>NC_086231.1:32792141-33107141 GCF_036321145.2 Pelmatolapia mariae | reverse complement strand
GATATTCTACAGTCAGGATATGCACTTACTGGCCATTTTGTTAGGTACACCTTTTCAACTGCTTGCTAGCGTACATGTCTAATCAGCTAATTGCACGGTAGCAACTCACAAATGTAGACATAATCAAGACGCCCTGTTGAAGTTCAGGCTGTACATCAGGATGTCGTAAAAACTGGAGATCTACTGGGATTTTCCCACACAGAATGATCTGAAAAACAGAAAGTGGGAGAGCATGCCTTGTTGATGTCAGAGCAGAATGGCCAGACTGCTTCGAGCTGACCTCAAATTACCACTTGTTACAACCAAAAAGCATCTCTGAGCGCACAACAGGTCAAACCTTGAAGCAGATGGGCGACAGCAGCAGAAGACCTCGTCAGATGCCACTTCCATCTGCTACAAACAGGAAAACTGAGGCTACGATTCGTACGGGCTCATCAAAATTGCACAATAGGAGACTGGAAACACACAGCCTTGATTTCTGCTGCAACATAACAGACTTGGAATTTGTCAAGAAGAACAAGAAAATGGATCCATCCTGCCCTGTATCAAAGGTTCAGACTGGTGCTGGTGGTGTAGTGATATTTTCTTGGCACACTTTGGGGGCCCCTTTGTAAGAGTTCAGGGTTGTTTAAATGCCTACCTGAACAGAGTTGCTTAGGATATCCATTTATGTCCACTACCTATCTTACGATGGCTGCTTCCACCAGTATAATGTGCCACAACATTTTCACTGGCCTCCATGGTCACCAGATCTCAATGCAATCCACCACGTTTGACAAAAGGGGTCCAACCTGACACAAGCAAAGTATACCTAATAAAGTGACCAGTGAGCATATACCGTGTGTAAAGCAACTATGACTTATAGTTTAATAATAAGTGTAAAAGCAATCTTGGGGCTGAGCTTGACTGAGTACTACCAGCTGCCTGCACTCAGTAACTAGCTGCCAACAACACCATGTTTTATATAGCAAAAGTTTTCACTTGCTCAAACACACTGAAAGAGTTTTTTGATCTGATGCGGCATCATAGATGGCAGCGATACAAAGACATTAATAACAGTTATGGTGCGTTCACGCTACGGTAAAAGTTTGGTTGGATTTACATACAAAATGGCTTGGTGATATGGAGTAAAATAGTTACTAAGGTAAGGTTAGCAGGTCTTCATTATCACAATATAATGTAATAACAAACATGTGGTCACAGCTACAAATCAATAGTCAATGTTTTTTTAAAAAAAACCCAACTGTCTGATGTTTTGTTAACCCATCCATCCACTCTGACCTCCACCCCGTGCAGACCCTTCTTCTTATTTGCATTAACCACAAAAAATGTGGTCATTCAACTTTTTGGGGGGGAAAAGAAAAGGTTCTTTTCATTCCTTTTTCTTAGATTCAGTAACAGCGTGCTTATCTCCTGTGCTGCCAGATGACAGAGAAGAAAGAAGAGCCCAGGTAGAAAAATGGATTTGCTGCCTTTTCTATTAGATGTGCAGAAACAGCTAAAGGTTAACTTTAGGCTGACAAACAGGACTGAACTCTTTTTGCCAAGCAGATTATTTTTGAGAGGATAAAATTGTGTTTTTCCACGCTTTTCGTTTTGTGAATGAATAAGGTGAAGAAAGCAAAAAATCAGCAGTTGATGGAATCTGCCAGCAATTACTGTGTTATCGTTTTTAATTCCTTTGTTTCACGGAGCTCTGCTGTTTTCACAACTGCTCTGACTGAGGCACGCTTTTGCACCGGCTGACATGCTCTTTCAACACCACAAACACACACACTGTACTTTACTGTGGCACACACCTGTGCTGCTGCTGTAAATACTCACTAGAGCACTAAATGCATACGAATCCACAGCTGAAAATAGTCCCAAAACAAGTGCACTATTTCCTGCTGTTTGTGCCCAGCTGTTTAAATTACAGAGCCTTTTTAAAAAAAACTTTAAATGCTTTTTTCCCCCCAATTTTGACTACTTCTAGTTAAATACTATTGCTGACTAATGAAGTAGCTTAAAGAGTAAACTAAATATAGCTCTAGGATTTGAAAAGAAAGCTGACCATTCTTTCCAGTTAGCAGGCATCTTTTGTTTTTGGAGGTGACGGGCTGATAAGGTGCTTCAATGCCACATACAGAAATTTATCTGGGTGGTTTCGCCTTCAATTGTGTTAAACTTCAGGCTGCGATAAAACTGAAAGAAAGTGAACAAGAATTAAAACATGGAAAACTAAATCCTTATCTCATCTCAAAGGAACAGCAGTAAGAACAGCAAAAGTTTGGTGTTCGGAGGATGACGGTGTCCACTGCTGTAACTCGGCTTCGCTTCTCTCTTTATTTTGCAGAGGTACAAAAGTTTGGATGCATGTGAGCGCATGATTTTAGACAAGTTATCGCGCTCAGCTGTGGAGAGTGGGAGATTAAAGCCAGAAGAGTGTCACCTGCATTACCGACGATGTGTGTCTGTGTGTTTTAGCATTTAAAGAGAGACTGTGCCCCTATGCCCCCTCTTTCATTTAACATTAATACAATCTAATGTTACCCCACAAATGATAAGTCATCAAAGAAGTTCAAAGCAGCGGAGGAGCGCTGGCCTGTTTTCCATGCTGCACATACACCACAAAGTCAAACACGCAACCAACTTCTAGCAAACCGGCACATAATGGCCTACTGTCGCTTTAGATTTCATTGATTTTTAAAAAGGAAATGCAAATCATGCTGGTGGAGCTGTTGCGGAGCAAACAAACGGTCTCTGGTCATTTGCAAATGGCACTATAGACCCACGCATACACACATACAACAAACAGGTATACAGTTTTGTGTCCTGAAAAAAAAATTGAAAATTTAGGTTTCACATGACAACAGAGCAGCGTTGTGCAGGAGAAAGTCATGTAAATGAACCAGGAAACCGGTGTGTTTTTATTTGTGTGTGCAGGGCTCGTCTATCAATAGAGTGTTTGTGAATTCTCTCAGAAATAAACAAATCGGCTGGAAAAAGGGTGGGAACAAGCCGATTATACCTTTATCTTTAACCGTGGCAAACAAAAAAAGACGTATGTCCATGCGCACTTCTCTGATAGCCATGCAAATCTGTTGGTTAATGCTGAGAAAGCAGTAAAAGGCGTTGAAACGTAATTTAATAAGGCCTTTATGTCACTCAGCAGCAAAAAAAATAAATAAACTGTCAGCGAGCCTGATCAGTGCAGGCATTAATGCTATCTATTAAGCCAATAATAACCTCTTTAACGCACTTTTATCTTGACGAGAGTGGCACAAAATCCACTCATCATCATGTTTATTCCTTTTTTGTTCTTTGTACGTTCTTCAAATTAAGGGGCACGAAAAAAAAAAAGAGTCCACATAAACCTGCTCATTCACGTCCCGCATGCCAAACAATAGAGAGCCGTTATGTGACGAGCATTATGGGAACAAGAGAGACAAAAGAAAAACTCGCCGCATACTTTCCAACAAAAGCCTCCCTCTCCAGCGCAACATTCAGCCAAACACACCTAAGTCCTGTAGGAGCTTGTATTCTGACATTGCGTGCTGAATGAACACACGTGCATGCAATGCAGGCGTGGAGAGGAAAAGTTCAGAAAACTTTTTTTCCCTCTCTCCTTGTTGTGTGTGTTTTTTTTAAGGGATTAGAAAGTGATCAAAAGTAGCATGAGAAACGCGGCGCAGGGGCCAGCGTTCGAGAAGGGTTCCGTTCTTTCTTCTTCGGAGATGATTTACAGCTGTTGATAAATAGCCTGCTGTGGTTTCGCCCCCCTCCTCTGGCTAAACAGCGCGTTTTTATGGGCTTATGACAGCATTCACGGACGGGTGAGCGCACATTCAAAGCACAGCTGGCAGAATGTAAATGAATGGCATGCCAGGGGTACAGCAATCCCGTCGATATATTTTAAAAAGATAAACAAAACAAGTGTAATGTGAAGCTTTTAGTGATTAGATGCTTCAACCGTGCAATCAGATACAAGCCTGCAAGACATTCAACCGCGAGGACACAATGAGTTTGGTAAAAGAAGGCTTTGCCAAGGTTGAAGCAGGTATCTTACCTTGAAGGTGTGTGCAGATGTACACAGCAGGGTGTGTGTGTGCGCGCCTGTAGTATCTCTGAAAGTGGCCCATCACCAGTGTAAGACTTGTGTTTTATCACCCGCCCAGGATGAGTCTTCCTGTGTGTGTGTGTGTGTTTCCTCTCAAGTGTGTACAGTTATCTTTCTTTTCTTTCCTGTACCAAGGCAACAGGTGGAAAGTGTCTTTAAAAAGTCCTCTGAAGAGTGATGAGCGATGTTAAGATGAGGCAAAGGCATTCAACCAACCTCTCCACCTTTATGTTTCCTTCACAAAGACATGACTTCTAACATCTCCACCTGAGATCCTTCCATCTCCACTTTTAATTACTGCACTCTCTCACCCCGTTTGCATCAGAGATAACAGAAATGAATACAAGGAGCACCTTGAAACTTCTCCGCTCATCCGCTCTATCAAAAGCTCCCTCTCTTCGGCGCGTGTGCTCGACGCACCACACTTTGGTCTTTGTGATAGTGATGTACAGAATCATTAAAGACTACATGTTCACGGGTCACGATGGCTTAACACGAGGAAAAAGAGGCTGTTAGATAATGCAAAAAAGCCCATTGTGAGGCACAGAAGCTGACTGCGATATCACGTTCCTATCAGGGACATGGTGAAGAATTAACCAGAATAATCACACTTTATAAAAGCCAAGCACCTTCGTCACCAGAGAAGCCTGAACACAGGCAGGAATTTACACAGTGTGATCTTAAACAGAAATATTTCATCAAATTAAACTGAATATCTAAGCGATATTTTTACCAGAAAAAAAACTGTTTTTTTAGATATTCAGCATATTTTCACTTAAGAAAAACAGCAAATAGCATCAACAGCGCCGTCGATTAATCAAATAATCCAAATGCACTCAAAAACAATTCACTGAACACGATTTAAAGCATTGCAAGAGTTGATTAACTTGTTGCCACAAAACACAACAAAGCAAAGTCATTACTGATTTTGGTGACTGACACCTAATATGTCACGGTTTACCTACTTTTTTATGAGTCTCTTCTAACTGCATTCAACAGATGTTTCCTTTAGGCAGGCACCAGGCGGGAGAGCTTTTAAACACGCAGCCATTTAAACTGGTCTGCACATTATTTCTGCACGAGGAGCCAAATTACTTTTGCTCAATTTAACTTTTTGTTTTTGCAGACCAAAAGATAAGTCAGTGAGACGTTTTACAGGAGATACACCTATACACAAGTCAGGTGCAGTAAGAGTAAAAGTGGGCAATAAGAAACTGAAGCGCAGGTCTGAGAGGCTAGCCTTAACTCAGAAAATAATAATAATAGTAATAGTAATAATAATAAACTTCATGTATGTAGCACCTTTTAAAAACAAAGAAAAAAGGGCTTTACAAGATAAGACAGAAAAAAAGGCAAATAAGACATTTAAGAGTAGATGAAGGTGGGACATTAGGTATTGTGTTGCCATTACATAGTTTGTCCAACAGTGGGCAGTGATGATGCCATAAAATACTGCGATTTGAACGGATTTTAGTCAAAATTAAAAGGTAGGTATTATTTTGTTTTTTATAACAATCAGCTGACTGAATTTCTTTCCTAATAATGTTCTATAAACACAACACATGATTTGATATGTTTTACGGGATTGTTAAACGTTGACTTTGCAGAAGTATCAATATAAGTACTAGCCTCTAAACTCTATCACATGTGAACTTATTACCACAGTAATTAATTGATATTATAATTAAAGAGTAATTAATTAATTAATATTATAATAATAATAATTAATATTATGTTAATAAAATGATAATAACTACAAATACAGATTTTTCGATATCTAACTGTGAATTTTTTTTAATTTAAATTGTTTGAAAATGTTTTCTTACATTTAAAGCTGTCATACTTTGACCAGCCAACATGCAAAAGTAGGGAAAAGCAGTAAATCATCACATCAGAGATCAGAAAACATGCAGCTTTTTTGAATATACAGTTAAATCAGTGTTAGGTAAACTTTACTATCAAAGAGCTGTTTTTTAACAATTTCTGACCAAAAGAAATCTCAAACATAATTGGGCCTTATTATGAACCTGCTGCCCACATAAAAAAACCCTTCCAACATTACTAATAGGTGTGAATAATTTCAATCTTTTACCATATATAACAATAGTACAGCAGGCTGGAGGTATATTTTGAATAATACTGTGTTTATGAAAACATTTTTTTAAACTGTTTACCTTTTTAGGTTTATTTGCCAAAGTAAACAAATTCTTTATTGTCATTGTGCATTTTTGTATAATAAAACTCTTTTGACGCCAATCTTTTTCATAGCAGCATATGGAATAAATAAAATAAAAAGAATGAAAAGGACTTAGGCACTACTAAACTGGCTATCGCTAAATTGTCTGAGTTGGAATTGTGTATGACTGCTCATTACTAATCAATAGAAACATGTAAAACTGAGAGTCTATCCATCCATTTTCTTCCAACTGAGGTCTTAGAGGAAGAGGCAGGTTACACCTTGAACAAGTGACCAGGCTAACGCAGGGCTAACACAGACAACCAAGTTCCAGAAAAGGAGAGAAGGCAGAGTACCCATGCAGGTACAGGGAGAACATGCAAACTCTACACAGAAGGGTCCATCTGCCTGATGGAGTTGAACCCAAGACTTTCTTGCTGTGAGGCAGCATTGCTAAACACTGCACAACTTCTACCACAGTTCTAAAATGTTTGTCTGTAACTACATCCTGTGCAGGGCGCTTTGAATCCGATTAGCTTTAATATATTGTACACAGTTTAAAGCATCACACACCTCGAGGGACTGTTGTTCTGTGCTATGACACAATATTTTTTTTAATGTGTGAAGAATGTAAAGAACCACTTAAAGGAATCATTTTTTTAAAAAAAATATTTATTTCTACTTTTTATCTAGAGATGGGCAAAACAACCACATTCAGGACCAGCTGCAGGTTCAAGACTCCTGGGTTAAATAATGATTCAGCTGATCGACTGTCGACTATACTACACTATGTTATTCATATTTAAATCTCAATGTCCAAATTCTTTGCACATGAAAACTAATTTAATTTGTTCATTTTGGAGGTTTAACCCTCAGGAAGATGGATTAACAGCAAAAATCTAAAGCACAGTGACCTGATATGATACAATGATATGACTCGGTCACCGTATATTTGATTTTTAGGTTGCTGCACAACATAAGTGAAGTCCTTATGCTGACCCGTCTGAAGAGTCGGACAGACGACACGCTTATACTGCGGACTGTTAGTGTGTCTGTAGCTCAAGCGGCAGAGTGATGTAGTGATGTATGTAGCGCTCACGCTTGTTGCGATTCTTCCGAAAGAGAAAATGCAGTGATGGTGGTTTTCTTTAAAGAGATCACAAGCTTCCCCAAACCCAGCATTGTTCTGCGTGATTGGCTTGGCCTCACACTGCGCTAAAGGACAGGCTGAGGAACACACACACACACACCATTATTCTCCATTGTGGTGTTTATCTGTGGACTCCTGGTTCAATAGGATTCAGAGAACAATGTCCAGAGGATACAAGAGGTCAGGAGGAAAGACGAGGAAAAAACTTAAGTCTGCTCTGCTGCCCTGATGGAGACGTCCAATGCATAGGAAGTGGTGTGCATACACACACACACACACACACACTGGACTGGAGCGCACAAATTTCAAGTCTAAAAAATTGGTACAAACAATGACCCACTAACAGTAGATTATTGTCAACACGCCTGCTTACAACAATTTGTTATCACGCTTCACAGGAAGACCAAGTGTGGATGTGAATTCATAAACTTTAATCTTCTTTACTGTGCCCAGTATACACTAAAATCACAAAAACCTACTGACATCTCTTTTCAATTATAACATGCCCAATCTTTCACAAACACCTACAGGACAGCAAGTGCAACAATGACAACAACAACGTTTTAGAGAACATCTGAAGCTTAGCTCCATTTATGGTACAGTGTTGATAAATGAGCCCAAACTGTGGCTACAGTTACTTTCACAATTAACTGATTAATTAGTTGGTCGATAACACGCCCATTAAAAAACCCTGGAGTCCAAGGTTGACATCGCTTTTCTGGCCTAACAAGGATCCAAAACTCCCAAACATGAGAGCGCAAAGTAACAAACTGTCAGGTATTAGAAGCAGCTAATGTTCTCCCTTTCACAGTCAGCTTGAACAACCAAACTCTGATTACATCAGTTTGTTCCTGATTCTTTATAACGTTACCTTTCATTTGTGGTTTGCCATGTAGGTGGAAATTCATAGTAAACAGAAAGGAAACAAATGTAAACTTCACTCCGCCCCTATAACTTTATTCTTATTATAAAACAGTGGTAACTACTTTGAGCTGTGCTAGCGCGTGAACTTAACAGACACCTGTTGGCTAATTAGAAAGCAATATGTGACGAGGCTGTGGCATGAGACACGACAGTGCTCGGGCCAGCGAACAAAGCACGAGTGAAGGTGCAGGTCACCTTTCCCCCGGCATGAACCCGTTCACCTGGGAAGACAAAGCTCCAAAAGAGAAGGTGGGGCCGGTGGAGGGATAGGGAGGGGGTGGAGGTGAAGGGTGAAATGCCAAACCAGTCCTCGAGGTTATGTGTGTGTGTGTGTGTGTGTGTGTGTGTGTGTGTGTGTGTGTGTGTGTGTGTGTGTCAGAAAGAGAGAAGAGAGCAGGAGTACATTGCTGCTGACAAGCAGACTTTTTACGTCTGCATTGCTTGGTTCTGTTGTCCACCGCAGAGATTGAAAGATAGTGTGTGTGTGTGTGTGTGTGTGTGTGTGTGTGCAGTAAGCTAAAGGATATGAAGATGCAGCATTAAACTAGACTCCAAAAAAGAAAGAAAAGAAAAAGAAATGAAGGGCAGCAGGGGGTGAGAAGATGGGACTGAAGAGTGAAAGAGGACAGAAAGGAGATTGACAGAAAGAAAGGTCAGGGACTCCCCACTGATGGACAGCTTTGTATGCAACCAGCCACTGTAAAGACAAGCACACACACACACTTACACTCCTTCCTTCCACACACTTTGTACTCGGCACTGAGATGTCACCTCTGAACTGTTCCCAGACCTGTGAACCGTTTCCCACCTTGCCAATGCCTGACCCTTTTAACATGCTGAGAACCCCTGAACATACTTAAAGGAGCCTAAGGTGGCACCTCTGACATCACTGACCCTCAGGGCTCCACTGCTTTACAGACCAGACCACTGCAACACAGTGCCACTGCTTCCCACCCCACATCTTTATAAAAAGATATTTATATACTGGCAAATTTTCACAGTACAACAAGGAGAACTTTCCTCACTCTGAAACTTAATGAAGTTCTAATTATTCACTGCCATACTTCAGTGGATCAGCTAAAAATGGGGGCTTTATGGAGAAAAGAAGGGTGTTGAAGTCTTTGCTAAAATGTTGACACCTGTGCCTATTCTCGGTGAACCTGCTGATATCCGCTCATTTGCATCTGCCAACAGAACTGACATCATCCCCATCACCAGCATCATCATCATCATAATAATAATTTCCCACACCACTCGATAATTGTGTAGCGGAGCAGTGAGGTCGAGTGCAGCGCTCATTTTTCCACATAATTATGCATTAAAGTCAAAAGAAAGAGTAAATGGAGAAGCTGGTGCAAGTTAGACTCAATGGGAATGTTTGGAAAGTTAGAAGTTGATGGATGAGGTGGAATTCCGACTGATCTGAGTTTGGGAAGTTCCTTCTAAAGTAAAGACTCCCAGTGAGTTCTTATTAACGACAGTGGTTAATATTTCCACGAACAGTGACCATCAAGCCTCCACTCACCAGTCCCGTTGCGCCCTGCGCTCTCCACCAGAGAGACAGACAGGAGGGGGGGATAAACTTCCGTCCTCCTCCTCTTCCTCTCCCGCTTTAATTGCTCACCGCATGCAAAGCACGGTGGTTTGGGACAGACGCTGCTCCGCACGGACTTGTCCTCCCGGTCCTTCGGAGTGGAGAGAGCCGGCTGCTGTTTGTAGTAAGATGACGGTGAGGAGTGAGAGGCAGGCGGAACACTGCTGCGATGCGTAAATGTTTTTGGAGACGGGGAGCGCGCACACTCACTCACTCACTCCCGGTGACTTTCTGTTTGCTTGTCTGGGTTTCCAACTCTCACCGTCCCCAGCACCCTGCAGCTCACCTCCCACTTAAAGGGAGAGGGACTAATTTCCAGGTGGCGGCAGTGAGAACACTTACTCACACACACACGAGTGTATCAAGGGAGAGAGAGTCGATAATCTGTTACTGGCTCCCGTGTCGTATTGAAACGCACATTGACTACACTGTTAATGACTATTGATTGGAGAGACCTCACCAACTGACGGCCTCTTCTCTCCCTCTTAGATCCATAACCAATCCAATAACCAAGACTTAATAGCAAAGATACCGGCAGGGTCGTTTAACTTTACAAGTACATCTAAAATAAATAAATAAAGAGAGAGAGAGAATGCAGTTAGTAGTTATTTTCATTACAAGCTAATCTGTTATCAGTGATTAGTTGGTCGCTCTTTAAAATGTCATGAGATTACAGAGCGTGTGAAGTTGCGCTTTCAAACGTCTTCGGGACTGAGCAAAGATTATTAGAAGGGGGAGGGGTGATCAAGAGTGAGCCTGGGTTGATTCAAAGAGTGATCTTTGTTGACAGAGGCTTTCTTTTTTCAGCGCTGTGCCATACTGCAAAATTTGGTATTGAGCCAATACCAAATAAATACCACAAAAATGCCACTAAATGCCGATACCACACATTTTAAACACTGTGATTTTTTTTAAATGTGTCAGACAAGCAATGAATAAAATAGACCTGACAGTCAAAACAAAAAAACGACACAAAAAAGGCTCAGATATTTTTCTTAGTGTGTGTTTGAGGTGTGGGGTTTTTTTTTTTTCATTTTAAAAAATAAATACATAAATAAATAAAATATTTAACACAATTCAGAGGTCTACTACTGAATTTAAAGTATTGATACTATCATGCCACCATTGATCTGATACTTATATCGATATTTTAGTATTGGTATCAATACTGTCGATATCCAGTTCGATTTGACCACCTGTCATCTTTTAAATTTCCACCTTTTGATCAAAGAAGTCTGTCATGCTTAACAAGTGTGGTGTAAAACTATTCCTATATTTTTTCAGGGCTTTCTCCCACTCCATGTACAATATCCTCTAAATCTGGGACTCTCCACCATTTGACCTTAGAACTGAAGAAGCTTCTCGGATGAGAGGTTTAACGTCTTCAAGCAATTTAAAGAAGTCCAGACACTTTTCTTTCTAGGCTCCTTAGAATATCATCTAAAAGTATGCTAACAGTAAAGTGCAAATACTTTTGGTGGGTGCTGTTTGCTATTTGCAACACTTTCTACCTCTTAGCTCACTAGACACTGTCTCTTAGTCAGTCACACTTCTTGCCATGTGTTGAATGAAACCGTACACCTTTAGTGTCTCTTTTTATGCGTGATGAAGAAAAAAAACAGGAGTTTGACTCCAATCCAGATCACTTTTTTTTTTTAACTTTAGGGTAAGTAAGGGTTTTGCAATAAAATCACGCTAGGCAGTGACAACATAAACAATAACCCAATGACTGAGGGCAGAAAAAACAAGAATAAATCATAGTGGATGGAAGTTTAAAAGTGAAGAACAGAACTGTTAGCTGTGTTCAGCTGTTACCATACACGGCTGGTTTGTTTTACACAGCAGGAGCACAACTATATTACAAATATCCAGGTAAAATGCTGGATTTAATATTTAGCAGATTTCTTGTAAACTTTGCTGCAAGCTAACAGCAATTACCTTGTCTCTTGCTAGCAGTGTTAGCTGCATCAAGCAGGGATAATTCTTTATCAGCGGGCACAGCATTTACTCCTCAACGTTTGCTTGAAAGTTTTAGTTTTCAGCTCTGAGGTTTGTGTGTTTATTTTGTTTGTTGGTAATAGTTTTAATAAATACATTCTTTCAGATAAAGGTAGGAGTATCTAACGCTAGCAGTATAAACTACCAGTAAACTAGCAGATTAAAACAGCAGTATATAAAGGTAGCAATAAGATAGCAGAATAAGATTAAGCTAACAGTGTTACAATGTTACAAAGATTACATGTCCATGTCCATGCCAGCACCAGCAGATGCTGTTTATGTCAGACAGAAACATTTCGAACCCCTCAATGTCTGCACATTGAAAGGTGGCATTAAATAGGTGCGCAGTGGGTTACAGTGTGACGCTTACTGTCCAAGCATCAGTATGTGACGACTGAGGACTGAGGACAAATCAGTATTTGTACCTAAACACACAGTGAAATAAAAGATAACAGCCTAAAAGTCCTGTGATATATGCTAGCACCGCCTACCTCCAATGAACTGTAAGCACTCGTGTAGTAGTTAAGTATTTACTGATATATAAGCTAAAATTACATTATCCTTTTTTTATAGTTATGATTAGTTACAACACATGTTTTTGGATAGGTGAAGATTGTTTACTGTGTCACCTACCAGTCTACCAGACTTTATTAACGTGTAGCATGGGCACTGGCCTTTGCCTCACATAAATTCAAACATTTTTGGATGTAACACACACAGCAGCGTGTTAGTCTCGCACCATTTCACTGTAACTTCAGGCTAGTTCAAAAACGCTCCGGTTCCTTTCACTGAGAAACACTTTGCCGCTGAAAACAATCCAGGTAGCAATTTACATCTCCCAGAGAATGCATTTAAGAATCCAATGAGTTTTAAATGATCACAGTTTATATTGGACACACTGTGGCTGGCTCCAAGAACATTCTTCTTCCTCTGCCTCTGATGAAGATTACATAAATTAACTTTAATCTTTCAACCATCATATGCGAATCTTGTGTTTGAGTGGTGCTTTTTTTTGTACTGTCCTTTGATTGTGAAAAGTTGTCATCAGTCAGTATTTCCCATGTGATGGTGAACAGGTAAGCCTGCCATGACTGAAAGACATTAATGTGGTTATGCTCTACAGTAATGTTATCTTATTGTATCTGTGTGGCTAACTGTGACAGTGTTGTAGGTAAAGAAGCAAGAATCAAGCCAACATCACATAAGTACGAGTAAAGAAGTAAAGACCTCATATGAAGAAAGAATGAAAGGTAAAGAAGGAAAGAAGGACTCTCTGAGGTCATGGGAGTGCACACAGTGAGGAGCAGATAAAAGGAGGTGCGGCTCTGTGGGGACAGAAAGAGGGAGAGAGAAACAGAAAGAAAGCGAGAGAATGAAAGAGAGGGAGAGAATGAGGTAGAGAGAGGTTGGCTGTGCATTGGGGAAGCTGATGTGCCATTTCTAATCCCTCCTGTTCGTGGCTTTGTGCCGTGGCCCAGCAGGAAGTGGGAGCTGGGCAGACAACAATTAACAAAAGAGCTGTGAAGAATACAATTAGCCATCAATGGCCAACCACGGGCCTTTGTGCCTGTCACCATGGAGACGGCACAACACCACTATACCCAGATTACAAAACCCTTTTCTACACTTCTCTTTTTTCTCTCTCCATCTCCCCTTCTCTCCTGTAGCCTTTTCACTTTCCCTGCACTTTATTCTTCCGCTTTTTAACTATTGTCCAGCGTTTCTCTTTAGTTTTTTGTGTATTATGTACAGATATTATATGTCCCGCTATATAAGTGGACATGTACATCTTTTGTCATCTGGCTGTGGTATCTGGCTACTTGAAATTGAAGCACTGACTGATCATTTTTCCTAAAGTTCAGCTGACCTGTCAGCATCAATGTAGGCTAATATCATTCAGCGATCCTCAACAGTGTCGCTACACCTCACTTTATATAGTAAAGCTTGATTGTAACCTTTCAGAGACATTGTGAATTGAAGCGAAACCACACTCAAAGAATCCTGAATGGAAATCTATGGGAGATTTCTGCAACAGCAAAGACTTCAAATGAAGTATGATATGACTTGAAATGATTTTAAGTGTAGTCTTTTTGAGAGTTGGCAGTCATTGTGGATTTTCAAATGGCAAATGGGCTTTATCAAATAAGTAATCATGAAAGCCAACTTTGATTGTTGTATGCACTTATGAAAGAACCCTCTAGAATACCTGGATAATACAGCGGATAGTTGGATTGTTAAGTGTGTATGTTCTAAGCTTTCTGCTCAGGCTATAGAGTTAACAGCTCTTTATTTGTGTATGACAAGCTAAGCTAAGTCTCTTTTTCCACGTGATTTTTCAGGCAGCAGTGTTTATTAAAGCCAAGCATCTATGTTTTAGATCCAAATCTGCAAGTACTCTATTCCATGAACATATGTGGGTCCACATCTAACACAACAGCTTCCATACTGTGTAGGAAAATTTCCATCTTCGGTTGGTTGCAGTGCAGTGAGTAGCGGACTACCAGTTTCCTGAGGTACGTTCCTGAGACGCCTCTCTGTCTCCGGTTCCATCCGAAGTGTCTCATCGTCAATTTGATTTTGTTCCTTGTTTGGGGATGTGGTTCCAGCCAACCATCAAACTGAAATGATTTGTGACCGTCGTCATAACAGCCCGTGGGGTAATCCACCTTTGCCACCATTTATCTGCCGAGTTTCCGAAAAATCAGACTCGCACGGGTAAACAAACTGGCTGGAGCAGATAAATGTGCACAGTGATTAGATCAGTATTCCAGGATGAAGATCCATCGCCGTTCCAAGGGCAAATTTCCACGTTTTCCTTTAGTTGGACTTAAAAACAAATATTGCAAGTCATGCTTGTTAAAAACTGTGTATTTTTGATGGCTGCTGGGAGCTTGTCAAATATAAAACTTTTGCATTTTGCCTCATCTAACTCTTAAACTATTTTTGTACATGTACTTTGAGCAACTGGTGTGGTCTGCCTTGTCTCACATGTAGCTTACCACAGGAGTTTGTCCACCTTATGAATTCTCACTACTGTAAATGCTCTGGTTTGGGCAGGGGTATGATGACTGGATATGACACAGGAACCTCCAGGGCTGAAAAACAAAGCCAACAGCTGAAGGCTGCAGTTCCTTGAGGTTGTCTCAAAGGTCAGTCACATGTTAAAATGCAAAATAGCAAAAAATTAAAACTCTGAAGTGTTTTTTTAATGGTTTAAAGTTGGGGATGTGTCTGCTTTGATTCACGGGAATGCTGACACAAGAAGCTGCTACTGGTTTGTGCTGCCATTCAGCATCAGCAACGAATGGCAGCACAGCTGTTTTGGTTCTTCCTTGATTTACTTTGATGATTTGTTTTCTTTTGTCTTGCTTTTAACTTGCTGTCTTTTTCTACCCTCCCAGCCAGGTCACCAGACTCGCCGCTCCTGTGTCAGCACAGAGCAGGCACACTTTGCTCCCCCTCCCTCCTTTTGTGTTTAGATGTTGCGCTGTCACTTGACGTGACTTAGATGCTTTGGGGGTTGTTAAGTTTTTTACATATTATTTATATTTTCTCCAGCTGTTGTTTTTGTTGTTGAGAACTTTTTATCTGTAATTTTTGTATTATAGTTTCTCAACAGTACTTACTTGTTCTAATTTGCTTATTGGTTTGCGTGCACTTTTTATTTAAGATTTTTCTAAAAAAAAAAAAAAAAAAAAAAGATAATAAAGCAATTTCTATTTAATTATAAACTTTGTCCTAATTATATCCTAGTTTTAATTATTTAATGATAAAAAAGGAAACATCATAAAAAACACTTAAGGTCATGAAAATTAATTGAGATTTAGCAATTCAATGATGCATGCACCTTATTTATTGAAAAGTATCGGTATCGTTGATATTGGCCCGGATCAATACCCAAATTAGCAGTATCGCACACCACTAGACTCTGTTCATCTGGACGTAGCGTTTTCAGTGGGAGAAATGTTTCCTCACTCATCCAAGTGACTTCTTCAGTCTCAGCTGACTGCAGGTTTCCCCAATCTTATAAACAATATCTTTACACAATAACTGAAACCGGCCCACTGAATGAACAATGGGCTGTGAGGTCAGTTCCTTGATTATTTCTCTACCCTCCTTGAGATTGTCTGCCTCAACTTCATCATTTTCCCCTGTGCCTAACTGTCTCCACCTCTCCACCCTGTCGCCACCTGTGTCTCATTGTGTAATCAGCCTCTTATAGATGTATATAATCTTCGGTTTCCTTTTGTTAAGTGATCTCCTCATTCTCTGTGTGTTTCAGAGCTTTGTTTCTGTTTTCGCTCCAGTATGTTTTTTTCATGCTTTTTTGCTTCTTTGGTTTTATTCATATGGAGATTGTATTAATAGTTTTTTCTTCTGGCAAAATGTCAATGTTTTTCATTCACATATTTGTGCAGAATTTTTTTTTTTAAATCTTGACCTTGGAAGAAATTTTTCAAAATGCATCCATTTTCAGTGATCCAAAATGCCGTTTACATGTTGACAAAAGGCCCAAATGCATAGAAAAAGCTACGCCTACCAAAATACCTGTTTACATGTAGACACAGCCTTAGTCTCAGTGATTGAGGACATATGTGTCACTGTGTTTCACTCAGCTCTAAAAATACAACATCCCAGTAGCCAATATGCTGATGTGAAATGTTGAAAATGCCAAGTTTAGAAGCCAGCAGTAGACACTGGACAGCAACTCGTTTTCTGCGAAAACTACTGGTACTATTTTTATATAATTATCAGACTTTTATAGCAAACTATCTATTATTGTATTATTATTGTTCAAATCACATTTATATAGCACATTTAGAAACCAGAATGTTTGCTCAAAGTGCTGTAAAAACAAAACAAGATATAAAACAAAAGATAAAACCACTCACATTAAAAAACTCATATAAAATAAAACAAAGAGAATAAAAAGAGCATATCAACTCACACCAGTCTAAACGCTGTTTAAAAAAAGATTTGTTTTCAAAACAAATTAAAAAATAGGAAGCGAAGATGCCTGTCTAATATTTAAAGGCAACGTATTCCACAGTTTGGGAGCCACAACTGAAAAAGCTCGTTCTCCTCAAAGTTTCAGCCTAGTTTTTGGGACAACCAAAAGCAGCCAGTCGGCTGATCTAAGGGCCCACGAGGAATATAAGGCTGAAGTACATCAGAAAGGTATGGAGGAGCAAGACCGTTTAATGCATTATAAGCCAATGTTAGGACTTTAATTAATTCTGTGATAAATAGGAAGCCAATGAAGAGAGGACAGGATATGTTCGTGCCTGTGTGTACCAGTTAAGAGACGGGCAGCAACATTTTGAACAAGCTGAAGACGTGAGAGGGATGCTTGGCTGACTCTAGCATAAAGTGCGTTACAATAGTCAAGCCGAGTTGAGATAAAAGCATGTATTATTTTCTCCAAGTCATGCCTCGACAAAACTGGCTTAAACTTTGCTATTTGGAACTGGAAAGAGCTTTTTTGCAACACAAAACTGATTTGTTTATTAAATTTAAAATCAGAGTCCATAATGACTCCCAGATTCGTGACATGCTGTTTGATGTATGACCCGAGACAACCATAAATAATAAGGGATGGATGGAGCCTGGATTATTAGGTGCTAAAGGCAGGTAAATTTGGCAGTCGTCTGCGTAGCAGTGGAAGGATATCTCATGTTTTCTAAGAATAGAGCCAAGTACAATGAAAAAAAAGAAGAGGACCAAGGATTTAGCCCTGAGGAACCCCACAAGAAAGGGGGGCTGAGGTGGACAAAAAATGTCAGTATTAACACTGAATTTTCTGTCACTCAAACAGGAATGAAGCCAATCCAGTGCTGCACCTTTAATGCCAACCCAGATTTCCAAACAAGAGATAAGAATACTGTAGTCCACAGTATCAAACACTGCAGTGAGATCTAAAGCCACAAGAATCGCAGAGCTTCCAGAATCATTTGCTGTAACAATGTCATTAAAAACCTGTAAGAGTGCAGTTTCACTGGAATGTAAATATTTAAAACCAGACTGAAAAACCACCATAATAACATCAGTATCCAAAAACGTAATAGATTGTGTAAAAACTATTTTCTCCAATAACTTTGAAAGAAATAGGAGTTTCGAGATCGGTCTAAAATATGAGCAAACTGAGGGAATTATTGTAAACATTATTGTAAAACCTAAAAGTTTAAAGTATCTTTGAGCCATGACAGTTGCTTTATGGGAATGCTTAGAGAAGACTACAGTTAGACCCTGAATAGGGACGTGGGGTTGAAGCTTGCCAACATTTCATTAACCTACTGGCTACCACTCATTATGTGAACTTGTGATTAATGAGTTAAGTTTTAATACCCTGGTTACTTATTTTCTCTTCAGGTATTAAAATACATCCATACTGCGGATAAGGCCCATAGCTGGGATACTGATACTGTATTTGTATGTGCAGGTGCACTCTCAATGAATCTCAGTGAGTCAGCAGATTTAACAAAGACACCCTGTAATGATATACACTTATCTGCACCCTGACATTAAAGGAAAGTAAGGATGTTCCAAACTGATTCATAGGATCGCAATCATGGCTAATTCAGGCATTTTGATTAATAGTTCTGGCTGCGCTGTCAAAAACACCCCACTGTGCTCCATTATAACTCTGTCCACACAGTGCAGTGAGCGAGCGACACGCTGTAAAAGTATATCAAAGCAGCAGTCAACTTTGGTTCATGACTTGACAGTGTGTTTTGTTCATGCTGAGTGTCTCCTGTTCAGATGTTCTTCCAACAGATGTGCACTGACAGTCTTGGTAGCTAATACAGACACTCTGTGACACCGTAAAGGAAGTAGGAAGTATTAGTATTGGAAGCAGTCATTTCTCAGTGCAAATGTATTCAGCCGTAAGGCAAGTCTCAAACAAAACCTGAACATCAGGAAAAACAGACTACTAATTTTCGAGTAGTAAGTTTGAGTTTCTAATAAGATAATGAGGTTACACAGACCAGAAATTAATTAGAAATTATTTACAGATGGGAAAATAATTATTTGATTCCCTGCTGAATTTGTTTGCTCTCTCACAATGAAATGAAGAGTCTCTAGTTTTATGGTAGTTTCATTTTACTAGAAAGAGATGGAATATTAACAAAAAAATCCAGAAAAATATACTACATTAAAAATACATTAAAAGTTATACGTTGATTTGCATGCCATGGAGTGAAATAAGTATTTGATCCCAACGGAAAACATGACGTAGTACTTGGTGGAAAAATCCTCGTTGCCAAGTAAAGCAGTAAGATGTTCCTTGTAGTTGGTCATTAGGTTTGCACACATCTCAGGAGGTCTGGAGACTGTCTAGGCCACCTTAATGTGCTTCTTCTTCAGCCACTCCTTTGTTGCCTCAGCAGTTTTGGGTCACTGACATCCAGTGTTGGGGAGTAACGGAATACATGTACCGCAGTTACGTATTTAAAATACAAAATATGAGTAACTGTATTCTGTTACAGTTACCATTTAAAAAGGTGGTGTTCAGAATACAGTTACTTTGTTGAAATGAATGGATTACACTGCGGTATTTTCCTGACTCATATGTTAGGCTATGCCCTCTCTATTTTTGGTAATTCCACGCCGATGGAAACCCAAACAAAACACGCATTAAGAGGCTCTAATGCCTGTGTCTCAATCTCGCTGCCCATGTCACCTGTACTTGCGGCCCGCATAATGACATGAAGAAATATTTTTAAAAATTATTCACAAAAATTATTTAATATGAAGGCAGAGTGTTACAGGCCTAGCCCTAAAGAATGTAGCCTCATGGGCAGTGTAGTCCGTGCTGCAGGGAGAATGGACTGCCATACACGTTATGTGTCTGTCAGCGCGAGGAGGGAGAAAAAGGAGAGTGGAAAAGTACGAGTTGTCACCGAGCAGAAATGGGAGATTGAAGCATGTAAATATAATAATAACCACTGCAGCCAAGAAGAGTGCCTGACGAGCCCAGTTGTACACTGTGTTCGTGTTTTCCTCCAAAACAAAAAGTTCCGTTGGAGCAGCCTTTCAACGCCTCTCTCTGTCTCTCGCTAGCAAACATGACCCAGACAACAAAGTAAAGCTAGTTTTCAGCTACGAGCCCGACACGGAACCCGACGTATTAGCCAGAGCTCCCTTTACGGTTTTACTCCTTTACGGTTCGGAGCCGCGGACCTGTTTTATATACGCGCGGAATAGTTTTCTATACGAGATCGCTGCAAAATGTGCAGCCTTACCTAATGTCCACCCTACTGTTACTCATTTTATATTAAGATTTTAAAATCAAGTTGGTATTGCTATGGCGAGTAACCTTCAGTAATAGTAATAAATCACACAGCAATAGTACAATTATTTAGTCGTAAAAAGCATGATAATGTATTAAGTAATCCAGAGTACTCAGAATACGTTACTCTCATTGAGTAACGTAATGGAATACGTTACAAAATACATTTTGGGGCATGTATTCTGTAATCTGTAGTGGAATACATTTTAAAAGTAACCTTCCCAACACTGCTGACATCCTGGAAGACCCATCCATGACTCATCTTCAGTGTTCTGTCTGAGGGAAGGAGGTTATGTTACAAGATTTTACAGTACATGACCTGGTCCACTGGCCCCTCAATGTGGTAAAGTCATCCTGTATCCAGAAAAACAGCTCCAAAGCATAATGTTTACACCTCCACGGGGATGTTTTTTTGGGGGCCATTCCTCCAAAACACAGTGGTTTGAGTTGATGCCAAAGTGCTGAATTTTGGGGGTTCATTTGACCACAGCACTTTCTCCCAAGACTTTTGCAAATCATTTAGACGGCTAACTTAAAACCGACGTGTACATGTGCCTTCTTGAGCATTGGCAATGGAAGATTTCAATCCATTATACGAGATCAATCCCAAAAGTAAGGTCTCCAAATCTGTGGGGACGTAGAGAAACTGTTCGTACGGCTGTTGGCCACACTGTTGTGATTGGTGCTTCCTCCACTCCCAAACAAGCCTGCACAGCTTCACTGAGATGCTCAAACTTGGCTTGGCAGCCCTATGAAAATGGAGCTCCCGTTGAGCATTATCTACAAATGCAAAGTTCGCGCAATTATTCGATTTTTGAACGCAAAAGGTTTAAAACCGGTTTACATTCATCGCCAATTGACAGTGCATGGACAGTCGTGCATAGACGTCAAAAACGTTCGTGAGTGGTGTAGAAAGTTTACAGCCGGTTGTGCTGAAGTTCACGATGAACAAACAGCAACGAGTTGATTGCTCAACGCTTCCTGAAGGACATGGCGGCAAGCTGGTATGACATGGGCATTCAAAAACAGCATCTACAAAAATTCATTATGTAGAAAATAAATATTTCTTCAACCTTTAAAATATTATAGAAAATAAATGGTTGTTTGTATTTCTTTTTTTTTTTTTTTTTTTTCTTTTTTTTTTTTTTTTTAAACCTGTCCCGTTTGGTTCTTTTGCCATCAGAATTATTGTCTAAAGGCGAAGAAAGATGCCCAACGGATTTACTTTACCAAATGGACCATCCCAGCCTTGCTGTAATGGTCCATTTGATTTACCTTTTATTGTTTATTTTATTTTATTTTATTTTTTTACTTGCTAGATATGGGACAGGGGAAAAGAAAAGGGAGAAAGAAAGAGGGGGGAAAAAACAAAACAAACAAAAAAAAAAAAAAAAACAGCGGAGAACAGGGACGGGGATAAAGGGCAAAAAACAAAAACCAACAAAATAAGCAGACAAAAAATACATATATCGATCACCTGGATCACCTGTTGAGAAAGAAAAAAGAAAACAAGCAGAAGAAAACGAGAGTAATAGAATAAACAACATCACAATGATATATGGGAATATAACACTACATACTTAATATTAAACATTATTGTGCAGCACGTAAGATCGACAGCGCACAGTGTGCTTTGAGGTAGGAGCCAAAAAGGGTGTAGTTTGTGTGTGTGATCACCTGTGTGTACACCTGTGAGCATGAGCGCGCTTGTATTTAAAAGGTTCCTTAATGTAATGATCTGCTAGAGGGTGTGGGGGGCCACAGTCCCATCCTCCAGGGCATGAAGCAGGTATGGAGGAGATCAAAACTCCAGACATCCAGAGGCCCCCAGAACACAAGAGACCAAGGAAGACCAACAGAGGGGCAGCCGCGCCACTGTCCCAGAAAGAGCTGAGGAGAGTCCCAGATGAGGGATCACTTAGCAGCCGCGGAGCAGAAGCCAGGGGGGGTTGCAGTGACGTGCCCGTGAGCTCCGCCGGCAGCCAGCTGTGCCTGAGTGACCGAGCCCCAGGCCGAGAGGCCGAGGGCACCCCACCCCCGAAGTGGCCCGAGCGAGCCCCAGGTTCCAGGCCCCGATAAGCAGCCCCCAAGGAGTGAGCCGGTGTGTACCCGGACGCCCACCCCCGGACACAAAGAACCACCAACGCATCGATGTCTGAGGGCGTCTGCCACCGGCAGGGGAAGTGGTGGGGGGAGATAGGCCTCCAAACCTTGGAGGGCCTGAGATGTCCCCAGAGAGGTGGCGTCTGATACCCAACCTGACATATAGACACAGACATACAGGCACACTCAAATACAAACATCCATTCCCACCCTCATGCTCTCATAGGCAATTACTCCACACTCAACCAACGTGGAGACAGACATAAAGAGACGCTGTACACACAATCACACTCCCCAAGCGTACTCTAAGAACCGGGTCTAGGTACCCTTGCCCCTGGAGGGGGAAACTGCACCCAGACCCAGGTGGTGTTACCCTTTTCCCTGCAGTGGGGAGAAGCAGACTGCCCCGACTCCGCAGCAGCAGGGAGGCCCCACACCCCAGACCCCAGTCGGACGGCCAACTCCTCCTCCTAGCCCCCCCGCTCCAGCAGGCCGCAGAGACCGGGGGTGTGAGAAGACTCCAAACCTCCCTCTACCCGCTCATATGTAGTGTTGATGTATATGTGTTCTAAGGTGCAATTAAAACCCAGGAGGGCATGGAGCTACCTGCCAGAGAGCAGCAGGTAAGCGCATAGCCCCTCCTGATAGCCCTCAATGTCTACGTGTATTTAAAATTGAGAGGTGGGCAACGACGCCAGGGGTGAGGTGTACACCCTGATGGTAATTTGGAGTCCGTGTTGTGAGCCCACCCCCAAGATCCTATATGTATGTGTTATGAGAGTGTGAGTAATGTGAATGTCTAAGTTGTGAGATAAAATTGAGGCAGAGGCAGCCAGAAGGGGACAGAGGGGGGGGATGCCTCCTCTGCACCCTGGTGACACACCCCTACCCCAAGGCCCTGCATGTGTGGGTGATTGTGGTGGAGCGGGAAGAGGGAGGCAGCTGGAGATGGGGAGGGAAGAAAGGGAGGGGCAAGTGACCCCTCCCTGGGGCCAGCTCCCCCGCTGACCCCAGTAGGCACCCCCATGCTCTGCAACCCGCCAGGGAAAGGGGGCCCTGGTCCGGATGGACCAGGGCCCAGTGCAGCAGCGCCGCCCGGCCCCACAGAGCCCGGGACAGCCCACCCGACCCCACTACAGAGAAAACTGCACCCACCCCATCATCCACTCATCTTCCAGACTACACAAGACAATAGACGCCCAGGCTGAGATCTTCCTCCACCTCTCCTATATCTCCCCCTCCTGCAGAGAGAATTCCTGAGGAGAGGAAAGCTCCTGCAAGATGTGACAACCTCCCCCACCAGTTGAAGAGTCCCCCAGGTGGCTCGATGCACTGGCGGCGCCCTGCGCCAGGACTGGGCCCCCATATACCCACCCGCCCACAACCCCAGCAACACACCAACCAGGACCCGAGCCCCCGAGGCCCGGCCAGGGCCCCAGCCCAGAGACGGAGTGCCCCCAGAACCTCACGCCCGTCCCGGACCCACCCAGGGGCAGCTAGGCTACCAGGTCAGTAACCCACGTCCGTCAGCACAGACCCTCCCCTAGCCCCGCTGCACGCAGCCACGAGGAAACCATCACCTAAGAGCCAACAGAGCCCTTAATTGGCCATGACCGCTACCCCGGGTTGAGCCCCCCAAGGAAGATGCTCCTGGGGAACCCCCCGACGCCCTAAGCCTGTCCCTACCCCCACACCAATCACAACAGTAAAGGTGGGACCAAACTATGACCCCCCACCCCCACTAGGTGATGGAGCTGATCAAAGGAGCCCAGAGCAATTGATCTGATGTGGTGGCAGAGGCTGTATCAAGACTAATGTAATCTAATAGATAATTTCTATACTGGTTAGAATTAAGATTATTTTTATTTTTCCAGTTCATGAGGACTGTTTTCTTGGCTATGCATAGGGCAGTGAAAACCATGTGGGCTATATTCTTTTCTGAAGTGACATTATCTAAGCTGCCCAACAAACACACTAAAGGAGAAGTTGGAATGTTACATTTCAGACACTTTGATAAGTCTTCACATATCTCACGCCAAAACTTCTGAACTGGTGGACAGAACCAAAGAGCGTGGATATAATTGTCCAGTGAATTGGTTTGGCAGTGTGAGCAGTTGTTGGTAGACGTAAAGCCCATCTTGAACATCCGATGACCTGTATAGTGCACTCTATGTAGTATTTTGTATTGAATTAATTGAAGACTGGGATTTCTAATTAGATGAAAGGTTTTTAAGCAAATCTGAGACCAGAAGTTTTGGTCTAAGTTAACTGATAAATCCGCTTCCCATTTTGCAATAGGAAGTGATATTGATTCATCTATTTTAGAAAGCATTCTGTATATTTTGGATAGTAATTTGGGGGTTTTAAGAGTAAGAAATTGAACCACACTTGGTGGTGTTTGTAGTTCAACTTGACCCGGTTTAAATTTCTTTTTTACTATGGATTTAATTTGTTGATATTCTAAAAATCTTTTCTTGTTGATCCCATATTTTGTAACTAGTCTGTCAAATGAAATAAATTCTGTTCCTTCTAGTATATGTTCTAAATATTTGATTCCTTTACCACTCCAATCTGAAAAGTTTATCATATTATTGTTTTGTAATATGTCAGGGTTGTTCCAGATAGGTGTACGTTTGCATGGGATTAATGAAGACTCTGTCAACTTCAGAAACTCCCACCATGCTGTCAGAGAGGAGCTAATGTTGACGCTTTTGAAGCATTCATGTCGTTGAATGTTTGAGCTAATAAATGGTAGATCTGAAATCTCTAGATTATTGCAAAGTGCTTGTTCTACATCTAGCCAAGGTTCATCTAAGAGGGTATGTTTTAGCCATCCTGAGATAAATTGGAGCCTGTTGGCTAAGAAGTAGTGCTGAAAGTTAGGTAGTTCTAATCCTCCTTTATCCTTGGTCTTTTGTAGTGTTTTTAAGCTTATACGTGGGGGCTTATTTTTCCAAAGGAATTTGGACATATATGAATCTAGAGATCTGAACCAATCTTGTGGCGGTTTAGTTGGGATCATTGAGAATAAATAATTTATTTTTGGTAAGACCATCATTTTTATAGCGGCAACCCTTCCCATGAGTGACATGGGTAGACATTTCCACCTAGCCAGATCGCCTTCTACTTTCTTTAAAAGTGGGATATAGTTTAATTTAGTTAGATCTGCAAGCTTGGGAGAAACATTAATACCTAAATATTTTATATTTCCCGATTGCAGTGGAGTAGAAGAGGAATTATGGAAGGAGCAATTAATCGGAAGGACTGTAGATTTTGACCAGTTAATTGAGTAATCTGATATTCTTGCAAAAGAGTTTATCAATTCAATCACCCCAGAGATATTGGTTTGTGAATTTTGGAGAAAGAGTAGCAGATCATCCGCATAAAGGCTGATTTTATGTTCCACGTTCTTGCATTTTATGCCCTTAATTACTGAATTCTGTCTAATTGCTGCTGCTAGTGGTTCAATAAAAATTGCAAACAGTGAAGGGGAGAGTGGGCATCCCTGCCTGGTGCCCCTCAGGAGACAGAAGCTGGAGGATGTCTGGTCATTTGTTCTGACACAAGCTGTTGGGGAATTATATAATATTTTTAACCAGCTGATGAAAGAAGATCCAAAACCAAATTTGTGTAAAGTTGCAAATAGAAATTTCCAGTTAACTCTGTCAAACGCTTTTTCTGCATCTAAAGAAAATATTGTAGTTTCAAGGTTTTTACTGTATGAGTAGTCTATCAAATTAAGTAATCTACGTGTATTTGTTGATGAGTGCCTACCTTTTATGAAACCAGTTTGGTCAGGATGAATTAAGAGGGGGGTTATTTTCTCTAGTCTCTTCGAGAGAGCTTTGCAGATTATTTTAAGGTCTACATTTATAAGGGATATTGGACGATAGCTTGAGGGATATACAGGGTCTTTGCCTGGTTTTAGCAGGAGATTAATGTTTGCAGAATTCATATTTGATGGGAGTCTGCCATTTTCTTTGATTTCCAACAGCGTTCTATAAAAAATTGGGGCTAAAGTCGTCCAGAATTCTTTGTAGAATTCTGCAGGAAAGCCGTCTGGACCTGGAGCCTTATTATTGGGCATACTTATCAGGGCTTCCTGGAGTTCACCTGGTGTCAGTGGCGAATCCAATGCCATTGCTTGAGAGTCTAATAATTTTGGGAGAGTTATGTTGTCTAAAAACTGATCAATTTCCTTTTTAGATGGGTTTATTTGTGGTGAATACAACGTTTTATAGAAATCCCTGAAGATGTTGTTTATTTGTTTCGGGTCATATACTGTATTCCCAGATGAGTCTTGAACAGCACATAGAGTTGTTTTTTCTTTATTTATTTTTAGCTGGTTTGCTAGAAATTGACCGGATTTATTACCATGTTCATAATTTTGTAAGCGTAGTCTTTGTACTAAGAATTTTGTTTTTTTATCAATTATCTCATTTAATTCTAGTTTTGTTTTGCGTATTTTGTTCAATGTTTCCTGATCTTGGTCGGACGCATAGGCTTCTTCTAGTGATTTGATGGTTTTTTCTAATTCCTGGATATTTTTGTTTTCTTTTTTCTTTTTATGTGATGAGAAAGAAATTATTTTACCTCTCATCACAGCTTTCCCTGCTTCCCATAGAACAGAAGCTGATGTTCCGGGAGTGTCATTAAAGTCTAAATATGAAGTCCACTCTTTTTTAAAATATTTAATAAAGTCTTCATCTTTAAGCAGTGATGTATTAAATCTCCAGTTTTTACTAGGCGTAGTATTATTCTTGTGCATTAGTGTTAAAGATACAGGAGCATGATCGCTGACAGCTATAGGGTGAATCTCAGTGTCTGAAATGTCCCTCAGCAGTGAGCTGCTGACCAAAAAATAATCCAGACGAGAGTAGGAGTGATGGACATGTGAGAAAAAAGTATATTCCTTACTGGTGGGGTGAAGGGAGCGCCATGCATCGCAAAGACCAAAGTCGCTCATATACTGTTTGATTATATTTATGGACTGCCAATTACGCTGAGTTCCTGCTGTATTGAGCCTATCCATTTCTTCATTTAGTCCAAGGTTGAGGTCGCCTCCAAGAACAAGTGTGCCATCTAAGTGTTCGGAGAGTGCACTGAAAAAACCGTGAAAGAATGAGGGATCATCAACATTTGGACCATATACACTTACAATACATAGCTTTTTATCAAGTATAGATAGTTTAATGATTAAGAATCTGCCCTCTGGATCTATAACTGTATCGAGTACTGTGAAATTAATTTTTTTTATGGATTAAAATTGCTACTCCCCTTTGTCTAGAATTATAACAAGCTGAGAACACATTAGGAAACTCAGATGTTTTAAGTTCATTCAAACCTCTAAGAGGTCTGTGGGTCTCTTGTAAAAGGACAACATCTGCCTGTAGTTTTTTGAGTTGGTTAAATATTTTTAACCTCTTTTCTCTGGAGCCAGCTCCATTTACATTCCATGTAACGAATCTTAGTGCACCCATAGATGTCTGTGTATAACTAGGGGTGTGCGCTGTGTGTGTCGCTTAGACAGGTGGAGAGAATACATCACTTGTTCGTAAATAAAAAGAGGGGGAGAGAGAAAAAATGTGTGGCGAGATGCTCCCTGAGTCTGACTATGTGTGTGCATATTTACTAATATGAGTACGCTTGGTTTAAGTGTGTGTATCCTATACGACTGTGTGCGCTGTCTGATGTAAATGTGCTGCCGTTGAGCGCATGGCTGTGCGTGATCGTGCTGTGCGTATGTGTCCAAATAAAGGATGTTGTTTGTGGATGAGTGTGGAAGCAGGTGATCGAAGCAGTGAAAGAAAGAAAAAAGAAAGAAACCAAGGACAAGGGTGAGCAGCATAAAAACAAGAGGGGGAAAAAAGAGAACAAAAAACGAGAAGAAAAAAAAAAAAATCCGGAAACATTCCGATCAAACCATTGACGGAGAGTGACGGTGTTAATTCTGCTATGAAATCACACCTAAGATGTGATTTGATACTAGTAAGTTAAACAGATGTTAATGCAAGTTAGTGTGAGTGGGTGGGGAAAGGGTGTAGCGGATTCTTATCTGGTGTGAAGTTAATACAGCCACGGAGTGATGTCGGGGTCGCGGTGGAGCTGTCCGTCCACGTACAGCCGGTCCACAGCGATGACAGCGCGGGAGCCCTTCTGGATAAAGCTGCGTCGGATTGGGAAGAGGACCCTGCGTCGTTCCAGGATCTCTTTGGGGAACTGGTCGTTCACGCTGAAGTCCGTTCCTTTTAATTCCCTGCCGCGGCTTTTCACCTGTTCCTTTTGTTTGTAGTGGCCGAATTTGGCCACGATAGGACGTGGTCTCCCGGCCGCAGCCCGAATGGGGCCGAGGCGATGCACCCTATCAAAGACGATGTTCTTCACCGTGTCCTCGGGCAGCTTCAGGTGGGTTTTGATGAAGCTTTTTACCGTGGTCTCCGCGTCCTCTCCAGCGGCTTCTGGAATACCAGAAAATACCAGATTATCACGCATGCTACGAGCTTGTAGATCAATAACTGTTTCTTTTATTTTTTTATTTTCTCTATTTAGCTGAGTAACATTGTCTGTGAGACATTTCACCGACTCCCTTAGCGTGGCATTTTCAGCAGCGAGCGTTTCCACCTGCTGCTGGCTGAACTCCAGGGACTCTCGCAAGGATTTAAATTCCCGGTGAAGAATCTCCACCAAGGACAGCCTTGCATCGAAACTGGACAGTCGTTGGTCGATTGACTCCAGTATGTCGACAATATCTTTGCCGGCTGGCGATGTTGTGCCGGGGGAATCTGCCGGGCGAAGTCTTTTCGACGACGGCGTGTCAGGTTTGGCCGGGGAAGATGCACTCTGGGCCTTCTTCATCACGAGATCCTGGAAGTACTGATCAATGTAATCTTGGAGAGCCTCTAAACTCTCCCCGTTGTTCTCCAGGGTGTTGGAGATGATTTAGACAAATGTTGTTAGTTATAAGACAATTGATAAGTATATTTGGTTATACTGAAGCTTAAAGGAATTTATTCAAATCTAAACTACCATTTGCTTTAATTTTCCGCCAAAATCTCCGGCGTCTGACGTCAGTTACAACATGAGTCGCTTACCTTGTCCGTCACTTCCGTCACTTACCTCTCCACCTCCCTTACCTGTTGTTTGTATTTCTAAACACATAGGAGACCTTACTTTTTGGATTGCCCTCGTAGCATAGTGTGCTCTAGATAGTGCTCTTGGTGAGTTGTCACCTTCTGCTGTAGCCCATTCCAGCCTTGTGTAGGTCTGCAATCTACAAACCCTGATGTCCTCTGACAGCTCTGTATTCTTGCTAATGGGGGTGGAGAGGCTGAATGGGTGTAAGTAATTCTGTGCTTTATATAGAGGTTAGATCAGGAGTGTTTGTAATCGATCGACTGATTGTAATCTGTAGGTCACATGGGCACACAGCCAATCTGTGGGAGAATTCTGCCTTGGTTGTACAGGTTCAAATATTAATTTGACTCAGTGACATACAAATTAATTTATAACTTTCATGTAATGAAAGTTATAAATTATTAAAATGAAACTACCATAAGAATTAGAGAGTGTTCATTTCTTTGAAAGTGAGCAAACTTACAAATCCAGCAGGGGATCAAGTAATTATTTTCCCCACTTTAAAGTTATTTTGTTTTTTAATAAGAAATGTTAGAAAGGAAAGCGCAGTTATTCCAGTGCTAAAGGAAATGTCTGACCTAGAGCAATCAACACTTAAAGGAACATCTGGGTAGGAGTTAGAGCTTTTACATTTCATTTTTATTTAGTCTCATAATCTTTTTGGGAATGTCATCCATCCATGTAACATGATATTAGCGCCTCATCCCATATTTGCATATTTTAACATAAAATTTATGTTGTGCTTTCCAGGAGAAGCCAGGTTTTTGGCTAATGTAGTCAAACTGTGAACACTGTGAACATCTAGATTAGGGACGTCAATTAGACATTAAGACAGTTTATACTATGGATCACATACAGTTCACTTTGGTCTTAAATAGGTTGGACCAGCGTCACTACATGATAAATGTGTAAAATTACAGAAGACGTTCTAGTAGCTCTTTGCCAATAGTATCCTGTAATATAAATATAACATTTAAAGTTTTGTTAATTCTCAGAAGATTTTTTTTTCTTTTTAGATGTGGACCCACTGTAAAAAACAAACAAACAAACAAACAAAAAAAAAAAAACCCAGAAACAAGAAAACCCTCTTTCCCTGGTGGGCCAGTGCACTTTTAGGTGTGTTGAAGGGCAGCTGTGCACCAACCCTACAAACCCTGACAGCAGCCCTTTCATTTACTCTCATTATCGACACTGTATTTCCCAATTAAATCTCTTAACACAACCGGGCCCTCCCCTACCTCTGCTCTGCGTTCCCACAGCTTGCAGAAAAGAGTTTAGTGTGGATGAAGTGGCAAAAAGGTGGAGCTCAAGAGACAGAAAAAAAGAAACTTGACATAGATGCAATAAAATGTGTCAAATTAACCAACATATTAGCTGTCAGTGATGCTGCTGCTGCACCATCAACTGTAGTACCAGCAACAACTAGTAACAAACCCTCACAGTCACAGGAGGCTGCTAATGCTAGCACGAGCTGTGGAGAAGTGAGGAAGGAGGGACAGCAATCCCAACAACAGAGTGAGGAAGAGACAGAGGAAGGTGAAAGTGATGTGTTAAAAAATAAATGGAGGGACATAATTAGGAAGGGAAGGATTCAAGTAAAATGAATGGCTATTTTAAATATGAGTCACTACTGACAGATAAAGTCCATCCATCCTCTGCTTACCCTTGTCAGGGAGAATATCCCATCTACCATAGGGTGAGAGGCAGGGTACACCCTGGGCAGGTCGCCAGTCCTGGTGGAATCAAACTCAGGTCCTTCTTACTGTGAGGCAACAGTGCTAATCACCACACCTCCATGCTGCTGAGAGATAAAGTGCAGCACTTAACTGTAACATGCTGCAGTGCAACTGAGAAGAAGCACATCTTAATCTGTATCTGTGCCAAGTTATGTCATCAGTTTCAGGGTCATCAGCCATCAAATCTCCTTTTGATTATATTACAAGATGAGGCACTTTTGACAGCTATTTGGCTCCATCCCTTTATATGACACCACACAATCCAATCCATCCTGTACTGGCACTGATGGTTGGTGCCACGTAGATGTAAATCATGAAGTCAATGGAAAACAATATCTAACACACATGCCATCACTCATGGTAGATTTCACACAGCAACAGTTGCACAGTGATGGTCTAAACCTGAAGCAAATGAAGTGAAGCTGTGAGATGCAGAGATGTGAATGCAAGCTTTGTTAAAATGTCCCACTGAACTTTGTAACTCTGATTAGGAACATAGTACATGCAGGTCTGCGCGGCTCTCTCATGAAACGTTCCAGTCACAGACACATTCAGATTTTTTAGTTGAGGCAGGTCGTTTTTAAAGATATTTAAATGTGCAGTCCTCATGTTTGGTGAAAGCTGTTGTTTGCTTTTATGATAATCAGATATACAGTGTGCCCGTTTGACAAAGAAGCTAACAGTCCTGGCTGTGCTAACAAGTCTCACCACCTGACTGTGTATACTGTTGGTTAATTTTTGGAGCATTTTAATGGAATTACCAACAAAAATTAAATTACTGCTTGGTTTGTGATGCAGCTTGTCTAAGTGCAGTGTTGGGAAGGTTACTTTTAAAATGTATTCCACTACAGATTACAGAATACATGCCCCAAAATGTATTTTTTAACGTATTCCGTTACGTTACTCAATGACAGTAACGTATTCTGAATACTTTGGATTACTTAATATATTATCATGCTTTTTACAACTACATGAATGTGATTTATTACTATTACTGAAGGTCCGCGGCTCCGAACCGTAGTAAAGGGACCTCTGGCTAATACGTCGGGTTCCGTGTTGGGCTCGTAGCCGAAAACTAGCTTTACTTTGTTGTCTGGGTCAACTTTGCTAGCGGGAGACAGAGAGAGGCGTTGAAAGGCTGCTCCAACGGAACTTATTGTTTCGGAGGAAAACACGAACACAGTGTACGGTCGAGTCTTAATAGCTTACTTACAACTGGGCTCGTCAGGCACTCTTCTTGGCTGCAGTGGTTATTATTATATTTACATGCTTCCAGCTCCCGTTTCTGCTCGATGACAACTCGTAGTTTTCCACTCTCCTTTTTCTCCCTCCTCGCGCTCACAGACACATAACGGGTATGGTAGTCCATTCTCCCTGCAGCACGGACTACAACTGCCCATGATGCTACATTCTTTAGGGCTATGCCTGTAGCATTCTGCCTATTAGCTTAGCACAACAACAACAACAAAAAGGCTTCTCTCACCCAGGAAACACACAGTCGCAGAGAGCGCGTCACCCTGTAACCATGGCAACCGTAACGCTGCCGCCTGGAACAACAGAACATAGCTGTCAAACAAACCCAAACAGTCCTGACCCGCGACAATATGAAACAGGAAAATACCGCCGTGTAATCCATTTATTTCAACAAAGTAACTGTATTCTAAATACCACCTTTTTAAATGGTAACTGTAATGGAATACAGTTACTCATATTTTGTATTTTAAATACGTAACGGCGGTACATGTATTCCATTACTCCCCAACACTGAAGAAGTGTGCACTATGTTAGTGAGTAGGGTTAGGGTTAGGGAACTACTGGGATTGGTGAGCAGTCATTCTGTTTATACTTCTTTAATATCTGCTACATGTGTAGTTGTACTGTACTGTAGTTTCCACAGATGTCTCTGTGCACTCATCAGAAATTTTGCAAGCACACTGATGTTTACATAGACCCGTGCGCTCACTGATGACAAAACCTCTGTTACTGGGTCCTGAGCAGTCGTCTGGAGATGGAAACGATTGTTTTTAGTGTCGTGGTCCTGGGTACGGAGTATTTTGAGTTTCTGCATTTGTGCTTGCTCGCAATGTGTTGCTTGCGCTCTCAACATTTCTGCCCGTGCGCGCTCAACTCTTTCTGTACACCGTTATATTTGTGCCACAAAACCAGCCAATCACAGACTTGGATGCAAAAAAAATCTGATTGGCTGTTTTGGTCTCCAATCAGCTCGAAATGACGAAATGCAGTATCCCAGAATGCATTTCGTTCAAAACTCAAACGAGGCAGTGGCGGAGGAACACAGAGTGGCGGAGTTTGAAATATTACTCTTTCTGGGTCACAAAATAAACTTTTAAGATATTTTCATGCAAGAATGGTGCTGTGTACACTTCAAATGTCTGCTCGATTCATCAAGACTTCACATATTTGCAAAAGTGCTCTAACGTTTCCGGAGATGCCTGTTACCCACCAGCTGACCGCACAGCTGGACTGGCCATTGGGCATACCCGGTGAGCCGATGGTGATTTTTCATTTTTATGTTTGTTTGTTTTTGTAACGGTATAAACAATGAAAGGTGGTGGATTACATCTGTATTGAGGGGGAAAGGAACGCGATTCGTCCCGTACTTCAGCTAGAATGAAAAAAAGACACAAAGCTGGAGTTATTCTGTCTTTGGTGCACAGCTGCCTGTTCTTCTCTCATTCTGTGATCAGCTGTTAGAATTTATTTAATATCAGCTGATGTTCTTTCTGGCGCAAAGTGGGCGATAAACAAATCACCACTCTGTGTTCCTCCGCCACTGCCTCGTTTGAGTTTTGAACGAAATGCATTCTGGGATATTGCATTTCGTCATTTCGAGCTGATTGGAGACCAAAATAGCCAATCAGATTTTTTTTTGCATCCAAGTCTGTGATTGGTTGGTTTTGTGGCACAAATATAACGGTGTACAGAAAGGTGTACTGCCTGAGCGCGCTCGGGCAGAAATGTTGAGAGCGCAAGCAACACATTGCGAACGAGCGCAAATGCAAAAACTGAGCGAGAGGGGCTGCTATTGTGAGTGTGTATGGATAATAGCAAACACTGAAATACAGTTTTTGCACGCAGCAATGAATTTTGTTCACTCAAATTTAGCTTTTCTTCACTCAGAATAAATTTCTCCTCAAAATGCAACACTTGCACCTGCAAATTTTTTTTCCGTGCGCTCAGAATAGTGGCACAAAAATAACGCCATAGATATTGAGAGGGTAAACATAGTCTTCTTTTCCTGTTTCCCAGTGAAACGTCTAAAATATTATATGTGTGCGTGTCCCCATGCTGAGCTGAGGTTGTGTATACTGCAAAAAATTTGTGACATCTAAAGTGTGTGAAAGCCAAACAAGTTCTATACGGAGACTTAAAACATGTGTTTGACACATCTCGAGGCTGGACTTGGTGTCTTCTTGTTTCCAGTAATTCAGCATTTGAATTTTATATATTTTTATAAATAATATAAAACCAGGTAATTAAATGTTTGTTGTGATAAAAAACATGAAATTTTTATTCAAAGCACAGTATTTGAATGTGACTTCCAGTATATCAGGAGGGGATCTTTCATGTCTCCTTTTATTTATGTTTTTGTGTCACTGCTGGATGATTACAGGTGTAAACTGCAACCTTGAAAAGAGGCTTGTTCTCCTTTCTGCTTTCAGCGAGGGTTTTTTTTTCTTTTTGTATTCTTTTTAGACACCATTATGCAATTTTGTTAATGGTTTCAGAGCTCAATAACATCTTGAGTGGGCATTTACTATTTTGCAAACTCAAACAGTTGGTTTTGTCACCTATTCTAAAAAGCATGCGCTATTGTGTGTAGCCAAACACCGGAACAATGGAGAGAAACTGTACTCTCCCGAATGACTGCCTTCAGCTGTCGGCAACAGCACAAAGCTTTGATTATTATTATTTTATAATGTTTTTGAACCACATAGGCTTAACTTCCAACTGCAGTTTCTACAGTACCGTTGTGTGCGGTGCACAGCTGTGCAGGAGCTTCAAAAGTTTTTCTCCTTTCATGGAGAAACATATAGTGTTTGGTTTAACTTGGCCTTTGTCCTTGTTCTGTGCTAAAATGCAACAAAACATCAGTTAACGCCTTTTTTAAAAAGGGGCCCACCACACCAGTTTGCCTATCTGTCAGCTTCTTACACAACCTCGGGTTCCTGTCACACCAGAGAGATTACATTCCATGTTATTAAAGCCAGTTTTGGCAGCAGGCGTTAGGCCCACAGGAGAGTGGACCAAGCCCACCTGATGCCCTATTCTCCCTACATTTCTTATAAACAGATATTTTTTTTAATCATTAGACAAATTGGCCTCTCATCCAAGACTCGGGAGTTTTCCCAGACAGCATGGCTCCTATGATCACTCAGGCATTCAAACCCCTTTGCAAAGGTAGGGTGGTAATTTGTGGAAGGTAGTGCAGTTTTATGTTGTAATCAAGCATTTCCCTGCTAAGCAGCCTCACATGTATTTATGTATTACTGTACCTTACGATATAAAACGCTGCGAGGGGACTGTTGTTGTGGTTTGGTGCTATATAAATAAAACTAAATTGAACTGAACGACATCTCAAATGGAAATATATTCTTTACTTCAATACATATTATGGTTAATTTTCTAATTAAAAGTTTTCAACACGGGGGGGGGGGGCTCAACTGATGTTCCTCAACTCTAAACAGTCTGTAGTACAAAACACAACACGAGCTTTCATTGTAAGCATGAGGCCAGGGCATGATCCTGGAGCCCTTCTAGATCTCTCTTGACAAATATAAGGCCCTTCGGTACGCCACCAAAGCTGTTTATATACATAAACTACCTGAAAGAGAACAGAAAATGAGCAAAGGGCACACGCTCACAAAAACAGAAAATTCAAGAGATGCTACGACGGAATAAAAAGGACTGAAAACCAGTTTCTTAACTAGCAGTGTGCTATAGCAGCCCAGTCATTTAATTCATTCACGAACAATAAAGCTGACACGCCTGGCTGAAAGACGCTGCGTGACAGGAAGATTTCATTCAAATATTTTAAAACAACTCTCATCTCCTTGCATTGTTGTGATGTGATTGCACCCCGTCCTCCACTAAAGAAAAACAGGAGATTGAGACTTGTGAGCAACTTAATTCATGAAAATTTAAAAAGCTATTACATTTAGTTTCATTGAAATTCATTATCCTGTGAACATTACATCGACAGCAAAAGTAAATCCACTGACTGTGAACAGGTTTCGTAATCTAAAAAACATTGTGGTTCCTGAATAATTATCATGAATAACAACACTTCAAAGACATCTGCTTTTTTGTGTCCACAGTTCACACCCTGTGCATGTGTTTACACCAAATGCTATGCACTAACAAGTGCAAACATGGCGTGTTGTGCCACCTTTGCAGGTCTAAAAAAATGCCACCTGTAGGATCAGAGAGATGTTTGCACAGTTTGTGCACACTCACACGTTCTTAAGAGGCCTAAATATGCAGCACATGCACATTAAACAACTATAAACCTAGTTGGTGACTGGGTATACAATCCCAACCGTGGGACACTGCATAAAATGTAAATAAAACAGAAATTCAAACACATAACTCATACATCAATATTTTATCCACACAAGTAGAATGAAAAAATATCAAAAGCTCTTAGATATATGATATAAATATATCAAAAAATTTAATTTGGGAAAGTTGAGACAGAGCCATGTTTACCCCTGTGTAGCACCCCCTCTTCCTTTAACTGACATCCATTCAGTTCTGGGAAATGAGGAGTCCGGTTTGTGTATTATAGCATTCGAGTTGCTCAACAGTCCCGGGTCTTCTTTGTCAAAGGAGCCTTAAGGATTTCATAAAATATGCCAAATTTATACTTCTGTCCTGATGAGTCACTCCCTTCACGTCACTTAAAACACAAACTCTGTGTGACTCTGATGCTGTCCCCAGGAAAAGTTAGTAGTCCTGAGTGAGTTTGTTAATTTTAGCCAGGTTAGCTAAGTGTGTCAGTTGTCCTGATCTGAGCAGAGACAGGGTTTCCTGCTGTGGCTGCAGGGTCAGTAGCAGGAAATATGAACTGGACAGGGAGCTACTTTTGACAAGAAGGGACTCGGCTCAAGTCACTTTGCAATTCTATTTTTTTTAAAAAAAAACCAAAACACTGTGCCTATTTGCAACCATATATACATTGTACACTCAGAGAGAACTCTAACCACAGTTAGAAATGTGCAAATATATCTGTCTTAGTTTGCAGACGAAGAGACAAACAGGCGAGACAGTAGTGGATCGGTGAACTTTCCACACACTGGACAGCTCACTGTGAGCGCACAATATCCTCAACATATTTTCCTTTGTTTCGCTTTAAAATGAGAAGCACAAGCCAATGAGTGACCTCTTTTTCTGACCTTCCCAGAGACTGACCTGAACAGGCTCACCTGCTTGGTGTCCTCTTCAGCCATGCTGGTTACTATTCAGTTCAGTTCAGTTTTATTTATACAGCGCCAAATCACAACATCAGTCACCGCAAGACACTTTTTGTAAGGTAGACCCTACAATAATACATACAGAGAAAAACCTAACAATCATATGACCCCCTATGAGCAAGCACTTATGTGACAGTGAGAAGGAAAAACTCCCTTTTAACAGGAAGAAACCTCCAGCAGAACCAGGCTCAGGGAGGGGCGGGGCCATCTGCCACGAGCGGTTGGGGTGAGAGAAGGAAAACAGGATAAAGACAGATTGCTGCACATGCACTAAACTACTGTGAATCAAAAAATTAAACCACACTCGCATTGTAATAACATTTTGGCAATATAGGTATTTAAGTTCTTCATTACCAAACTGAATTAGGGTAAGCTATAGTTCAAAAGTATCAGTAGATTTCAGAAGAGGGGGCACAGTAACTGTATTGGGACGGTCTGGACCCCCAGGGCCCGTCCATAACACCTCCATAACGCTGATTAACTGAAAGGTTCAAAGTTGACCAGATTGTTGATCTAACCTCCCACACTTGCACTGACATCTTATTTTTATAGTGAGATTTTGAGCTACAAAATGCCAGTTCAACACTTGGAATCAACACATTATCTTTTTCTGCTTAATTTGTCATGAAATAGTGAGAAAATTGGTCTCACGTGCTCCATAAACTTGTCATTCAGCTGTCCCATTACTTTTGATTCTTTGAAAATGGGAGACTGTGCTGAACACAGTGTAGTAAATAATGCAATACTGCCATGAAACTGCTTGAATTAAAGCTGAAAGTCTGGATTTCAATCATTGAAATTGAAAATTGAAAGATTGTTTGAGTTAAAATTTCACTCTGGTTGTACAGAGAGGCACAATGAAGAGATGTGTCACAGTGCGTATGGACCTAACCATATATTTAAGAAAACTCAAGGTAAATTTCCACGGAAATCAAGACAATTGAATATCTGAACTGGAAATAAAGTATGAAATAAAAAAAGATTGGGGAGTAATGTGCAGGTAAATATAAGAGCTAAATTAAGAAAAATATGAATTTCTGTCTCATTTTACCAAAAGTAGCTGCCATTTAAAATATTGTGATGTGTTTCTTGTTTATTTAATACATTTATTTATTTAGGTTTTAGTGAGTTTTGTCAATATGGGTCTCCCATTGGATCACCTTTAACATAGCTAACCCCGCCCATAAATAAACGACATCACATTATTTACAGGTGATTATGCTATTTGCTGTTTTAGAGGTCAAAGAGATGACGGCAGAGTCTCTGAGGTCAGTCATTATTATGTAATGACCGCCAATCCACCCATAGATGGAAGGATAGATACTTTATGGATCCTACAATGGAAATTATTGAGTTACAGCACTTTGAATCTAAGAAATGGCTGCATGAAGGTATAATACAGAAATGTGTGTGGGATCATGTGTTTTACAGAGGAGCAAAAAGTAGTTTTTTGGAAGAAATGTATGCAGTGTGTGTGTCATTCGGGTCATTTTCTTTGTACGCCAGTTGCAAAGACATTTGGAGAACTGATAGCACAGAGTTACGGCTAGAGTTATGGTCGTTATGCATGATGACTTAGCCCTCAGAAGGTTAAACGCTAGGAGACTGCATGTGTCTCAAGAGGTGAAATAAGTTGCTGTTACTACCAGATAGAAAAAGAAATATTCACAATGGATGTTATTTCAGAAATGAAACAGTTTCATGAGAACACCGTGAACTGTGTAAAATAGCACCATAGATCTAACTTAGAAGTTAATGTGTTTTTTTTTCTTGGGGTGGGGGACTCAAGCACATCTGGTGTAAATCATGGCATTGGTAGGAAAGACACATCATTCTGTTGAAAATAGCCAACAGAATTTTAGTTTCAGCTTTTATCTAAAGCTGTGCTTCAGTTTTGGTGAATGAAAATGTAGAAATGTATTAGTCTGGTATTTAGCACTAATTTGCAGATTTGTGCGCACTGCACCTGGAAACTTTAAGTTTGCTTTCTGCTTCCATGAATCTATTAACACTTGCCAACCAACTTTGCTATAGTGTTAATAGATAATTTAGCACTCAACCCTCTAACCAAACAATTCACAGCATCTTATAATGTACCGAAAAGTTAACATGGCAGCATGTTTAAGTTTGAAAATGTGGTGTCCAAAAATGTCATCATGGTGGCTGCATCCATATTTTACGCAGACTAAGCCCAACAGAGAGCATGGGAGCTTTGGTTTAACTGATATTTTCTGAGATTGGTTTCTCAGACTTAAATCTAATTATTGGTATATTGCTGTTTCATTTCTATTTCCCTGGTATTTTAATAGTAATTTTCTGTTTCTGCATTAATATTACTGTTGTCCTCATAATATTATAAGGAGCTGCAAAGTTGCAACTAGTTTTAATTGAACAAAACTAGTGCGGAAGAAAACGAAGGCAATAAATAAAGTTGAACTCTCCATACAATGTTATATGAATATTTACAAAACAATCCATATTCATATATTTCTGAGCATCCTACTTGTGTTTTTTTACATGCTGGTAGATATGACAGCATATTTTCCAAATATCCTCACCTCCTTATCATAATAGGATACAGCTTTTATCAGATACTTGGGGGGAAAAAGATGAATACATGGCAAAGTGGCATTTACATAACCGGGTTTATTATTCACGTTCGCCTGTTTGGTGTTTTGGTGACAGACAGAGAAGTTAACTGTGCCGGTGTGGGGGCAGAAGTACAGTTCTAGTAACAATCAAGCTGTGAAGTGTAATTTTTGTGTAAATTATTACCAAAATTTGCACTTGTGCCACCCATCCGCTCACATCAGCACAGAGCACAGGGTCCACAGCAAATTCACATGCATGCATTAGTGGCCCCTATTTAAAGCTGAACTCTTTGTATACATTGGCCAGCTGATGAAAGTCTCTCCTGCAATGAAATTAAAATGAACAGGGTGTTTGATTTTAAGTCCATGCACACGGCCGTGGTGTGAATGGTTGCAATCCAGAATGGAGCTGTCAGTTTTTGCACCATGATACGGCGGGAACTGTGGAGGTGGCAGCATACATAAATATATGTTTCCTACACTGGCAAATGGATCTTTTATGATTCAGGCACCACAGTCGTCAGTGTTTTTCCCTTACAAGCAAACTCAACTTTAAGTTGCCATCTGTAATTCCAGTGTTCTTAACCTCTCACGGTCACCAGCAACCCATGTACTTCCACCAGAATATGTCACTTTTTAAAAACATATGTATTTGCATATTTATTTATTTTTAATGATGAGCCTTCACCAAGAGAGATGCAGAGTCAACGAAAATCAAACAAGTTTGTGACACCTGTTACACCTGATACCAACACATGTTGGTATGGGATATTGTATTTGTTTTAAGTGTTATATACTTATGTAGTATGTGTATTTTGACTTTTGTTGCCATAATGCCAGGTCTCTCTTGAAAATGAGATTTTTAATCTCAATGAGATTTTTTTACCTGGATAAATAAAGGACCAATAAAAATAACACCAATTATTTGCAAAGGAGCATGAATATTGTGTCACTTCTATGTATAAATCTAACTGAAGTGACTTTAATCATTTAAACAAAATTTAAAAAAAAAGGTAAATATACGATTAGTTCTCTGAGGCTTAAGTCATCGTAGATGCTAGGCTAACCCTGCTCCAACCTTGCTTCATACATGAACCTTCCAGAGCAGTGTTGGTGAGGTGGTGGGCAGAATGAGGCCAGTGCTACAGGTCTGAAACCACAGTTAGCTTTAGTTTGGCTACACTTTTCACTGTGATGGAAATGAGGAGCATATTTGTGAAAGAGACTTGCGATGCAATGACATAAAGTCAGTATACTCAGAAAGCTACACAGTATCTGTCCAATATAATCAACATGCACAAGCTAACTTTCAGTTCAGTTCAATTTTATTTATATAGCTCCAAATAACAACAGTTGCCCCCCCCCGAAAAAAGTGTCAGATGACCCCCTATGAGCATGCACTTGGCAACAGTGGGAAGTAAAAAATCCCTTTGAAGAGGAAGAAACCTTTGGCAGAATCAGGGTCATAGAGGGGCAGCCATCTGCCGCAACAAGCTGGGGGTGAAATGCAAGTAAGTATCTTTATTTTTGGTTAGATAGCATTACAACGTAACAAACTTTTTAATGACACTCATTTTGTGAAGTGACAACTTTAAAGGTATACTCGCATGTTTTTTGAGTTTATGTAATAGAAAAAATATTGTATTAATAAATATACATTGATTAGTGTGTAATTAAGTCTTTCAATAAATTAATCCGTTCTCATAAATTTAGAATTAATCCATTAAAAATAGATAGGCGCCGGTTTGTGGAATCCATCATGTTGTCCCACCATCATGAACATAGAGTTTTAAAAGTTTTACAGCCTCCTTTACAGTAAGTCAATGTGGAAACAAAGTGACAGCTGAGATAGACAGTGGACTGACAGCCTACACTCAAAGATGAATGTCTGCAAGAACTACCCGTAGCTAGGGTTATGTACTTGAATTGGGAACCATTCAAAAACAGAACTTTGCTGACTACGATCTCCTATGCAACTGACATCTAGTGCTGAGATTTTACACCGTGCAAATATCATTACTGAACACTTTTAGTTTTTCAAATTTCATTCAAGGTCTGTTGGTACAATTCAAAATACCCTTGCTGCATATTCAGGAATAAAAGCATTGAGACACAGGAGTGAATCCTGTGTCTCAATTGCCATCCATTCCCAAAGGTTCTCAAGTGGATTTAGATGAAGGGAACATGCAGGATAGCCCAAAAGAGTGATGTTATTCTCCTGGAAGAAGTCCCTTGTCCTGCGGGCATTTTGTACTGTAGCATTGTTCTGTTGAAAAACCCAGTCATTACCACACAGACGAGGGCCCTCAGTCATGAAGGATGCTCTCTGCAACATCTGGACATAGCCAGCAGCCGTTTGACGCCCTGATGCACCTCCTGAAGCTCCATTGTTCCACTGAAGGCAAAAGCACCCCAGAGCAGTTTCTCTGAGCACTGCTGAATCTTGTGGTGAATTTACTTGGACTATAGCTGTCAGGGTTTGGTCTCTTTTGATAGTTTGCCCCTTCATGAAACCTGTACAGTGACTAAACATGTGGAAATTGGCGATGTCGACAACCAGCTGTGCGGGCATGGAAGGCTGGACCTTCACTTGCCATTGAATAAGCAAACTGGACCTGTCTACCATGTTTGTGCCACTGATGCCTTATTATTGTTACTAGATAGTCTATGGCTCATGGTGTACCAGTCTTAATCTATTTTTAAACAGTTCATCATGAGTACTATAGCAGTGCAATCATTTGCACTGGAGCACTGTTTCACACTACAGTACACCAATGCTTCTTATGTGTCCCCACAAACATAAAATGTCCTGCTGTCCACATAAACCTCACAGTTATTTATTCTGATGCACTTTTCACAGTGTCGTAGCAGTATTCTCCCTCTTGCCTTTCAGGTCAAGCACTTTTGTACCTGCTGATGAAACCTGACAAACCTTACTAAGCAGTGCCAGCCAGCTCTGTTTCTACTGTCAGGCCGGGCCACACTACAGCACCCCCAGACACTGCAGCTGTAGTTTGTAGCATATTCTTATATTACCGCATTCTCCACAGCCTCAACCTCTGTACTCTTCAAGCACCAAAGTTTCCATAGTAGTGAGCCAGCTTGTTTGGATGATGAAACTTTAATGATTCCCAAGAGGTAACTGAGCTGTTGCAACAGCAAATAATAGGATCCAGCAAAGAAAAGGATAAAATAAAAAGGTATAAGGTTGAACAGGTTGGAGATATTTAACATACAGCAACCTGTGAGACCAGAGTTTAAAAGAAAACTCTTGAAGGTGTTGACTGATTGGGCACGAAAACATACACTCAACTAAACTGTTGAGTGTATGTATAGTCATTTTAAAGTTTGCATTTGAGTCAGTTGACTATGCCTGCTTTCTAAATCTAACCACATTTACTACAATTTTAATGATCTTAACTCATTTAAGTGGTTCAGTTGCATTCTTGGTAGATGTGCTGGTTCTTATGTAGCACTTTTCTATTCTGTTGGAGAGCAACTTTGCAATGACTGGATCCATCGGCGTAACTTTGTGCTGGGGGGGGGGGGGGGGGGGGGGGGGGGGGTGTCAAGATCTCTGTCTAAATAAATAAATAAGTCGGGGTAAATTCCCAGATGATTAAACATGCAACTACTTTGCTGGTATTAACTGAAATGAATAAAGAAAATCAACAGCCAATTTATGCAAGATAATTCATAATTTTATTGGGGGGTTTATATTGGTTGGGTCTGATTATTGGAGGGGGTCATAACCCCCCTAACCCCCTGGAAATTACGCCCCTGACTGGATCAGACAGGAATTGAACGACCAATCATTCGATTAGTATGTGACCTGCTTAACCACCCACACACCAACTTCTTATAATAACAATAACTTGGCTTTGTCATTGTTGAGTGTCATTCCTCTGTTCTTCCTCTTTGTTTTCTGTCATTTGTCTGCTGGCTCTTAATTAAAACAAGAATCAAATGTCTGAAAATAAAACAAAGAACAAAGGAAATTCTTCCAGAAGTCTCATGCTTTGTTCAGCTGCAACATTGCAAAGGTAAGTCATGCTGCTGCGTTACCCGTTCAAGCATGCAGATAAGGAAATTCCATAAAGTTGATTCTGTTCATCTTCACACAGTGCTGTCGTTGAGAGGCATTCAATCACTCATCCAAGTGACTGACAAAGGAATTGAAAAGTTATCTGCTTCAAACAGTATAATCTATAAATCTCTGAGTTTCTGTACCAATATATCATTGAAATGGTGGTAAAAGGTGACGTGACCATGCACTCGTGTCTTCAACCCAGTTGCAGATGCAGCAGCACAGTCAGATGAGACTGAAGAAGTCACTTGGATCAGTGGTGAAACATTTTTTCCTTGGAAAACGCTGCATCCAGATAAACATAATCAGCTCTCTGGGATGCTGCCGTGTTCATTTTAGAGAGCAGTTTTGTTTTGTTTTTTGGCAGTTTGTCTGTATTGCATGGTCTGATCTCGGGGTGAATTTGTTGGATTGTGCACTCCTGAGAATTTGGCATTGTGTTAAACACATCTGAATGCTCCAGACAAGCAAACTTCAGTTTTTATAGATCATGTGTGGCACATAAGTGCTACTTACTGTCTTAATTCCTATGGAAGGGTGTAATTAGTACATGAGATGTTAGTGTTTAGGATGTATTCACTCACTGTTTCTACATTTGGCATCATGTTTATTAAATAAATAATAAGATGATATAAAATGCCCTGTGGTGTTTTTCATCTGAGATCATATTTACAACATTTTACACCTAATACGGGACAGTTTATTTGTTCTGTGGTATTTACGGAAAAATTGATACATAAATAGTTATGTAGATTGCTTTTGACTGTTTCAGTTCATTTATCTGATTTAATCGTTTTATAAAAACCAACAGATTGAATCCTTATTTAGTATCACTGTGTCTCTTTATCTGCGCCACAGTTAATGTTTTTCACTGACATTTCCTTTATAAAGGTTCATTTTGTTTATTTGGACTGATGATGATTTTTAAGACAAACTCTCAGCAGACTGACAGTTTTGGTGTCTGTAAGTACACATGCTGTACTTTGTAAACTTTATTGTACGTTTTAAATCGATAAAAAAAATACCACCACCACTACAAATCTTAATAACTACAGATGGGAAATGAGAACTGGTTCCTAGTTAAGATAAGATAAGATAACCTTTATTAGTCCCACACATGGGAAATTAGTTTTGTTACAGCTGAAAGTAGACAGTGCAAAGTTACATAGCAAAAATTTGAAAAACACCGGAAGATAAGATGATAAGAATAAGAATAAGATACTGTACACAATAGAATAAAATAAAATAAAATTCTATATACAGTAGAATAAAAATACTTTATACAACTGAGTAAAATACAACGCTGTCAGAAAAAGAGAAGTGCACTTAGTGACCAGTTCCTTACAATTGTTGTCTGCCTATCGATCCCACTTGTCAGTTCCAGCTGTACTTGCGCTACAATCAGATTATTTCGGTTCCTGCACAAAACAATGAGAGCGCAGTTTTCATCTTTGCTTTCTTTTGTGTTCATACCTAAATACTAAGAGAAAGATCACGTGTGTCCTCATCAGGATAGGGATTTGTGTTGGTGTGTGGAGCTGTAGCCTGTAGCTTTATCCTGTTAAATGTTAATGATGAGACAGTGTGTTTCAGCTCAACATGAAAGTAATGTCATGAGTTGTATAATGAATTATGTCTTTGCTGCTTAGAAATAGTGCCGACTCTTAAAGCGTCTCAAATAAGAATCAATAAGAGAATCGAAATCAGTAACTGATATGGATCAATGAAATTGGAATTGCTAAATTCCTTTCATTTCCCATCTCTTTTACTAACCACGTCAACAACCATAAAAATAAATAAAACATTATTCAGATGTTTCTTGTGTGTTACTTTATTATGGATTTAAAAAATGTAAATATTCAATTTACAGAAGAATTTCTGTGCTTTGCTGTGATATTTAAGACTGTGGTGCTATTTACATTAGTTTTCTCTGAGATACACACAGTGAAAACACACAGTAGAAATATAAATGATATTACATAGGGCCAAAAGGCAAACTTCCAAGGAACTCTCTGTAGACCATAAAACTGTGGGTACAGGCAGGCAATGACCAAAACACTTATGAAAATCGAGCATATATATATATATATTTATACAGCGAGTTTAATAGCCGACACATTATTTCTCTGATATTAACTTTAATAGGAAGAAAAGTGACTTTTGGCTTTTTGTGATCTCTTTACAGTGTTTCAGTTTGCCTGAAACGCGGCCGTGCTGTATGACAACAAATAGAATATATGTTATTAGATCAATTATGAGGTTTTTTTTATGCACACTAACACAAACCCCTCTGGCCACAGTGACAGTTAGTGGAGGCTTGTTGTGCATGAACAGCCTGTGGTGATCTACATGCCACATGTCATAACAACTCTGACCTCAACTGAAGTCAATTACCCACACTGTCTTCCTGTGTCCCAGTTTGCCCCTCTTTTCTGGGGTTGTTAGACTCTGATGGTAGAGATTGGAATCAGGTCACTCGGCTGCTATCTCCACTCACCCATTAGATAGATATCTGCTCTATCTCAGCGCTGCTGACTGCACAGCTACCTGCTGCTACACTCTGCACCTCACGCACACACATGTATATGCACTTTACAACTCAAACCGGGCATGGTTTGGGCATGGGAAGAACCTGCACATGAATCAAATTTAAAGTGCGAGTGCTGTATTTTCTTTTGGGAAAACTTTGCGGTATCCTGCACTTTTTAGAAAGATAGAAAGAATAACGTAGGCAACAGAACGGACTGATTTTTGGCGAGATGAAGACTGCTCAGTTCACTAATTGATAGTGAGAAAAGCACACTACAGTGGATAAATACTGACATGCTATTCAGAGCGAAATCCTGCACGCTCTTCATGGGCCGTGATTACTGGAAAGCACAGAGGGAGACATGTCATCCATACAAAAATGACCCTGACAAAGACACTCTTGAGTTTGTTGGGTCACAGAACTGGTTCAAAGCACGGAAATAGATGTGAGAGACACTGGACTAAAGAGAGAAGTAGGCCCACAGCCACTGCAAAGGGGAGATTTTGGGGTCACTGTTTCCACTAGAGAGACTCTGCCATAATGACCGATAAGAACATTGTTTATATCTGTAATATGAGCCCAATTCAAGTAGTGCAGTTTTGTTATCAGTCAGCAGTGTTAATGACAGTGAATTTTACACAGTCTGTTGATTTATGTTAACTTCATAACATCCATCAGTCCTTTGTAGGGTTTGGGTTAAGGTTAACCCTCATGGTGATAACCCTAACCCCTTAACCCTGACTCCAACCTTGTGCTATCAGACTATGTAATATTTATTCTTTTAAAAATTGTTCTTCTAAGTCTTGACAATCAGTTTTAACTAAAACAAATCAATAATTTTCCCCCAGCACTATTTGCTTGTCTCCAAAATGGTTAGCACTTACGTTAGAGCTAATGGAAGCTTAATAACTGTGAAATGAAAATTTGGGAAAACTTTGAAAATGTTTCATATTCTGTGACCAAATACCTCAGCAGACTCTAGAGAGTCTCATTAGGTGAAAAACCTTTTGTATTTCTGTCTTTGGGTAAAGTGATAAACAGCTATTTAGGGTTTTTGCTGTTAAATCAAAAGCCATGTCACCAGGGTTATTACAGATGCAACCTGTAGTTATAGCCAAAGTTATTATAGTCAACAACTAACAACTAATTAGACGTAAAAAAGCATTTTTGTAAAATAAAATAAAAATAATATTTTGAAAAAAAAAAGTAAACTAACTGTAACAAAATCGAATTAAAATAACTTTTTAGAGGAAATCTCCTTAGTTTTTGTTAGTTTGTTAAAAATGTGGAAACTTTGATGAACGTGTTTGCTGAGATTCTGAACGTCTACAAGACTGCTTTCAAAAACAGTCTGTTTTTACTGCAATACTTCTACTGGTTTTACTACATTTAGCCTCTGACATGTGCCCTCCATACAATGATAATTAGAACTAAGAACTTAAAAACAAACACTGAAATTAATTAAAGCTAAACTAAAAGTAAACAAAAACTAAACTGAAATGGCCAAACCGGCTCTAGAAACTAACTGAAACTAAACTAAAATTTAAAAAAGTTAAATAAAAACTCATTAGAAACGTAGTTAAAACTATAAACCAATCTGAATTCCACAAATACACATATTTCAGGAATCTGTGCACATGTTGGAATTCCAGTGAAGCTAACAGGCTAATGGCGGCATTAACCTGAGAACACTGACTTTGTTTCTGTGTCCAACACGAGCGATGGCCCTATTATGATTGTCTTCTTACACAACTTCATGATAAACGTTAGCTTTTATAAGAACGTTGAGCGCAGTTCAACTTTTTAAAACAGTTTACAGCTCCTGAAAAATGCCAGGCTTTTCATTTTGAGCGTCAACCTTTTACCTGTTCGTTGCAAGTGTAGTTTCCTGCAATAATGTGACCCGTGACATCCACCCTAAATACGGAATGCACCATGCACACCAGAAGGAGGGAGGGGTGGCCCCTGACTGACAACCCTCTGAGATAAACACCAACAGTGGAAAAACCTCACAAGATTATTCTGCTTAGCTCACACAATATCACAGCGATAGCGCAGATCTGCTTATGTGTGCATTTAGAGCGAGCACGGCCTCTTCACCACCCTCCAAGAAAGCGACAAACAGCACACACTCATACCAACACACAGCAAACCGCACGAGGCGGCTGAATGGGACTCGAGACAAGCGTTTTTTTTTTTTTGGTTTTTTTTGTGAGCGTGTCAACGTGTTACAGATGCTCCCATCCGATAAGCAAAGTTCGCATTATTTCTGAGAAGCGAGCACACCGCAACACCCTGTTTTCCGACCCCTCATCCGCTGAATGCAGCAAAACAACGCTGCGGAAGCGTGTCGAAGGCGAGAGCTGCTCTTCGCAAACATTACCCTATAGAGATACGCAGGCCACAATGACCCGATTGAGCCGATAGCAACATGCACAATGTTCTACAGAAAGCCTCCAGAGGACGGCGGGGACGCTTCGGAATCGGCCCTGGCTGAACGTCCCAGGTCAGCCGTGATGGGGTCAGATACTCGGACACCCATCGCCCTCCTGCATCTCCTTTTTTTCTCCTTGTCGTCCCTTCTGTCGTTCCGATCCTCTGCGTCGCAGGTTACACTTTGCCCTCCACTGATGGAAAGCAAATAACGCAGCATAAAAGGCCTGCTCTCTGTCCACGGGCACATACACGAGCACACGCACGCACAGCCTTGCACAAGATAACAAGGCCTCTGCAGGGGCGAGGGTGCGCAATGGCTGTGGTGGGTAGGTGGGTGGGTAATTCAGGGAGTTGAGGATGGAGGAGAGGTGGAGGGGATGGTGGTGGTGCGGGGGGGGGGGGGGGGGGGGGGGGGGGGGGGGGGGGGCTATGGCACTACCCCACACAAAGGCAGCCCTGAAATAGCCCCCTCACACAATGAGACCTGCCACTCTGTCTATGAGATAATGTCTAATTGAAAACACTGCAGCCATTGTGCTCCTGTCACCGGCTCTATTGTCCAGATAGCCCTCTCCCCCCCACCACCTCTCTTTTTCCATTGACGCAGCGCGATTGTTCCTTGCCATTGTGGCAACCCTACCCTCTCTCCCTCTCTTTCTCTGTCTCTCTATCTCCCCTTCTCTCTGTATTGTTATAATTTCATTACTTATTTGTTTTTTGTTCCGCTTCTCCTTTCACTCCCCTGCAGACCTTTTGTTCACCATATTTAGGCACTTCATTGGGATCTGCTGCCAATGTGTGTCATTGTGTGCCTGCGTGTGTGTTTCTGTGTGTGTGTGTGTACGTGTGTGAGCAGGTGTCAGTTTCATGAGGAGATAAAAACAGGAAGCAAGATAAAATAGCTCTCTGAGATGAAATAAAGCCCTTGCAGGCATCACATAGAAGGGGAGAGATTGGCTTTATCCCTACACAGCTCCTCATTCTGGCAATATGAAGCATGGCCCTCGGGCTTCATGTAACTTCAAAGTACAAGCGTTTATGAGGAAAACAGACATTGTCCTGAGCGAATTACAGTCTGCGTGGAAACTGGCTTTTATTGACATTGTGGCGTCCTTCCAGACACGATGGACGACCCATCACCTAACGACGGGGAAGAGGCAAGCGGGGGTCATGAATCACTACGTGGGAGAAGTGTGCCAGAAGACCGATTAACTAATGCTGAAAAACGTCCTGCCTTTGAACTTAAAGCTGACTTTTACATGGTTCTTCTCAATCTTTTGTTGCTCATAGAGTTTTGTGAAGCCTCACGGTGCGATTGATTTTAAGTGCTAAAAAGCCCAGAGTGTTTGAATCGTTGATAGAGACCCGTGCCGGTTCTGTTTACCTTTGTGGTCAGGGAAACAGGGAAATGTTGACAAGAATAATATTTTGACACTTTTAATAGTACTGAAATCCCAACAGCTATGAAAAGGCCCAGGATGCTTCATGAGGCTAGGTGCTGTGAAACAACTGTAACAGTAAAAATGTGAGTGTGGCTGGAGGCTAGCTGTCATTTACTTTGAGGTCCTGACTAATCTCTATGTGCTAACAGTCATGGTTAATTAATGAAGGGGCTGAATTATTAAAGTTTTGACTTCAATTTTATTGACGACGTTCACTTTAGAGGGAATCATTATTCTCTAGTGACTGGTTAGGGAAAATCACCCCCCTCCCCCCTTTCCATGGAAATCTTTTAGACTAGAGATGAAAACAGTGGAATGACTCGGCCCTTCTATCAGCTCATTCCACTGACGCAAGCAAGGAGCTGTGTACTTTGTTTTAACTTTATGTTCATTTCTACTTATTTATGTATCTTTATGCATTGTGTTGAGCTGCGTCCACATGGAATGACATGGCAACCAGACAACAGACAGTTAGTGGTGATGCCAAACCAATAACGGAAGCTGATAACACAAAACTGGCAGGTCCTGAGATAGACGTTTTGCAATTTTAACCCTAATGGTTAAAGCGACAACTAGGGATGGGTATCAAAACCCGGTTCTTGTTGAGAACCGGTTCCCACTGTTTCAATTCCTTGGAATTGTTTGGCATTTTTGCAAACGATTCCCTTATCGATTCCAGTCTCCCCGAATGACGTCACCGCGTTGCGGAGCGTCGTTTACCTGCCAGGAAACACGGTGCCTAAGTGGCTCAAATGCTCAAAAGTTTGGTTATACTTTACGAGAACGGATGACAACAGGGCAACTTGCAATACTTGCAAAATAGATATTTCATTTAAGGGAGGAAACACTACGAATATGCAAAAGCATTTGCTCACAAAACACGCGATGACCTTAAATGAATGTCGTGTTTTTAATTCCGCTCCGGACTCGTGAATCTCAACCCAGCAGCAGCGGTAACGTTTGCACGTCCTCTCCCGTTAATGCGGCAGGTAAATAATCAACTAACAGTGCATATTATGTTATCGCGATCTGCCTTATTACAAAGCCTGCCATTACTGTGCGCTGCATTTAGGTGACAATGATGAGAGAGACAGACAGAGTCTGGCTGGCTCAGATGCTGGCAGTTGTCGCTGCAGTCTACCGGTAGCGTCTCCTTTCAGGCCAGGATAGACGAATGTCACCGAGCAGTGACTAAGTTTGTGGTCAAAGGCTTGCACCCATTTGCCACAGCAGATGCCCCCGATTTTCGGTAAGTGAATGTGTTTAATTGTAGGCAGGGGCATTACTGGATATTCTTGTGTAATTGCTACAGAATAATTTATGTTATACTTTGTTATTGCTACAGAGGAATATTTATTTTATTATTTTACATTTACAATTTTGTTTCCTGGGGACCCTGTGACACCACTTTGAAGAGCCGTAGGCTGTGGATCTCTTAAGATCTCACTGTTGGGTTTTTAAGGCCATGTTACTCCTAAATTTCTATCTTGTTCAAAGAGAAGATATAAAACAAAGTTCTAAGCTAATCGACCTTAGTGTTCTCCTTTTTAAAAATAAGAATCGATAAGAGAATCGATAAAGAATCGAATCGTTAAACAGAATCGAAAATGGAATCGGAATCGTGAAAATCTTATCAATACCCATCCCTAGCGACAACCAATGAGAGTCCAGGATTCTGGTAATTGACATGTATGCTGTGCTCCAGACATCTCACAACTCGAATGTTGGCGCGTTCCAGAAAAAGCCAGGGAAGACAGGATTTGTACATCATAATATTTATTTTTTTGCACTTATAAAACGCATTCATGGACAGAGCATCATCACTGCTCTGTGCATGGCTTATTTAGTGAGTCAAAAATACACAACAGTAGCGATACAGATTCAAAGTTTACAGTTTTACTACTGTTTACGGTCAGTGCCACCATCTTGGATTGCTAACTTGGGCTATGTTGGTCTGTTCCGACATTCTGAGTGGCAAATCTCAGTTTAAGGGGTGTTCCACAAAAGACTTCTACCTGGGAACTCTGGGAATTTCCGACTTCTGACTTATCCAGGAACCCACCAAACAGTCTTGTAGTTAGTACAGGGGCTTAGAGGGTTAACTAAGCAACCAGAGCCTGAAACGTTCTCTAGTGACCAATCATCATCTTCAAAGCAGTGTGCGACAAGCAAATCCCCCCCATGTGGATGCAGCTTAAGGTTTAGGACTTGCATCGTCATTGGTGATGACTTACACCTCAGCTGGATAACGAAAACAGCCAATTCTGGTGGATTTTTTGGGCATGAACATCATGTCTTTATGCATTGGAGCTGATAGAGAGCTGTAGTTCTAATAATAGGGTTTGGACACGGCACAAAAGAAACAAACAAAAAACAAAAACAAGAAACCTCCATCAAGGCAGCTCACTATAATAGGTACTGACTTATAAATAACTGGACATGAATAACTTGAGCCTATTATATAATATTACACTACAGTATATTTGTAATGAATTAGGCAGCTGATTCTCTTTCTCTTGACAATACTTTCTTTAAAGATGTAAACACATTTTTGGAGTCAAGTTGAAAGAAAGGCAGAAGTGAAATGCAAAAGAGAGGTCAGGGGTCAAATATGACATATCTTAAATCTTTAAATGATCATTTCTATATGTTGGCAATATTCACCATATTTGTAAAAATCATAGTTTCCCAAGTTCTAAGGCTTTTTGTTCATCTTTGACCAATAAATCATTTGGTTGACCTTGAAGACATCTGTGGGTGTAAGGCAAATTTAATGGACTGTTAACATGATCCCACTCTACACCCCTGAAAAGTCTGATCAGAATTTATTCAAAACTTTTTTTAGTTATCGTGTTACAATACTTCCAAAACCATAACCCCCAGGTAAAAAACACAAACACCTGGAGTCACAGATAATCTGTTGGATGCTCTGTGCAATTGTCAGAGCTACTAACGCCATCAGTCTTTCTAAGATTTAGAAGCTAAGTAGATTTTTCTGTAGAACAAGCCCCAGCAGTTTGAAGTAAAAGTGTGCTCCAAGATTTTCACTGGGGTGAATGAACACCACTCCTTACTCTTAGACAATATTGCTTTTACATTGGTCCACATGTTTGGACGCACACAGCATTTCACCCTGTTGGCGTCAGCATGTGGGACTGACAAACAACAGCAGTAGAGAATAGAGATGAATCCTCCTTCCTGTTACTGCAAATGGAACTTAAGTAACTCATTTAGCAGCATTTGTGCACTAACACGTCAGGCTGCAAATGTCATACTGGTTGAAAGAACGGCTCCAAACAATGTCAGTTATTAATTCCTATGAACTTTGCTGTCAGCTAATCATGTCAAAGGTATCTCCTTTGGCTCTGCGAGCTTCTTTCCCTGTGGGGAATAACCCCAAAGACACTGGATTCTTCTGCTATTACACAAGCAACAATACTGAGAAACCTTTAACAGTGAAATTAAGATTATTTGCAGCCATGGCAGCACTTAACACAGAGTCTGTTTTTTCTCAGCTCACATTGTGTTTTGAATGATCTAAAAGTGGTCTAGAATCTGCTCTTTGAATGATTTGATTGTTTTAAAAGGTGTTTTACTTGGTTGACATTCACTAACTGTCTCAACTGAACTACACAGGTTTGTTGAGTACACACTGTCACTATATTTATAATGCACAGAGCAGAGGGAGAACAATTTAATTTTAGTGAGATTTTAAATGAGAATCACATCAAGGCCAGTGTGTTTTAAAGGAACGTGTTTTATTGACGTGTCTTAGTTTAATGATTTAACGCATGTTTCACACTCGAGAAGGGATAAAATTGTGTTAATAGAAGTAAATAAAACAAACAATGCATTCTGGATTCATTTTACAAGAAGCCTACTACACGGCTAATTCCTAACAACCTGATAAACCTTCATAAAACCAAATACTTTCCACAGGTAATCCTCTGAGGTCTAAGTTGTTGTAGGTGATGACCCCAAACCTTATCCTAGACAATCAAAATATGTCATCTTTGGTTGTGTTAAATTCTCCCAAGTTTTGGTAATCAGAAAACAAAGAAATTAATAAGAAATGGAACGTTCTGACACACAACAGAAACTATTTTCATAATGAAGAAAAAATAGTTTCACTTTTCTCCAAAGCATAGGTTTAGGGTTTCGGGTTAAGATCAGCACCTGGCACTTGGTCAAAAATAACAAATCTTTAATAATAAAAATAATAACATAATTCTGTTTCAAAGGCCTTAGTATAACAACTCCGAGACTCAAAGTTAGCTGAAGTTAGCTGCAGATAGAAACTAATTCTTTTGTAGGGTGACCAACCGTCCTCTTTTCCCCGGACATGTCCACTTTTGATGTTCTGTCCGGGGCGTCCGGGGGGATTTTCGAGATGGATGAAAATGTCCGGGTTTTCCTATAGGCCTACAGAGGACCCATATGTGCAACGTCATCCCCGAACTGCTGTGTTGTAAGTGGTTGTTCCGCGCTCACAGACGGGACAGAGCGCGGAGCGGCGTGCCCAAAAGATGCCAAAGCGCAAGTGCATCTTTCCGTGCTCACAGGACAGAGCGCGGAGCGGCGCGCCCAAAAGATGCCAAAGTGCAAGTGCATCTTTTCAAACTGCAAAAGAAATTTCCCTCGTACCATCCCGGTCGGAATAAATGGGAGGCGTAGTGCACTGGGTGCAGAGCTGGCACATAACGTTTGTGTGTCTAACAAAGGTGCAGGAGATCTTGTTGCTTACATGGACACAGAAAAACATAAAAAGGCTGTGCGAGGCGAAAATTCATCTAGTAAGTTGACTGAGTTCTGGGAAAAACGAGGATGCTGTTGCTCTGCAGCAGAAGGTGCACTGACATTTCATACTATGAAGCATCACAGTAGCTACAGATCCATGGATTGCACTAGCGTGTTGCTAAGAAAAAAAAACAAAAAACAAAAAAACATTTCCAGACTTTAACACAGCTAAAAAGTTCATCAGTGCCTGCACCAAGACTGAAGCTTTTGTCAATGGTGTGATAGTGCTACATTCAGTGGAAGTCACTCTTGAAGCTCTTAATGAAATCCAGTACTGTGGCATTTCTCAGACTTCAGTAACCATGGAACAGGGAAAATATTCCCAATCATACTTTGACTGGAAGAATGGTGGCGTGCAAACAAAATTAATTGAGGTTAGAAACGCCAAATGAGACAGCAGAAACCATTGCACAATACCTCACTGGTACCTCACTATAATTTTTCTTATACAGAATTATTTCTGTAACATTATTTAATTCCAGAGGTTTCTAAGTTATTTGTTTTGCACTTGTTGACTTGTAAAAGCCTATATGACATTTTTTATTTCACCATTCATTAACTGCACAAAGAAGGCATCTTTTAAATATGTTAAAATTTTCTTTAAACAAACAGTATTATTAAAATTCTTCATGACTGGGCCAAATGTCCTCTTTTTTGGAAATCAAAATATGGTCACCCTATCTTTTGGAAAGTGGCAACTACCTTATGGTAAATTAATAGCTGGGCTTTAGGTATTTATACAAATTAACTGACTCATGTCTTCATGATGATGATGCAGATGATGATTTCAACTTGAGTTCTCCCTTTTTATACCTACAGTGGTAGTTAGCTAGTTAGCTAGCTAGCTAGCTTACAGCTGCAGCAAAAGAGCTGCAACACGAGCCAACATTTAAGAAGAGTCTAAATACAGGCTGTCCTAAAAATTTCAAAGGGTAGGCTTGCGTATGACACACAGTGTTGGGAAGGTTACTTTTAAAATGTATTCCACTACGGATTACAGAATACATGCCCCCAAATGTATTTTGTAACGTATTCCGTTACGTTACTCAATGAGAGTAACGTATTCTGAATACTTTGGATTACTTAATACATTATCATGCTTTTTACAACTACATGAATGTACTATTGCTGTGTGATTTATTACTATTACGGCTCCTAACCATAGTAAAGGGACCTCTGGCTAATACGTCAGGTTCCATGTCGGGCTGCAGGGAGAATGGACTGCCATACCCGTTATGTGTCTGTGAGCGCGAGGAGGGAGAAAAAGGAGAGTGGAAAACTACGAGTTGTCATCGAGCAGAAACGGGAGCTGGAAGCATGTAAATATAATAATAACCACTGCAGCCAAGAAGAGTGCCTGACGAGCCCAGTTGTAAGTAAGCTATTAAGACTCGACTGTACACCGTGTTCGTGTTTTCCTCCGAAACAATAAGTTCCGTTGGAGCAGCCTTTCAAATCCTCTCTCTGTCTCAAACTTGACCCAGACAACAAAGTAAAGCTATTTTTCAGCTACGAGCCCAACACGGAACCCGACGTATTAGCCAGAGGGCCCTTTACTACGGTTCGGAGCCGCGGACCTTCAGTAATAGTAATAAATCACATTCATGTAGTTGTAAACAGCATGATAATATATTAAGTAATCCAAAGTATTCAGAATACGTTACTGTCATTGAGTAACGTAACGGAATACGTTACAAAATACATTTTGGGGCATGTATTCTGTAATCTGTAGTGGAATACATTTTATTAAGGGCTCTGTTGGCTCTTAGGTGACGGTTTCCTCGTGGCTGCCTGCAGCGGGGCTAGGGGAGGGTCTGTGCTGACGGACGTGGGTTACTGACCTGGTAGCCTGGCTGCCCCTGGGTGGGTCCGGGACGGGCGTGAGGTTCTGGGGGCGCTCCGTCTCTGGGCTGGGGCCCTGGCCGGGCCTCGGGCGCTTGGGTCCTAGTTGGTGTGTTGCTGGGGTTGTGGGCGGGTGGGTGTATGGGGGCCCAGCCCTGGCGCAGGGTGCCGCCAGTGCATCGAGCCACCTGGGGGGCTCTTCAACTGGTGGGGGAGGTGGTCACATCTTGCAGGAGCTTTCCTCTCTTCAGGAACTCTCTCTGCAGGAGGGGGAGATACAGGAGAGGTGGAGGAAGATCACAGCCTGGGCGTCTATTGTCTTGTGTAGTCTGGAAGATGAGTGGATGACGGGGTGGGTGCAGTTTTCTCTGTGGTGGGGTCAGGTGGACTGTCCCGGGCTCTGTGGGGCCGGGCGGCGCTGCTGCACTGGGCCCCGGTCCGGATGGGCCTGGGCCCCCTTTCCCTGGCGGGTTGCGGAGTATGGGGGTGCCTACTGGGGTCAGTGGGGGAGCTGGCCCCAGGGAGGGGTCACTTGCCCCTCCCTTCCTTCCCTCCCCATCTCCAGCTGCCTCCCTCTTCCCGCTCCACCACAATCACCCACACATGCAGGGCCTTGGGGTAGGGATGTGTCACCAGGGTGCAGGGGAGGCATCCCCCCCCTCTGTCCCCTTCTGGCTACCTCTGCCTCAATTTTATCCCACAACTTAGACATTCACATTACTCACACTCTCATAACACATACATATAGGATCTTGGGGGTGGGCACACAACACGGACTCCAAATTACCATCAGGGTGTACACCTCACCCCTGGCGTCGTTGCCCACCTCTCAATTTTAAATACACGTAGACATTGAGGGCTAGCAGGAGGGGCTATGCGCTTACCCGCTGCTCTCTGGCAGGTAGCTCCATGCCCTCCTGGGTTTTAAATGCACCCTAGAACACACATACATCAACACTACATATGAGCGGGTGGAGGGAGGTTTGGAGTCTTCTCACACCCCCGTTCTCTGCGGCCTGCTGGAGTGGGGGGGCTAGGAGGAGGAGTTGGCCGTCCGACTGGGGTCTGGAATGTGGGGCCTCCCTGCTGCTGCGGAGTCGGGGCGGTCTGCTTCTCCCCACCGCAGGGAAAAGGGTAACACCACCTGGGTCTGGGTGCAGTTTCCCCCTCCAGGGGCAAGGGTACCTAGACCCGGTTCTTAGAGTACGCTTGGGGAGTGTGATTGTGTGTACAGCGTCTCTTTATGTCTGACCACTTCCCCTGCCGGTGGCGGACGCCCTCAGACATCGGTGCGTTGGTGGTTCTTTGTGTCCGGGGATGGGCGCCCAGGTACACACCAGCTCACTCCTTGGCGGCTGCTTATCGGGGCCTGGAACCTGGGGCTCGCTCGGGCCACTTCGGAGGTGGGGTGCCCTCGGCCTCTCGGCCTGGGGCTCGGTCACTCAGGCACAGCTGGCTGCCGGCGGAGCTCACGGGCACGTCACTGCAACCCCCCCTGGCTCCTGCTCCGCTGAGTGACCCCTCATCTGGGACTCTCCTCAGCTCTTTCTGGGACAGTGGTGCGGCTGCCCCTCTGTTGGTCTTCCTTGGTCTCTTGTGTTCTGGGGGCCTCTGGATGTCTGGAGTTTCGATCTCCTCCATACCTGCTTCATGCCCTGGAGGACGGGACTGTGGCTCCCCACACCCTCTAGCAGATCATTACATTAAGGAACCTTTTAAAAAAACAAGCGCGTCCATGCTCACAGGTGTACACACGGGTGCTCACACACACAAACTACACCCTTTTTGGCTCCTACCGCAAAGCACACTGTGCGCTGTCGATCTTACGTGCTGCACAATAATGTTTAATATTTAGTATTTACTGTTATATTCCCATATATCATTGTGATGTTGTTTATTCTATTACTCTCGTTTTCTTCTGCTTGTTTTCTTTTTTCTTTCTCAACAGGTGATCTAGGTGATCGATATATGTATTTTTTGTCTGCTTATTTTGTTGGTTTTTGTTTTTTGCCCATTTTCCCCGTCCCTCTTCTCAGTTGTTTTTCTTTCCCTCTTTCTTTCTCCCCTTTCTTTCCCCCAATCAAGTCTGTCCCGGATTCAGCAAATGAAAATAAAATAAATAATAAAAGGTGAATCAAATGGACCATTACGGCAAGGCTGGGATGGTCAATTTGGTAAAGTAAATCCGTTGGGCATCTTTCTTCGCCTTTAGACAACAATTCTGATGGCAAAAGAGCCAAACGGGACAGGCACAAAAAAAAAAAAAAGGAATACATTTTAAAAGTAACCTTCCCAACACTGACTGCCCATGAGGCTACATTCTTTAGGGCTATGCCTGTAGCATTCTGCCTATTAGCTTAGCACAACAACAACAACAAAAAGGCGCTCTCTCACCCAGGAAACACACAGTCGCAAAGAGAGCGCTCATCACCCTGTAACCATGGCAACCGTAATGCTGCCGCCTGGAACAACAGAACATAGCTATCAAACAAAACCCAAACAGTCCTGACCCGCCACAATATGAAACAGGAAAATACCGCCGTGTAATCCATTTATTTCAACAAAGTAACTGTATTCTAAATACCACCTTTTTATACGGTAACTGTAACGGGATACAGTTACTCATATTTTGTATTTTAAATACGTAACGGCGGTACATGTATTCCGTTACTCCCCAACACTGATGACACATGATATGCAGAATATTAATAAAACATTCTTACCTACAATATGTGCAAATACATGTGATTGACACACATGTATTTGTGTGTCAATCACAGGTTTTAAATGTCTACCATGTTTGCTGGTGTTTACTCTATATTTGATAACTACTGATTATATTAATTAAAAAACATTTACTGTGTGATTTGATGGCTGCTTCTTCAATTGTTAATCTCTATTGGACTGAGATCTTGTGAATGTGGATGCCACTTGAGTGTAGTGAACATATTTCCATGTTCACGTAACCAGGCTGAGATGATTTGAGCTTTGTGACATATGTTATCCAGCAGCCATAACTGCAGCCATCAGACGATGGGCATGCTATGGTCATGAAGGGATAGTCACCAGCAATACTCGGGTAGGTGTGGCATAAATCAGTTTGTATATGTGGTCTTCTGCAGCTGTAGCTCAACTGCTTCAAGGTTCGATGTGTTGTGTTTTCAGAGATGGATGTAACAAGTGGTTATTTTTGAGTTATTGTGGCTTTCCAGCTTGAAACAGTCTGGTCATTCTCCTCTGACATCTGGCATCAACAAGATATTTTAACCCAGAAATCTCTTGGTTACCAAACCAAATCTGGTTTGGGTAGACTAAACAACTGAGTGAGATGATTCAGCCCAAAAAGACTGGGGAAAGAAATGAAAACAGGTTTAGCATCACATGTGCTTTAACCATTAGTCAGTACAAATGCTTTCAGTCATTCATGTAATTTATTATTAGTCAGCATTGTAAATTTCAGATTATCATCTTGCAGTGTAAATTGCTTATATAGTCATGCGAAACAGAAAGCTTTCAGAACTCTATGCAGTCCTGTGAAAAACTAAGTAAACTCGTACGGCTTTCATAGGAGGGTAAGTAGCAGCTGAGTTCCACTAATCATATGCACAAAACTGATCATCAGGAGGTGAGAGCACCTCTTTAAAAGCACAGGTTTTGATAGGTTGCTGGTCTGGAATATTGAGATATGTGTTAACACAATGCCACAATTCACAGGAGTGGACATCCCAACAAATTCAACCCAAGGTCAATGTAATTCAAAGCTTAGAAAAATTCAAATATAAGCACATCTGTCCGACAGCTAAAGCCTGGCTGAAACTGGGTCAGCAACAGGATGATCATCCCAAGTACAACAGCAAATCTACAACAGAATGGCTGAAAAGGAAAAGAATCAAAGTGTTGGAGTAGTTCAGTCAAACTCGATACCTCAACTCGACTGAAATGCTGTGGTGGGGCCTTAAGAGCGCTGTGCACAAACTAATGCCCACAAAATTCATTGAACTGAAGCAATGCTGTAAAAAAAAGTGGGCCAAAATTCCTCCACAAGGATGTGAGAATCTAATACACACAATAAGTACTTTGTTGCCTCAAGGATCTTTATATTGTAAAGACCTTAGAGAAATGGAGAGAAAAACCCACCAAGATGACCCCCTATGAGCAAGCACTTCGTGACAGTGGGAAGGAAAACCCCCCTTTTAACAGGAAGAAACCTCCAGCAGAAGCAGGCTTAGGGATGGCAGCCATGTGCCATGATGTGGTGGAGCCAGAGATTAATAATAACTAATTATTAAAAGCAGAGTGGTATATAAACACATAGTGAGTAAAGAAGAAAAAGTGGATCGTGGTAAGCCTATTACAATTAACTAAAGGGAGGATTCAGGGTCACCTGATCCAGCTCTGACTACATGCTTTATCAAGACGGAAACTTTTAAACCTAACCTTAAAAGTAGAAAGTGTGCTGTCGCCTGAATCCAAACTGGGAGCTGGTTCGACAGACGAGAGCCCTCCACGTGAAAGGCTCTGGCTGGGATTCTACTTTTAGATATCTCAGGAGTTAGCGTGAACCATGGCGTGTGCATAGTTTCTCACAGCACTGTATAGAGTTCTGTGAGAAACCTTTGTCACATGACTCTATTTGCTGTGCATATTTCAGTCTAATAAAGATCATTAAAAAGTTACTTTAAATATTTCCTGCACTGAGCAACAGGTAAATGAATAATATTTCATATCTAATCATTGATTACATCTTCTGGTGATCAGTGTCTGTGATATTGCTCAAGTTTTCCTTCTCCTCCTCTCTCTCCACTTTCCTCAAGCAGTGCCTCTGCTCACTGACCCCTTGCCACTTCTGGAGCAGCTTTGGCTGACGCGCACATCAGATTCAGTTACAGCCAAACAAGCTCACAATGAAAAATGCCTCCACATTTCCCCGGTTTCACAAACACTGTTTGAAACAAAAAGCCCTTATCGGACCTGTGTATTATTCACGGTGTTAATTGGAGGGAAAATAAGTGTATTGTGCATCTCAACGGTGCTGTTAAAACAAGATAAGGACCGCGCAAGCAGGTCCGACGCAGTGGCTATTGAATGAATTGTTTAATAGCGAAAGTGTGAACAAGTTGGGAACTGTGTTTTTTTTCCTTTTTCTGGTGAACTGTGCTGTGGTGGGGCTGATGTGACCATTCTGGTAATCCCCAGGTAGGTGTCATTTATTTATTGTCACTAGCTGTAGCGTTATGTATTCAGGCAGCAAAGGTCAGCGTTAAACATGCGCACAAAGAAACACAATCACCACCCGTGAAAATGTGATAACTCAGTAGGCAGCGGTAAGTGACACTGAACATAAGAGTAAAATATGGCAGCTAAGGAGGCCCGCATGCAGGTTTCTTTCAATAGAGAAGTTTTGCTTCACTCTAAGCAGCTGTCCAGCTTTTCGCTGCCTTGGGCCACAGTGAACCTCACCCCCGTGTTCCTGACAAGTACAGCCCTCTAATAAAGTGGCAGCATTGCATGAATTAAAATGGCTCGGCCACAGCGCGCTTATAAAGTTCTCTTTTATCTTCAGGCTTTCAGAGAAGTTTCAGCAGCCTAACGGTTGTAGTTGCTTCGATTACTGAATCAAACAGATGAAAGAGAGATGACAGATTAAAAAGGAAAAGATCATGAGGTCAAAACTTACGAAATCATTCTGTACTTACAAATATGTTTGGTGGTTCAAAACCACACACCATAACCCGGTTTGCAGCAAAGCGGCACTAAACTGAAGCAGTACAGTAAGAGGTGTTTCATTCACCCTGATTCACTTCAGTAAAGTCCATATTTGGTAACGTTAGGGCACAGAAAAGAAGTATATGGTTGCATGTGTTTCTATAAAGGGTTTCTGCATCACAGGTTAGAGCAGTGACAAGTCACTCCACCCTGTGCAAACTGAAGCAAACTGATTGTCCACTTTGAATAAAGCCAATAAACATGTCAGTAAAGCTGTTTGTTTGGTAGGGGCTTTACTGAACGCTGCCACGTCTCGGAGAGATACCATCTATCGCAAAGAAAAGCATCACAGAATGAATGAGTGTGTGAACAGGTACAAGGTTCACATACAGGTTGAACTCATCTGCCATCACAGTTTTCCCCCAAAACTGCTGACTGACTCAAAGTCTTTAGCTGGTAATTATTAAAGATATTAGGTAACTGGTTGGTATGCATATAGCAACCAGTTACCTAGCATACCATACATGCATATGTATGGTATGCATTTAGTTTTAGGAGTCTTCACTGAGCAGTAATGTCCATTGCAGGGTCTTACATCATTTGACATAAACATGTCCTAAAGACAGAATTTGACAGAGTTAGTTGGAATGTGTTGATCTGGGTGAGTGAATGTCATAAAATTATTATTATTTCAACTGTTTAAAAAAATGAAAAATGTCTGTGATGTCTCTTGAGAAGCGGGAGCGTATCGCTGCTTTGTAGAGCTACTGCTGTGCAGGCATATAGACACACAGTCGCCCTGCAACTTTCAGTCTTCACAGCCTCTGCGTGGCCCGAGTAACCTCCTACCAGGACGCAGGGCAAAGATTTGTTATCCTCAAAAATATTAGCTAGTTTTTTTAGGTAGAGGAGGAGGAACAATGAAAGTATTATCTTAAATGGAGGTGGAGGTCAGTGGGAGACCCACTGAGTAATCAGCTAGTTCAGACAAATAATTGATAATAATTCATCAGCGTTTTAAAAGAAAAGTTAAAAAAATGAAATGCTTGCTCGAGCTGCATGAATGTAAATATTTGTTAGTTTCCTATTTTTTTTCCTGATAGTTTATTTTTAAATGATAAGAGCAAGAGCAGATGTATCCTGCTTTACAGCTGACCCTGTAAACAACACATGCATTAAAAAATTTAGCATTGCAATATGGGATTTAAAGAACTACATAGTTTACAGGCTACAGATACTAGTGACTCCAATTACTATTTTTAGTGTTTGCCATTTCTGAGACATGTTGTGAAACATCAGAAGTCAGATATGATTGCTGTCAGAGCCAAATCGGAACCTTCAAGTTTAAGAATCTTTCTAAAAAGATTTTTCAGTGTCATAAACAGGTGAATGACAAAATAAAACTGCAATGCAGTTCACTCATGATGTCAAGTGATGATCATCAGCAAGTTCTTGGACAGGAGTTCAAAATGCTGTAGACTCTTAGCAGTGCTTTTAACATATTGAGGTGGCTGTAGCTCAGGTGGCAGAGCGGGTCTCTCTCAATCATGATTGGAAGGTTGGTGGTTCGATCCCTGGCTCCACAGTCTGCATGCCAAATATCCTCAAGCAAGATAGTAACCCCAAGTTGCTCTCTGATGCATCCATTGGAGCATGGAGTATCTGTTAGTTAGAAAGCACTTAAAAGCAAAGAAAACATTTCTTGTGGCATGTTGCACAAAGTGCTTTGAGTGATCCAGGAGAGTAGAAAAGCGCTATATAAGAATCAGGCCACTTACCTATTTTATACTGAACAGTAGCTAACATCAGCCACTGTGAACTGCAGTTGATTATGATGACCCAAGTGTACCCCAAGAATTAAATGTGTATTTTAAAACTTATTACTATTTAGGCTTCAGACTGCATGTGCTTTGCTGGAGATCTGTTTTTTTCCCCCACACTAAACACAAGATCACTTTCAAGTTACATCATTTAAATTAATAAAAAGAAAGAAAATTCTACATCAATTCTACATTACTAACTTTTGGTAAATAAAAAAGGTCAAAGTTGAGCTAATCTGTGTCCACAGTCAGAGATTTCAGATTTCTCTGTCTGTGATACGAATCTAATAAACCCAGAAACACATCAGGTTTGATGTTTGTAAACTGTCAACACAACTGTTGCTACTTCTGTCCATACATTGACCTTTATGCTTCATCCTGTTATGGTTACTAGTGGAGGGCACACAATACAAACTAGCTCAACTGGATTTTTCTTCTTCGCCAGAATCCAGAACATGTTGTTTAGCATAATTTACCAACATCTTTTTGTCATCTTGTCCATTGTGTCATTTCAAACTGCATTCCTATTGATTGATTAACAGCCATAAGCCATACAATCAGAAAGCAACTCCAAAGGACTGTATGCAAATCAGCATATGATTCACAAGCTTGTGGAACCACTTCTAGCAGCAATAGCAAATTGAAGTAAACTTTTTGTGTACGACTTTAACAGTCTCTCTCACATAGAGGAGTTTTAATTAACCCCTCTTTTCAATGCAGTTTAAGTTCATTGAGGTTTGTAGATGCGGCTCTTTTAAGATCCCACCAAATCATTTCAATCTGGTTGAGGTCTAGACTTTGTCTGGAACATTGCAACACCTTGATTTATTTTTCAGCCATTCTTTTGCAAAGTTGCTGCTGTGCTTGCAATCATTGTCTTGTTGCATGACTCAATTTTAACCAAGCTTTAGCTGCTAGGTAGAGCTTCACATTTGAGTCTAGAATACTCTGGTATACAGAGGAGTTCAGGGTTGACTTATTAATTGCAAGGTGCCCATGTTTGGTTTTTATCAAAAGGGGTGCTGTGAAAACAAGCTCCACAATGGTCTCGTCTGTTCAAAGGAAACAGTTGGAGAAATCTTGTTATTCTTTTTTAGATACAACTTTATAAAACTAAACCATGTTTAATCATCTTCTTTTTGTAGAGAGAAGCCTTTCTCCTCCATCACCATGAAGTATGGCCAGATGGGCAACCCTTAAAACAAGCCATACTTGTTAAGTGTTTTTCTAATTGTGGCGTCATGAACTTTAACATTTAACATGTGAACTGAGGCCTGTAAAATCTTACATGTAGCTCTTGGTATTTTTCCAGTTTCACTGAGTCTTACACCGTCTGGCCTTGGGGTGAATTGCTGAGACAAACAATCCTGGGAAGACTGCGACATTGTGAATGCTCCAGACCAGCAAAGTGCTAAAACTTCTGCTTTTAGAGAGATGCTGAGACTTGATGATGATGAGCTAATCAAGTGCATTTGATTTGCAGCACCTCGCTGCTACTTACCCTCTTAATTCCTATGGAAGGTGTAAGGTGTATGGAAGTTTTCACAGGATGCTCTGCAGCCCACTCTTACTGTGCGATGTATGGCATGACTAAATATATTGCCATGATTGTTTCAGATTGGTACTCTTTAGTCTGGGACAACAGTCCATAATTGCAGTGTATTCCTGGATTTAGGCTACCAGCCAATAAAGCACGGGGTTCAAAACAATCCCAGCAAAGGTTGGGAATCAGTTACTGTCATCAAGACGTGACGGTTAAAAACTCAACCAACTGGTGAAACTGAAAATGCTCATATACCTCAAGGCAAAAAAGCAGCACATCACACCTTTAAAGCTAACCAATAATTTGGAGCAAGAACAAACACCCTTACTTTGTAAATATGCAGTCAAACAACATGTGACAATATTTAGAAAAAAAAGCCATTGTCAACTCAGACTTGCAGTCTCGCTTCGACTGTGGCCCAAGTACGTTATGAATATCCTGCCAGTCAGCGAGGCAGGAAACAGACAGCCAGTGGCTCACTCTACCAGGGCTGCAGGGGTCAAAAGCCTGTCAGGTGGTGCGGCGGTGGAGGTGGTGGGGGTCAGGCAGGTGAGCCAGTGAGGAAAACAAAGAACCACTACTAAACCCCCACCCCCTTTTCCTTCCCCTATCCCGTCTGCCTTCTCTTCCTCTCAGAACAATCACCACCAACAGGACCAGGAAGTGATGTAGAGAGGAGGTTGATCTAACCGGGGCAGTTCCTTTCAGATAGGTCAGACAGGGGAAGAGAAGGTAGGAAAGACAGGCGTGGAAATAGGAAAAGATAGAAAACACACACAGCAAGTGGTGGCAGAGTTTCCTGTTTGGGTGTGTGTGTGTGTGTGTGTGTGAGTGTGAGACTTTCCTATTTATAGAGTATTCCAGTCCTGTAGTGTTGTTCACTGATGACTAACAGTGTCCAGTATTGTTTTAAGCCCTGCGCTATTTCTTTTTTAAATATTCCTGCACTGTCGTGTTCTTTCCTTCATATCTGATCCTCATAGATGTTATAATTATGAAAATAATGTCAGATGCCCAAGTGACCCTGACTGTGACAAAGGTCATGACAGCACTTTGAAGCTCTCATTCTGTTCCGTGTTAGCAGCTGCCTCCATTATTGTTATTTTAACTTCAGGGCCTCTGTGGCTCGCCAGCATCTGCAGCGTCTCCCTTCGCTCAGTCTTCCTTGAGAATGTGAGCAGGCATGTGGCATTGAGAGTTAGTCGGGCCATTCCTGCGCTCATAGCACAGACACAAAGCATGTGGCACTTGACAGGGATGCCAGATGAGGGACGCACGCCACCACGAGCCGCATCAGCCCCCTTGCCTTTTAAGACACACACTGAGGGGTTCCTGCCCTGAAAGGTGACACCTCGGCCTGCGCCACCGAGGCTCCTTGCGTCTTGTCTTTCCCCCCACTTGCGGACTCTTGTCTGTCCTCGGCTCCTCATTTCCGTCACACTTTCTCTTCCAGGGAGGGTAGCGCGGGGGGCAAGACTGTGTCGTATGTTATTAATACTATTGTTAACTGCACACTCAAGGCTGGCCTTCCTGACTCAGCTCATCATGTTACAGGTATATTGTGCACAGCAGAGAAATGGCCAATCCTGCTTTATATAATGCCATCTATATATATCACGGGGAATGCCTTGGCCAATTATGGTTCGAAGCAGGCTGATTGTCATGATGGATCTGTCAGCAGACTTAAAGGCTTTCTTCTTGGACTAAAAACAGATGATGTCTTTTGACTGAGGTGATATTCTCCCTGTGAGCATCATTAAAAATGAGTAGACACAAGTTATTACTACTTTACTGATCGATTCTGACACTATAATTTAACTTTTGATAATTGTGCTGCGTGCTGGAATATTAGATGTGTTGGAGCGCCCTCTAGAGGCAGGTACCTGAGAGTACTGTTGTTGGATGTTACTTGCAGATTTAAAGGTATTAAATGATATGTATTTATTTATATTGGATTTAAATAAGAATTTGCTCTTAATCACTTGTCTGGTTAAACAAAGATCACAATGACTGACTGCATCTTTTCGTAGTACAAACCTCAAATTAAACCAAAGTACGGCCTGGCCCTGTTTCAGTCTTGGCTGAGCCTTCTTTAGCACGATGCATAGACATCCGGGACATATAGTCAGAGTGGCTCTTTCTTCATATTCTGTTGATAGCTTTATTCATTTTGGAAAGTTTTAAGATATGTTAAAAGACTGGAATTTACCATAAGTACCTTTGAGCTGTGCAATGTTTTTGAGAACCCTGCAGCTACAGTAAAGTTTTTATGTTTAAGGTAATAATAATAAAACACACACAAAAGTATGGAGAGATTTAGAAATTGTTCTGATTGCTACATAAGAATTTAGTTTTACTTGAACATTAATTACTGATAGATGAATATTTTTTAAATTACTAATTTAAGTGAAGCTTAAACTTTTTTTGTATAGAAAAACTCTGTTATTATCATGCACATGTGTTGTCAGGCAGTGGACTGTTTTGCATCTTCTCTTAAAATGTATTAAATCTACAGCAGTGCTGAACAGATGGTGCTGTTCACTGCTAGCAGAGTGGGTTGGTTTTCCCATGGCGCCACCCAGTGGCGGTCCTAGCCTGTTTGGCGCCATGGGCGAACACGCCCTCTTTTTTCTAAACTGAGCACCTGATGGCTTTGACCTTTTCTTGTCCATCTTCCATTGGTTTTAATTTTCCACTCCGGTATGAACACCCATCCCCCAACCCGAGGATCACCACAACATAACCTAATAGACCTACACCTTAGTTCACAGATTGGCTAGGGTTTATTTCTGGGATTTTGCACAACCCAGGAGTCATGAATACAAAATGGGCTTGGATTTACAACATTATGAATGAAATGTGCTCTATTTGGAAGCAGCCGGGCCCCCTCCCCTTTCGACAGGTTGCGTGTGAGACTTTAAATCATCAAACTGTAAATTATACATTTTAAATTGTTATTGATCTCTTTACCCCTGGTCCTAAAGTCTATATTTATTTTCTTACTCTACTTATATTTATTGTTTGTTTACTTGCACTGCTGTAACTGGAGCCTCGCCGTCTCGTCTCTCTATATACTGTACTTATATAGCGGAGATGACAATAAAGTTTACTTTGACTTCAGCAGCAAGCAGGCGCACCGAGGGCTCTCGCGCTCACTTTTCGGTATAGAATTTCGAAAAAACATCGGTGCAGATTATAAGTCTGTATCATTATGTCTGGTGTTTTCGTGTTTGTTTGTTTTTTGTTTGTTTGTTTTATTTTGCGAGTTGTTTTTTAGATGCTGCTCCAGCCAGCCAGAGAATCCCCCCCCCCGCCCCGCCCTCTCCTCCCTGTGCCGCAAGCAGCAGGCGCACCTCGCAAACGGAGGGCGCCCTTACTCCCCGCAAATGGCCGCAAGAACACCGATCGGTGCCTATGACATCCCCAGAATGCGCTGGCATGATGTCGGGGCAGCATGAGTACGAGCAACTTTTTTTGCCGATGCCCGTTATGCCGCCCCCCACTACGATGCCGCCCCGGACAACCGCCCATGTCGCCCATATCAAAACCCGCTACTGGCGCCACCTGATGGGTTAACTGCAGCGGTGGTGAAATTTACACACACTTGTTATTTGAGTAGAAGTGCAGATGAGAATTACTCTGGCAAGTACTGATTTGACTTCTTTACTCCAGCAAAAGTGTAAAACTACAGGCTCTGAAATGTACTCAAAGAATACAAGTAACAGTAGGTCTTGAATGAAGGTGCGCTAGCTTTAAACTTCCAGTTCATCAAATGTCACTGAGCGCTCCTTTTAAAAAGATAACCGCTCTTCTTCCTCCTGTCATGTCTTTCTTACATCTTTCTCCATCTCTGCGTGAAATTATCTCACAATCATCAAACTCATCTTTTCTCTGGTAAGCAGCTGCAGGACAACTGTATGACAGCCTTTGCTGCTACTGTCTGATCTATTGGAAACATTGCACGTGAAACTGCATGCCCCAAACCTTACTCCCTTTATGTTCGTTCCTTTTCTAGGCAGTACCGTGACCACAAATTAGGGACGCTTATGGAAGTAAAATGTTGTCAGAAAAATAACTACTCACACAAAGTACAGATACCTGAATAAATGTACTTTGTTATGTCCCACCCCTGGTTAATCCAGTCATGACTGTCCAATAAATACTATACAGCATGTAAACATTACTCAATACTGCTTTCACCTTGCTGTCAGTTTGACATGTTGACTGGCAATGCAATACTACTGAAGGTAGTATTACATGTTAATAAAGGCAATAATAGTTAAAAGAATTGTTATAATAATAAATATTATTATTATTATTGAAGAAAAGATGGTAAAGCTGCTACACCTGAGGCAGTGAAGATGGACGGGATCAACCATTCAAAGTAACGGACAGTGCACAAGAGACGTAAAGAAGAAGGTGGAGGCAGGGCAGAGTGTGCATCAAAGAGATGATGGCATTAACAAAAAGACAGGAGGCTGAACTGGAGGTGGCAGAGTTAAAGTTGTTTTGTTGAAAATGAACATGATAGACAGGACTAATAATATCAGAGGGACAGCTAAGGTCAAGTGGTTTGGACACAAAGTCAGGGAGGCAAGGCTGAGATGACGTGCAGATCAGGAATAGTTAGTATACTTGGGAAAGATCCTTAAGATGGAGCCTCTACTTAGGAGGAAAAGAGGAAGACCAATGAGGAGATTCATGGTTTTGGTGAAAGATGGCATGCAGAGGGTTCGTGTGACAGAGGAAATTAAATTAAATTAAATTAAATTAAATTAAATTAAATTAAATTAAATTAAATTAAATTAATCTCTCTAAATATTGTAAGACTACTCATGCATATTGCTGCTATCTATACAATACAAACATGATGATTTATCACATTAAAAAAATATTGTTTTTAGATTTTCAAATAACCACAGTTAAGTGATGTTAAGGGGGTAAAGTTTGTAGTCTTAAACGCAATCTACTACAGTCACAAACCGGTTATGTCTAAACGTAAAAGAGTGGAAAATAGGACAGGCTCCAGCAGGGGCGGACTGGGTATCTGTGGAATCTGGAGAATCACAGAACGGCCGGTACTCCAGGAAGGCCGGCGGGCCGGCCCACCACTCTCCACGCATGCTTTCAACACCTGTTTTTTCTCCCACTAATCTCTTTCACAGTCCAGTACTCTAGGGGGCAGCACTGCAAGTTGGATGCCAGCTGCATTGGCTGTGGCCGCCAGGCAAGGAGAAGAAGAAGTGGAGCAGGAGGAAGAAGTGAAGTAGGAGGCAAAAACGGTGGATGCAAGTAAAAAAAGGAAAGAAAAGGGTGGGGCTGAGAAGGCAAGAGAAAAAAAATTGCGGGCATTAGATGCTGAAGCCTCTAAATGTCACAGACTAACCGACATATTTAGCAGCACAGCCAGCAGCAGCACCTTGCAGCAGGTTCGCAGCAGTGAAGAAGTCAGGCAGACAGCTACACAGCAACATGCCAGCAGTTATGAGGGACAGAAAGATGAGCTGGTTCCACAAGCAGATCCAGGGCAAGTAAGTAGGGAACATAAGAGGAGAAACAGTTATTTGCTAGGGACGATGTTAGGAAGTCATGTTTAGGTTGCAAATTTTTTTATGAGTACTGTAGTTAAAACAGCTAAACTTCAACATTTTAGCTCATAGGTGTCAAACTCTGGCCCGAGGGCCAAATTTGGTCCGCAGCCTAGTTACATTTGGCCCGCGAAGCCATACCAAATTACTATTAGAGCTGGCCTACTGGTATTATACAGCTAATATATATATTGTTTAGTATTAAACTTTGCTTGTTCCATATTCAGTTTTTCAGCAAAACTTGTTTGAGTCCATAAGAAAAGATTCATTCTTATATCTGGAGGAAGATTTTTTTTTCAGTAAATATTAATGTTAGCCCGCGACTTTGTTCCAGTTTTGAATTTTGGCCCACTGTGTATTCGAGTTTGACACCCCTGTTTTAGCTGTAAAAGGCCACATGCAGTAGCTAATATTAAGAAATATGTTGTGCTTTTACGTAAAAAGGTTGGTAGTGTTACAGTTAATGCTTACAAACTTTGAAGATTTTAAATACAGAAGTTACATTTGTAATGGTTCATTTTCATTTACATGTGGTATTATTTGTGCAGTAAGAGTAATTAATGCATAAATTATTAAGCTTATCAAGTAATAAATTCCTTTTAAGACAGCATTTGTTGCCGAGTTTCCGCACGCCGATTACTTTGGGCTGGGCCCAGTCAAAGTCCAGGGCTGTTTTTTAGTCCCAGTCCGTCCCTGGGCTCCAGGGAGGAAAAACACGCACACACGCACATCCACAGCAGTGCGTGCGGAGGCACGTTCTGTGGGGACCATCCAGAAACTGTGATACATCTTTTTTGGTACTGTTCTTTTACACAGAGGTTTTGGAAGGAATTTATCAGGTTTGTTGTTGTCCATATTTTAAAGGAGTTCCCTTTACAATGGGAAAATGTTTTATTTTGTTTCTTTAAGTTCCCCAAGAAGAATGATAAATGTTTTTTCATAATAAATCTGTTAATACTCTTAGCTAACATTTTTTTTATCAAATGTAAGTTTACTAATAAAACACCATACTTCTGTTATTTTCTTAAGGATGTGGAATTGTACATAAAGTCAACATCAGACTCAGGCGCACAAAAAGGCGCTCAAAACAGTACATTTACGTGAATTTTTGCGTATATTTACGTATCATTATTATTTTGTACTCCTGGTTATTTGTATTCATGTTCGACTGTCTTGTATACCTCACCTGTTTGTATGTTGTATACTCACTGACTGATCAATAAAGTTCTTATTAAAAAAAAATAAAAAAGCAGTGGGTGCGGACTTTGTCCACCAAAAACGGTGCTGAAGGAAGGAGGCTCTTGACTTTCAAGCCATTTTCGTCTTCCTTCGCTTACCTACAATGGAGATACCAGTGTACACGCTGGATTCCTTCACCAATTTGCCGTTCAAGGGAAACCCTGCGGCAATTTGTCCACTTCTGCATGTGAGTAAAACTATTTAGGCCACAGCTTAATGTTTAGTCTGGCGCTATGGCGGCCTGCATCGGTGCTTCGCACAAGTGCAGACCAGAGGCAGAAATTCGTTCTGCAAAACAAGCTCGACAAGATGTGTTTTTAAAAGTATTTTAACTCAAACAATCTTTTGTAAATCAAACCATGAAAATTAAAGTGGGTTTTTTTTGTTTGCTTTCCCCTGAAAACTTTCTTATCACACAAGAACTGAATAAGATACATACAATAAGATACATCAGCCTGCTGCTTCTAATTAACTTATTTAGTTGTTTATTCTTTTTCAGCGAGCAAAGCTCGTCTGTTTGCCTGCCAGAAGCTTACAATCATTTGCTTTATAAATAAAGCCGCCGGCAAACAATTAACACCACGCCGATGCTTTTCACAGGACAGCAAGAGTAAACGATCGGGAGAATCTTGTCATCGTTATCGTTCCCCTCGTACGTGTTATTACTCCGATTTCAGTGTTTTCGCTTCACAACTAAAGCGTGCAGTTTACTTTGTGTGCACTCAAATGGAGTCGAGTCAACTAGCGCCACCTGTGGCCAAGTGCCATAGCCTACAGCCAGATTAACTTGTGACACATCTGCAGCAGAGGCTGAGAGGCTGCACTTAAAATCTGGATCATTCAAATCGACCCACAAACATGTTGGAAGATGCAATGGCAGCAATGTGGATTGTCAGGACTAAAACCAATCATTAAGTAAAGACAACAGGGATCATTTGTTTCTGTTTAATTAGCATGCACAACATTTATAGTCTGACCTCCATTTGAGACTGCTCCAGCTGCTATGTGATAGTCAGTAGATCTGCTGCAAATTGCAGATCATATGCAAGTTTTGGAAATAAATCATGAATATTCCTTGCTTAGCATTAAAAGTAAACATTTCTATCTCTCCCACACTCAAAAACAGATGACAAACCAACTGACACACCTGAGTCACTCACTTTCTTAAATCCAATCACTCTCACTGACTCTGTTTATTACTAATCACTGTGTAACTGCTGTAAATTCACAGTAACTGCCATCTCCTTACAAATGTTTATTAGATTCACCACACTTATACAGACTGTATATAACTACAAACTCTCTCCAGCCATGTTGATGTATTACCTATACTGGCTGAAAATGTTCATTTCCAGAGAAACGACAGAGGCAGGCTATGCTTACAGGATGTGATGTTACAACACTAGTGAAATATGAATGTGTCATATATTTGTTCAAGACGTATTTCTTTGTTAAAGGAAGAAATATTGAAATCATCATGAACAACGGGAGTGGTGATTTCTATAACTTTGTGTATATAAGTGTGCATTTCTTACTGATGTAGGCCAAAAATAAATACATAATACCATTTCATTTATTTTAAAGGTTTATTACAAGACACGCAAACAGACAAAATAGAAAGTTCCAAATGTATTGTGCATGAAACGAATTCAAACGTGGCGATAGAGCCAGGTGCAGATGCGTGTCACAAGTTAATCTGGCTGTAGGCTGTGGCACTTGGCCACAGGTGGCGCTAGTTGACTCGATTCCATTTGAGTGCACACAAAGTAAACTGCACGGTTTAGTTGTGAAGCGAAAACACTTATTTGTGAATATGCATTGAAACACAACGAATGATTTTTTTTGTATTATTTTATTTTTTATAAAACACGTCGTTATCGTACGAGGGGAACGATAACGATGACAAGATTCTCCCGATCGTTTACTCTTGCTGTCCTGTGAACAGCATTGGCGTGGTGTTAATTGTTTGCCGTTTTCACGATCGCCTCCTGCATGAGGATATCACCAGGTAAACTCGCGACAGTTTTATACATTTAGTTGTTCAAGAGCAACAAGTTTGAGGTAACCTCACAAATATCACAGATGAAATATTTGGTGTTTATTTGCTGTTTTGTTGGTAGCAGCTCCTGAAAAGCAAGTCTACCACACATCTGTTCGACCAACGCCAGTTAATCTGGAACAGCGGTCAAAGCAGCTCAGGACACTATCAGTGCATGTTTACACTCATCACAAATATTTATATTTGCTCGTCAAATCGTGTGTTTCTAACAGGAGCTGAGTGATGACTTGTATTACAAGATAGCAGCAGAGATGAACCTCTCAGAAACTGCTTTCATCACCAGGATTAATCCCTCTGATAGCTTTACTACAGGTATGTCTGTTTTTAATACAGATCACATTTGGGTTGCCAATTCCAAAGCCTCTTAGATTATAATGCTGTAATGGAAAGCTCTCTTTCAAAAGTATAAAGTATGGTGTATGATTCACATACTGCTTAAACTTAAAAGTAGTCCCTATAGGTGCAGGATAGAAATTTTTCATTATAGATTAACAAGTCTGTATGAATTTATAGTTATAAGAACGATAATAAAGCTTATGTATATCGTAGTTGCAGAAAATAAAACAGACTGAAATAAAACAACAAAAACCGGAAACCTGAATAACATGACAAGTGAGTCAAGAAAATTGTATGAAAGCTAACTGTACCCCTGAGATAGCTGGTATTAGAAGTTCAGCTTTCAGGTTACTATTAAGGACATAAATATCTGCTAGTGACCATAGGAAGATGTGACACTGTCACACGATTAAAACTTTTAAGTTTTGCCACAGACAACAGACATTTCAGGATCAAAATACAGTTAATTAGAGAAATATATCTTTAAATCACCACAAAGTATATTTCATGGCACTTTGTACCTATTGAGAAATGTCATTTACAAATTTTGGTTTGTGTAAGAGAATCACGAAAGGTTAGCCTTCAGCAAAATTAAACTAGTGCCATCAGGCAGAATTAAGGACCCACAACCATTAGCAGGAGCTCATTATTTTTCAAGTTAAGTTTATCTGTTCAATAGCTTATGTTTAGAGAGATCCTGTGTAGTTAAACACACACAGAGCTGCATTATACTCACTGTGTGCACAAACTGTCCTCAGCAGTCTGTCAGGTCAAAATGTTACATTGTATGGAGTCCAAAGAACTGCAACAAGCTGTCACAGTGAAAAATGCAGTGTGCAGTCGGTCCAAGAGGAATGCAGGTATGATTAACACAGAGACAAAGAGGAAGCAGGAACAGATACAATAAGTTTAACTTCAGACTTAAAAATGTTACTTTTGAAAGATACTCTAAATTATATTTGCTGAGAAAGGAGAAAAAACTGGTTGAGCCCGTGTTAGAGGGAATTACAATAGTCCACATGTAATAAGATCAAAGCATGTATGACTTTTTAAAGTGTGCCTGATATTTAAATTAAATAAGTAAAAAGTGAACCCAAACCATGACAGTAACGGTTCAGTATTCTTCTTGTAATTTGCCAAAAATATCATCTGGCATTTGCAGTTCTCTGCTCACACACAGATGTTGTTTTCTAGAGCAATCTCCCGCATTTTTTCCTCATCTCCCACAATTTAATGACTTCCAGCTATGAGCAGCTTCTCTAAGGCTACGTCCACACTAGCCCGGATAGATTTGAAAATGGCGTTTTCGTCTAAAAACGCTCCGCGTCCACACTAGCGTTTTAATTCGTTTTCACAGAGTTGTGCGTTCACATTGAAATGGCCGAAAACGCTTACGTTCCAGTACTGCGCATGCGTAAAACGCAAGAAGATTTGACCTGCCTCATTTCTAGTTGCCGTTTATTTACTTTCTGGCTCTTTCATGTTGAGGAAAAACACCGAGTTTTTTTTAAATGAACTAACAATGAGGTGGAGTTGTTGCTGTGAGTAAGACAAAAGTACAAAATTGCAAAAGTGAGTGAGAATTAAAGAATTTGAAGAAAAGCTATCTGGAGCAGGTACAAACTGATATTAATCTTTAATAGGGCTGTCAAAATTGAGAGCAAACAAAACAACTGCTGTGTAATGCCCTCCGCTATCTTTGTTTAATTGGTCACATGACTGCATCATATGACTAACACGTGTCATCGTTTTCGAAAGTCTGCGTTTTCAGTCCACACTGCGACGCCAAAGCACCTTCAAATGTATGCGTTTTGAAAACGCTGTGTTTTCCTTCGGGGAAAATGTCTCGCTGTGGACGGGAGACCAAAGCGGAGAGAAAACGATGTGTTTTCAAACGAAAACGCATTAGTGTGGACGTAGCCTATGTCCCCCTTTGACTCCACTGACAGAGTCCAACACCATAAGCATGCTCCAAAATGCATCATCACAGCATGCTGTATGTTTGCTTTTAGTTTACTTTGCTACTTTTTCAGTGTGAAAACTCTATAAACAAGAAATACTCAGAGCACAAACCTTGGCTTAGACCGCTCACTCTCTGGGCAGTATTTACTTTTAAGGGAATAGCATTGTATTTTGTACATATCCCTTCAATAATTGGTCTTGATTTGAAAATAACTGGACACACATTAACACATCAATAAGCTTATTATATTATACTATTGATTTAAGTAGCTCTATATAGCATTATTATAACATTGACCTTTAGATGTCTTGACCTTGAAGGGGAGGTCATAGGTCAAATGTGACATATTTGACATCTTTACCGTACTTTCTATATGTTGACAACACACCATGCTTTTAAGAATGATTGTTTCTAAATTATAAGGCTTTTTGTCAATCTTTAACCAATAAATCATTAAGTTGACCTTGAAGACCATTGTGGATGTAAGCCAATTACTAACATTATTATCTACACTGCTTAACTCTGTGTATTTGAAACTAATACCAAAACAAACCTGAAAAAAAGTCTTAAATGTGTGATTAACAGGATCAAGATTCCGCCTTCGATGGTTTACACCAACCGCTGAAGTAGACCTGTGCGGTCATGCCACTCTGGCCTCTGCAGCAGTGCTATTCCAACACATCAGTAAGATGCAACATTTACACATAAAAAGGTTTTTCAAAAAAAAAAAAGTTACATCATGGTGCACTAGAAAAGGCTGCTGGAGCTATTTTTAAAGATGCCTGTAATGCACAATGCAGCTGACTGCAAGAAGGAGCAAAGAGGTGCCAGCATGTAACCATGTAATGGATGTTTTCCTTCAGAAAATGTAAATCCCACCCTGGTGTTTGAGACCAAGAGTGGAGATCTGTGCGTCACCCAAAAGGAGGAAGGGTACATCATGGACTTTCCTCTGAATCCCCCCACCCGAGTGGTAAAATAAACTTTTCGTGTTTAGTTACATGAACAATTTAGTCAAATCCTGTAATGTAAAAAAACTAGTTCTTGTGTTTTATTAATAGTGTATGTAAAATGGCTTTCTTTCTGAACTCCTTTTATTTCAGGATCCCAACGACTTCAAAGACACCATCAAGGTCAGAAATCACATTTTTGTGAACAGTTTGTGAAAGTGTAACTACATTCCTGTGTGTGTGTTCAGCTAAGTCTCTGCCTTTACACGTGTGACACAGGTGGCAGTCGGAAACCTCCCGGTTCAGGAAGTTTTATTTTGCTACAACACCAAGAAGCTGCTGATTCGACTGGCTGACAGCTGTGGCATGTTGGTTAAAAAAACTTTGCTTGTTGCCAAATTCAAAGGAATCTCAATAGTGGTCCTACTGTTCATGAGATCTTAAACATTTGTTCAGTAACAACAATCAGTTCTATTTCTCAGGTGCCCAGCTAGTGGGGCCTATTCATGTTTAAAGCCCAAACAAATAATCAAGCAACTGGCCTTCTACACCCACTCATCACATTTTAGTAAATGTATGTGTGCTTTTTGTGTATTATCTCCAGCTCCACGCTTACCGATCTGAAAGTTGACACTGTGGCTCTTGAGAATACTGAGAGAAGTGGAAGATTCTGCGCCGTCATCATCACTATGAAAGGTAATCGGAGCTGTGCGTTTCGTAGAGTTGTAGACTTGCTGGATCGGACCACATGTAGTAATTCCATTAAAATGAAGATGTAACAGTAAAGAATAAACCAAAGGAAACCCAACATGAAGTGTTTAAGTGAGGTGTTGTCCCACCATGTACCATCAGAAAAGCTTCAATGCACCTCTGTTAGAGGGATGAACAGCACTCTGCCAAAAACATTCCCTCATTTGGTGTTTTAATGATGATGGTGATGAAGAGCACAGTCTGTGATTTCACTCATAATATAGGCCTTCACTTGGGTTGAGCTCTGGGGAAATGTTTGATCACAGGACAAATGGTGCGCCGATTTCTCCTTTGCCATCACCATCCTGTGGACTCGTTTGTTGCCCATTTTAATTTGTATAACAACATTCACTGAATGTTTCTGCCAACAAACATTAAATATCAAACACTGCTAACATGTGGAAACAGGATTACCAGACTGCCAGCCAGTATATGACTTCTACTCGAGAGACTTTTCTCCATGGGTTGGCGTCCCTGAGGATCCTGTCACTGGTAAGATGATTGCTCTTTGCTAGTATGTAATCTATAGACATTATTCCTCAAATAACATAATTCTGACCATTTTTGTGTGTCTAAAAACATTTACATATAAGCAGCTGGACTAAAGTGATTAAAGAGGATGCATTTACAGGTGTCTTATTAATGCATCGTGAGAGAAAGTATTAAGCTATTCTTGCTATGCATTCTTTGTTCTGGCAGGCTCTAACCACACAATCCTAGGTAGCTACTGGTCTGAAAAACTAGGAAAGAAGAAAATGCTGGGTACGTATTTGAACCTTCTCCGCCTTTTACTAATGTGTCATTTATCTGATAACAGATGCTGTGTTCCACTTTTATCCATTATTAATCTGCTTATTGTGTCTGTGCAGCTTACCAGTGCTCCAGTCGTGGTGGCGAGCTGGAACTTGAACTGAGAGATGATGGAAGAATCAACATAGCTGGACAGGCCATCACTATTCTGCAGGGAACAATCAAACTGTAGGCTGAGACATATCCAAGAAGACGGTGTCTGATGCTCTATCACAACCATTGTGTCCCTGCAGATAGACACTTTATGGCTCTTGTTTAAAAATGAGATGGCTCAAATAAAAAGAAAAAACGCACTCAAGTCCTGACTGTTCTATCCTGAAATGATTCAGCTAACAAACATACTGTAGGCTTTGTTACGATTTTTATCATTTATTCATAACATTACAGCAAAAAAAAAAATTACAACCAAAAGCTTTTAAAATCGTAAAAACAGAAACACAAGAACACAGCAGGTAAAATCCGAAGAGTCACGGTTAGCCTTGTGGTCAGGAGAATTTTTCACATTTGCTACTTAATAATGAATGGGGTTCAATAAAATGAAGTACTGCTGATATGGACTAAACTGGTAAAAATGATACTGTGCAGATTCGTTTTGATCCTAAATAACGTGTACATATTCCTGAAATTAGAAGTCATCATGATGACATGTTTTTTTGTATAATCTGTTCCTGCACAGATGTAGTTCTGCCGATCTGACTCATACAGGTTTTTACTGACAAAACAATGGAATAAACTTGAGGCCTACTGATATAGTTAAGTTCTTTTAAAGCTGACATTTCTGGTTACATACTATAGCTCTAAATCAAATCAAATCACTTTTATTGTCACATCACATGTGCAGGTACACTGGTACAGTACATGTGAGTGAAATTCTTGTGTGCGAGCTTCACAAGCAACAGAGTCTATCATAGGAAACAGGAAATGACACTACACCTAGAGCTGGAGAATGTTAACTTTTTTCACATACCGACGATGATGGATGTTGTCATGGCTTTTTAGTTTGTTTTTATGCTAAAGACTGGGCGCGTTTCACACTGCCAGCAAACCTGCACAGGTATGTTCTCGCGAGATTTCGGGTTATAAAGGCTGATTTGTTCTAGTGTTTTTATAGTGACCTCCCACCCGCAGGGGCGCTCTTTCACATCACAAGACCTCCGTGCTGGCCTGGTAGAGCACGCGAAAGGAAACCCGCCATTGAAGACGTCTCACAACGTGAGAGTTTCGTTGTAGTGCACTCTTTTAACAAAAGGTGCAGTTTTTTTCAGCATATACCTACAGCTGGTATTTAGTTGGAGGAATGGCATACAGAGGACAAGGACAGAAGGTCCAGAAGGTTATGGTGCAGCCCATTGTATCCTTTTATATTGCAGGATGACACTGCGCGGTTGAATTGGTTGCGACAATAGCTTAGCAGCTAGGCTAACATTTAGTCATTCGTAAACATTTGTAGTCACTCATGTGAGGAGAGGAGTTTTACAAGGCATGTAAGCTTTTGTGAAGACCAGTTTCACCCAGAGAAGTCGCGCGGGTATGAAATATGTTTGCAGAAAAATGTGGTTTATTGAAATTCAGTCAGAAAACCAGTGTATAGACTTAGCCGCGTTAATCCCGGCTCTGTGGTTCCGTGTTATAGCTAAACGCAAAAGAGGCTAATTTCTGCCTTCAAACTACTCCATATGATACCATATGGAGGGTTTTAGGCCCACCAATCGATAGATATTAACACCAAAATATAATATGATGTGGGAGAGTGAGGAAGTTAGGGAATACTTAACTAACGAAAGTGTTTTGACAATTATTAGTTATAAAACTGGAATTACTTTCAGCTTCTCGAATGTTTTAGAAATATAATTCGTTAATTGTTAGTGAAACTTCGTAGTGTTTTCTTTGATTTGCTATGGATCCACGTTACATGGTCTCTTATAGGAATGCCAGCAACTTATATTAGTGCTTATATTGTGTAAGAATTAAAATGACCTAAAATAATGACAAAAATAAATGTAACTATATTTTAATTCTTTCTTAAACAGATTTTTATTTACAAAAGGATCAGGGGAAACTAATAAAGTTTGCCCTCAAGATATCAAGATATTTTAAGCCAGGAAGAACCCCTGACCCAAACTCTGACTCTGAATCACATTTCCAATAACTTGGACTAAATGCAAATATAACCATTAACAATATATGTGCACATTTTAACTATAAACATGTTGAACTCGAGTCTGTGTGTAAGTCCTTGACTGTGGTTGTCAGAATCTCATTTTCAGGTACCTGCAAAATGTAAGTAGCTTGTAATTTTTTGGTGCTTCTTTCTGATTAGTTTTGTTTTCTGGTAATTTTGAAGATAAAAATGTATTCAGTTTATTCTCCCTCTCATTCCCAGCGCTCACGGATCCAGGTGTGGTTGTATGAACAGGTGAACATGCGGATAGAAGGCTGCATTATTGTAAGTAACATATAACCTTTCTCCATGTTCTTGGTGAGTTTATAAAGCTTGATGTTGATGGGCAGTGTGGAAACCCCTCTTAACCCTACGTCGTAACCTTCCAGGCCAGTCAATTGTGGCGGGCTGCATTGACCTAGCAGGCAGATTTCTCAGGAGGTGCACATCAGGTTATGTGGAAGGTTATGGCATAGGGTTAAAGGGGATCTCTTGTTATGTTGTAAGCTACAATGCAGATTTCCCACTGAAGCATAATCTGAGCCTCAGTAACCACCCTCTGTAACACACATTCAAATGTGTCCAGTTGGCAGCCAGTCACAGAGCCAGCCTTCCTGATCAGTTTATCCACTTATTTGGTGTCACAGTGTATCTTCTTGTATACAGCCTCAACCTTAGTCTTCCAGTTCAGCCTGTTGTCAGTGTGGATGCCCAGGTACTTGTTCTCCTCCTCCACATTAGCATTCTGTCCCAGGATAGACAGAGGTGGTATAGCCACCCATTTTCTTCTGCAGTCTGTCATCTCTGTGGTCCTATTCACATTCAGAAAACAGCTGATTCCTCTCTGACAACTCCACCAAATCATCCATTAGTGCTCTGTACTCATTCTGCCCATCATTGATGCATCTGACCACTGCAGAGTTATTAGTTTTGTAGGTGGCATGACTGAAAGTCTGAGGTGTGCAAGGTGAACAGGAGTGGAGATGGCTCAGTTCCCAGTGGAGCTCCTGTACCATGTCATCATTTTGACACCGAGCACTGCCCAGTTTCACATACTGTTTACTGACATTCCCTTTAGCCTTCTCTAAGTAGCAGTGGCTGAAATGTGTTATACGCACCAAAGAAATCAAAGAAGGTGATCTTCACCATGTGCGTATTGCTATCTAGATAGAAATAAGGTCTCACTAGGAACACACCTTTGTCACTTGCTGTTCCCCTGTATGGCCACATTATGTCCTAGCATGGCTTAAAATGATTCGGTCTAACTTGAAATGGCCTGATCTATGAGTAGCATTTCCACTCAGGCCGAACTTTCTGTGAGATCAGGCATGCACAAGTTCTAGTTAAACCAATGTGACTCACTTTTGTTGTCTTGTGTCTCATTGCCTTAGGGTTTCGATGAGTACATGAATCTGGTTCTAGACGATGCTGAGGAAGTCCACATGAAGACTAAGAACAGAAAACCATTGGGTAAGAGCGCACCACTTTTTGTAAAGCTGTTTTATTATTTTACAATTTTAGGAAGGAGGTCTGTGAAAGGTAAGAATTAAGAAAAATTGTGTGTCATCAAGACATTGTTGCTTCTCAGGGATTTTTGAAAAACAATTGTCCTGCATATCCCAGAAACTGCAAGCCCAATTCTGAAAATGTTGGGATGCTATGTAAAGTGTAATTAAAAACACTTACAGTGATTTGAAACAAAGAAGCAAAATACAAACACAAAACACATGTAAGAATTTCAAGACAATCGTCAGTCTGCTTTGGTGCATTTTCTGTTTCGTGACATACTAAATGTTTTCAAATAGTGAAAGTGCAGGCTACGAAGCCATGCTGTTTTAATAGCTGTGCTGTGCGGTTTAGCGTTGTCTTGACGTCATCAGGATCATATATATGTTGTTCTAAAGTAGGGCTGGGCGATATGGCCTAAAATTCATATCGCGATATAATTTGAAGCATGTGCGATAACGATATATATCACGATATATTCTTTTCTTCTGTATAACGTATTTTACACACTATAAGGCACACTTAAAATCCTTTAATTTTCTCAAAAATCGAGAGTGTGCCTTATGTATGAATTCTGGTTGTGCTTACTGACCTTGAACCGATTTTGGCGTGTAGAAATCTGTTAAAAAATGTTTTAGTACAACTTTGGTAAGCCTGCTGATGGACTGCTTGATGGATTGTCAGAGCATTACGGCTGCCGTAGTGAGGAGTAATCTGGGTCCAAAACTCCGTCCCCTTCAGGTCCCAAAGTCAAACGAACACTGAGAGTTAAAAACAGTCTAAATTCTTTCATCTTTAATTAAATCATCAGCGTTGCTGCTTTATCGGGTGTAACAATTAAGTTTAACATCCATGCATCCGTGAAAACAGAATTTATTAAATTTAACGGAGTTAGAAGTTAACAGGAAGTTAGCTCGCTAGTTTATACCTAAACATTTCATACCATGTTCTGACTGAGAGATTTTTGAAACTAATTAAAACGTACAGCTCTGCTACCACTTCCAACATAAGTGAAGACAGAGACACTAAACAGCAGTGGCGTTTGCAGGGTTACCGAAGTTAGACTACCTGGTATATAATGTTGTGCTACGCGATTGCTAGCGACACAGCTATGTTAGCATAACATTAGCACAGTGAAGCTGGAGGATGAACGGCAACTTTTTTTCCACTCAATAAAAGTTAACGTGAGGGATTCTGGTGGTTAGGGACACATGCAATCGCATAGCAGGATGCTATACACGGGCCAAACGTCAGTCAGGAGAACATAATTTACTGATGATAATGGTTGTAGCCGCTGTGATACTTTCTACCAAAACAGGCGCAGCTTGATGACATCATCAACATGCGCTATCGCGATAGAGCGATATAGTCAAAATCTCTATCGTTGGCCAAATCTATATCGTTTCTATCGTATATCGTTTATATCGCCCACCCCTATTCTAAAGCCTGTATACAACTTTCAGTACTGCTGTCTTTCCACACCTGCAAACAGTCAATTCCATAGGCATAAATCCACCATCGGAGATGCAGGGAACTGAACACTGATAATAAGGCAGATGGTCCCCCTCCTCTTTAGTCCAGAGTTCATTTTTTCCAAAAATAATTTCAAATCTTGAATCATCTGATCACAGAGCACTTTTCCCCTTTTTCTCAGTTCATTTTGAATGAACTTTGGCCCAGACTGGAATTTCTGGATCATGTTCACATATGGCTTTTAACTAGGGGTGGGTTTTGATTATCGATTTATCGATTCTAGCTTGGATAACGTGATAACGATTCATTAAAATCCTGAATCGATTTTTTAAATATAAATTTACTTTGCCCGAAACGCCAGAATCTCAGGTTAAACCTCACAAAATTTCAACAACCACCAAACAGCTAAAACAGTAAATGAGAGCAGGTACACGGATTCTGCACAAAGACATAAAAACGAAGCGCGGACCCGCCGATGGATCAGAATCAGTGAGATGTGGCTTTCTCACCCGATGGACACGGTCGGGTGAGAAAGCCGACAGCTCACTGATTCTGATCCGTCGGCGGGTCCGCGCTTTATGTTTACGTCCTTTTTGCGCTGATTCTGAAGCTGCAGGTTTTATCTCTCTCCAAACACCATTGACCGAACCAGCAGCAAAAGAAGATCCAAACTACGCTTCACATAAACATCGTCATGAATTCACTCTTACTTTTGCTGTTTTGCTTCCACCACAATAAAATCACACTTCATGTACAGCTCTCTCTCTCGCTCTCTCTCTCTCTCTCTCTCTCTGTACTTCAAGAACAGTTTCCTGTCTAAAAATCTGTTTTCTGCATTATTCGCTTGCTTATTACGCACAAGTCTACCGTTGTTTACAGCACTGTCGGCCGCTGTTTTTTTCCTTTTACTTACTTCCGAAAAGAAAGCCTCATTTCTGTTGTTCATTAGGCTACTGAACAAATTTAAACTTTTTAAAATTATGCAAAACTGCAAAACGCTTAGCTGTGTCTCTAATAAAACTTCTGTAACTTTGCTCTGCTTCACTTCAGCAGCATCAGGTAATGTTCATATGTTGATTAATGGTTTTCTTTCGTTTTTGATCTACTGCAGAATATTTTAATAAAATCCCCGGAAAATCACCTTCATGTTTTTCTGTGTTTTATCCTCAGCTACTTTGACACAAAGGCATCTGCTGTGATGCTTACACCTTTGATAAAGTCTCGCAAGTGTCAGCTTTCTTTTTATAGATATAAAAATAAGGAAATGTACTGATGCATGATCTGAGTTATAATATTTCTGACTCTCTGAGGCAAAATTTCCCCGATTCGAATTGAAACGAATCGTGGATCGAATCGATTCGGGACTTTGTGAATCAGAATCGAATCGATTCTAGAAATCAGTGACGATACCCAGCCCTACTTTTAACCTGCATTTATGGATGGCACAGTGAGTTGTGTTCACAGACACTGATTTCCATGACAGAATCATAACAAATTTCCCACATGTGGGACTAATAAAGTTATCTTATGTCTGATTTTAATGCAGTGCTGCCTGAGGACCTGACCATAGGTGTCAATATATATACAAGTCATTTTATTCTGTTTTTAATTTACAATTTACATAGCATCACAACTTTTTCACAGTTGGGACTGTAAGTGAAATCAACTCTTGGATTTTTAGGTGTGCGTGTGTGTTTGTTGGGGGCTGTAGGTGGTTGGTGAGGATTGCTCTGTTGTTGCATTATGCCCCTGGCTACTGATCCACTTTATACTGATGTTAGATTTCAAGTTACCTTCTAATTTAGCTTTGATCTCTCCTTCATTCTTTTCTGTGTTGCCCAGGGAGGATCATGTTGAAGGGAGACAACATTACCTTGCTGCAGAGTGTGTCCAACTGAGGCGAGAATGGAGATGTCTACAAACTTCAACTTTTGTAGAAGGAATTGGTTTTTGTTTTTCTTCAGAGATTAAGTGTTTGTGTTTATGACATGAATATTGTAATTGTTTCTTTCTACCACATGGATCTGTTTGGAGAATAAAGGGTTTTTTTCTTACAGTTCTCTGTTAACTTTTTAGTGTTTCAGACTCTAGATGTATTTTGGTTTAATGGACTGGACTGCCATCTAGTGGCGGACAGAACTATTGCAGTGCACGTATATAGGTCAAATGCAGTACAACGGCGCAGTTGCATTTAATACGTCTGTCTTGTAAGTGCAGGCGTTATTGTGTGTGAAATACAGAAAATGAACATGTGCTGCCTTGTGTAATTTTTCTATGCTGTACATAGTATGAAAGCAGAACTGCTACAAAGAAAATTAGGAGGGCAGAACTTAGGCACATGCCCAAATTATAAGTGCAGACTACGTAATGAGTATGTACGTTTTGTAAGTCGTGTATAGCTTGTTTATTTTATGGTAGCGTTACTAAATGCAGGGAGAGTATAAATTGAAACAATTTACACAATGTACTTTGTACAGTAAATGCTGTATTTACTGGTCTGATTAGCAAACGGCACAGATGCAGTATTAGATGCTGTGAATGTTGATCTTGAATGTTATGTTGAAGTTATAAAATCAGGTTATTAATTTACTGGAACCACACACTACTTGGTTTAAGGAATGATAATACCAGTTTAGCTTTTGACCTCAGAAAATGAGCCTTGATTTAGGCAAATTGATTAACGTAATTACGTAGTGAGTCGCTACGCAACTCAACGTGTCCCTGTTCTGTTGACTGGGAAACCCCTAGCGCGGAGCTGCCAACGCCCGGCGTAAAGACACAAATAGAGGATACGGTATGGAAATTTTTTACTCGTTTCTTATTACTATATATTCTTTTGGCTAATATTTAGGTCTAACTCTTGTCACTGTACTGTATAATGTGTATTCCTAACACGGATTGTAATCAGCAGTTTATCAGTCTCATTCAGCAACAGCATCCGCTAAGCTTAGCACAGCTCGTTAGCTCGCAAGCTAATTGGGGAGGACAGTAGTTAGCTAGCGAAACAGGCAGGATGTCTATCGTTAGACCGGTGTGTAAATCGACCTCCTGGAGTTACTCATAAAGCACATGAAAGTTTTTTTTATTGGTGGTTTTGATGTTGTAATGATAAAATACAACACCTCTTTGTTATTAAGATAAGTTGGTGACGAACCTAAGAATTGACTAGTTACGGTACGCGGTAAGTGGGTTAACAAACAGAATAAACGAGCATAACAAGAGTTTGGTTAAGTTATGATTTTGTAGACAGCATAGTCCCATCGCATAGATGGACAGCGTAATGTCTGGGTACTAAGGAAAAGATTCATAACACTGACCCTGTAAAAATAGGGGATCAGTTGTAAGTTTATCGTTTTAACAGCGGGCAGGAAATTAGGCCAGACTGAGGCCGAGGATGTGGCCGAAATATATGGCTAATGCTGCCAAGCTAACAGACCTTTAAGTGGTAGTTATCTCTCAAGTGTGAGGTAAAATGCTTCATAATAGGATATTTACATGCTGATCCTAACAGCTTGGCACACCACTCGCGGCTGCGTAGTTAAACATGTTATAAACTCAGTGTACCAACGGAAGACAAAGTCTAGTTTGAGATTTCGGGCCGGTGATGTCAGATCAAAAATACACATGATTGAGGTCTGTTTTTGTCAAGAATCAGAGGGGAACATTCTTCCCCCCCAACGTACGGAAGTACGTACATGTATCAGTGGAAATTAGAAGGAGGTTATGACCAGTCCTTAAGGAAATGCCGCCAACGTAACGATCATTATCGGTTTGTGTTTAAATGTACTGATATTTGATCATGTAGATGACATGAGTGTGTGCTTTAAAATAAATCCACACTGCTCAGAGGATTAGCTGACCCGAACATACAAAATCGCAAATTATACAGAGTTCATTTCAGTATGGCAGCTAAATATTTGGAAACTGTTATCAGGCTCAGTTGAGCCGCTTTCACTATTAGTATTTAAGCAGGGCTGCAGTTAGTGCTGGCTGGCCTACAAACACAAATGTGAGGATTAAGTCTGGCGGCATTAATGCAGCTGCAGTCATCCTTTGGTGCCCATTGCTGTTGGCTTACTACATTGTTACACTTAGTTATATTTTTTACTTTTACAAGATGAGTTGAGATTTTCATTCAGATTGATGGAACACACAGTAAAATACTTGTGTTCATACACTGCTGTGTTTCATGGATGTCACAGTGTTCATTGTACAGTGAAATTGACCATTCATTCACCAACCAAAGAATTGCTGAAGACAGTGGTGGGCTTTCTCTTAGTCAGTAATTAGTTGACTTGGTCCTAAGGCACAGCTCTCCTTGATGATGTGCGTTGGAATGTTGTCGATTAGTGTTATGCTTGATTCATCTGCGAACATCTGTAATAACAGTGTTCTTGGTTTTCGGAGACAGAAATCTGTCAGTTTGTTGATAAACCAGTGGTGTGTACTCTAAGTATACTAGAACATGATCAGATAACGCCTGCTACTTGTCCATGGTGTCTGCAGCAGTTTGCACGTACATCTACGCAGGAGTGTAATCCCAGCCAAATGGAATATTTAGGATCAAGATGAGGCATAATGCAGTTGCTTTATATATTGATTTTTTGGGGTCAACCTTGATAACATATGTACTCTGATTAATCAAGTTTTGCATGTCTGACTATTTACTTGTTCGGTAAGAGTGCTTCCTGGCTCAAAGCAGACCAGGGGTGACAGTCCAGGTAATCTTGATTAGTCTGGATGCATTTAAGGCAAAGAGTCTGTTTGACCTTACTTACAAGTCTGTGCATTTTCCTGTTATTATTGTAGGGTATGTGTTTTTACAAAATTATTTAAACTTGAAAAAATCAAAGCCAACTTAGTCTCTGTTTTTTAGTCTTGTGTACAATTCAGTATTTTCAGGCAATTTTACGTATGGTCAGTTTTTTTTGTTTTTACATGTTAAAGTTCACATTATTCACATTATTTTATAAAATCCCTCCTAAAAGAACTGCCCTGTATTGCATCACACCTGGAAAATTTCCAGCCGGAAGCACCCATTGTTCAGTTTCTGGTAATGCTAGCTGCTCATATGATGCACTTGCGGTAATGGGTAAGCTCCATTAGCACGTACAGCTCCATTCAATTAGATGTTTAACAGCTGTAATTGTGTTAAACATTGTTGTATTATAACAACATACTGGATAGAAACATGTTGTATTTTGTGATGAGGTTTTTGTTAATAAGGGGAGATTTGACTTGTGCTCAGAAAATGGCACACATGTGGGGAAATGATTTTGGTTTAGAAATGTTCATTATTAGAAGTGGACACCTTCATTTCATTGTGCTCTAATTGCTGGAATAAATCATTAAAGACTTACAAGGCATTTTAAACAATGACATATGCATTAGACATATGCAGTGGCATAGTGGTAGAAATCACATAAATCTGTAGCAGGCATTGCACTCATGATGACAGGGGGAAAAAAAACTTACAGGTCCAATGTAAAAGCCTTCTTTTGAAAAGGAGTGGTATGTTGAAGATATTTGGGCTGTTAGTTGGGTACCTGTTTTAGCAGGTTCTATTTCTGTGTTAAATACTGTAGCATTTGGTGCCTGCAGTTTTGTCCCTCATGCTTCTCTCAATGACATCCCCACCCCCACACTGTGCTGCAGAGCTCTGCAGTGGCTTAGCACTGACAGACTGTAACTTACAGAGGAGAAATGGGGGAATAGTGTTGCTTGTGTACTATATACAGTGCGTTGTCTCTAAAATCAGGCACACACTGAACAATGTTGTCATACCAAGAAAGTAGTGCTGTGAGATTATACACTACTTACCAAGAAACATGGAAAGACAGACAGCTTTAGAAATAAAAGCAAAAAAGAAGAGCAGATGAAGTCAAGCAAAAGCTGTAGTTAAAGCTATACATAGTCATTTAGAAGTGGTTTGAGGTGGATAATGATTGTTGAAGAACCATCAAATGACTGTCAATGAATATTGAATAGTTCTTTTGGTTGAGATTCCCATCCCTACCTATGTAGAGCTTGATGTTATACATCTACGATAGCCTAATATATCAGGAGTGCCCCAACCTCCTATATGCCTGTCAGTGACTCAGTTAGCATAACAGCAAAGCATCAGCCCCATCAATTAATTTTCTTTGTTGGCTTAGTCTGGTTCCCTTTCATAAATCACTTGTTGGTAAGTTTTTATTTCACTTAAAGTTACATAACAAATTGTTTCCTATTCGAGTCTTCCTGTCCTCATTTTTTATGCGCATTGTCTGCTCCACTCTTAGTGTGTTAGTGGGTGCAAACAAAGTGAAACTGAGAGCGGAGGAAAATGCAAATTAGAATGGCCATAATGACAACAAGTGAAGAATTCACACTTAGCTGGAAGAAAAGTAGTGTGTGTGTGTGTGTGTGTGTGTGTGTGTGTATATATATATATATATATATATATATATATATATATATATATATATATATATATATATATATAGTGTGTGTATGTGTGTGTGTGTGTGTGTATATATATATATATATATATATATATATATATATATATATATATATATATATATATATATATATATATATATATACACACACACACGCACACATATATGTATATGTATATGTGTGTGTGTATGTGTATATATATGTATATGTATATATAACAGTGTGCAAGCTGTAATATGGACGTTCTGACATGTTAATATGGGTGTTGGTTTCAACAATAAAACACGTCAGTGTAGGTAGAGCCTTGGTGGTGTTCCTACTGGCTCACTATTACAACTGAATAGAACAGATTTGTTGTTTCTTTTATTTGTGCAATTTGAGCTTTTCCTGTGATAACAGTCAGAGAGAACTTTGTAGGTTTTTGCACGTCATGGTTAGCTTTACTCTTGGAGTTGTGTTCACATCTACACTACATTCATGTTTGATGTTTTAGTTTCTAATGTTATATAACAAATTAAAATAAATAAAATAAGATCATGAAGCCACCATTAGTGTTTTTGAGTCTGATCTGTTTCTTGGGCCATACGGGGAAGAGAGACTGCACCAGCTGATGTTTTCCCTTTTTTCTCAAATTTCCTTTCATGTTTCCTTCCTTCATTTGTGTGAAGCAGGCCTGTGCTGTGTCCAGTTGTTAAGCTGTACTGACCCTCAGTCCATTAACTGTAAAAAGCTCATTGGAGTCTTTCCAGTTTAATTCCTGTGTATTAAGTGGAGGAAAAAAAATGGCTAGTCCTTGGTCCATGCATTTTTCTCCTAATATGAGCTCACCTCAAACAAAATGTTCCTATCAGAAGTCCACATGTAGAGTAAAATAATAATGATCAAAGATGATATTTTTAAATTTATCTGTGGTATGTCTGTGAAAGTTGTTCAGCCAAAAAATAAATTATTAAATGTGCCTGTTTTCTTTTCCAGATCTTGAATGAGTAGCAAAGACTGTAACACACAGCTATGCAGACCATTAAGTGTGTTGTAGTTGGTGATGGTGCCGTGGGTAAAACCTGCCTGCTCATCTCTTACACCACAAACAAGTTTCCCTCTGAATATGTACCTACGGTAAGTGCGTCAATCTCTACATTAGATTTTAAATGTTTTAGTTACCACATGTTCAGCGAACCACACGCACGTGAGTTTATATTTGCTTGTTGCACAATTTACAGAAGATTCAGCTGGATTTTGGAGTTTGAGTACATACAATGCTGTTTGCATGTTTCCGTTGATCCTGCAGAGGTCTGAACAGGATGTTTGTATTGTTGACTAATTGGCCTTGACCACTAAGTACGTGATCAAAGTTGTGTTCTATATGCAGCTTTACAAACACACAATGTGAATCAGGTCGAAGAACCTGCTTGAAGATGGTTTATTTGAAGGATGTTGAATAAGAGTAATAGACGAGCATTTTGAATATATTATTTCTCAGCTCTGTAGTGTAAATAATAGGGGTGCAACGATACACAAAATTCACGGTTCGGTTCGATACTTTGGTGTCACGGTTCGATATTTTTTCGATACAAAAAAATGTTCATGCCTTTTTAATTTGTCATTTATTAAAATTAGAAATCTATATTTTAAATCAAAAGTAGTTTTTAACTTTAATGTTGCTGAAAAAACAAAATAATAAAAAAAATAAATCTATCTGATCGAGAAATCCCGCATCTTTGGAAAAGAGAGTTTATTACAGAGAAATGGCAGCATATTAAACATATCAGGTCCCCATAAGGAGAATCACGTGCTAACGGCTGTCTAAATGACTCGGGTAAAGTTTGTAGCATGCGTGCTTGTTGTTTTTGTCTGCTTCCACTTGTCTTTGCACTAGGATGATGTCGGCGTAAATGTGCAGTCATATTCGTTGTGTTCCCACTAGTGCTGTCAGCGTTAATCTCGTTAAAATGACATTAACGCCATAACGCGGCAAGTCTCCGTTAACGAGTTACCGCGGATCGCTCCGTGCGTGGGGCTGGACGGCGTCAACACGTTAACGAGCTAACTGCGCTAACGCACTAGTTCCCACCAATGTAATTGAGCATTGCGTGGCACATCCGACATACTGTTTTACCTTTGTCCATCAGGGTCATGCTTCACATGAAAACCAAAGTAGTTCCAAATGCCAGATTTGAATGAGGGTGGGGGAGGTTCAATTTCGGGTAGCGTTGAGGCAGTTGTCATGTTGCAACGAGCTTAGCTTCTGTCTCGCTAGCTTGCGCTGCGCTCAGTGGATCTGCGCTCGACAGTGCAGCCTAGGCGGAGTAGTCGAACGCAGATCCACTGAGCTCTCAACACAGACAGCATCGTCAGAAGAATAGTTGATAAAATAAATTAAAAATTTTGTATTGTTCGATACATATGTGTACCGAACCAAAAGCACTGTATCGAACGGTTCAATACCGATACATGTATTGTTGCACCCCTGGTAAATAAATGTGTCTATAAATGCATCTTTAGTTCTATTGCGTTATGAGTGGCTGAGCTGATTTTGGTCTGTGTGTTGCAGGTGTTTGATAACTATGCTGTAACTGTAATGATCGGAGGTGAGCCCTACACTCTGGGCTTGTTTGATACAGCAGGTATGTTAAATTTCACTTTCTATTATAAAGTAAGAATCATGCTTTCAGAAGCAGCTTGTCTGTCTTCACACTGCAGCCACAGGGGAGTTTTACTAAATGTAGAGTTTGTGTGATTTTTTTTCTTTCAGTCAGAGTTGTGCTTTCTGTTTTTGTTGCTCAGCCTCATTCTGCTGACAGAGACATCCTGCTCTGTCCAGTGTATGTCTGTTGGCTTACGTGCCGACCAAACAATTAGAGTTAAATATAATTTTTGTGTGGCTTCTCCAGGTCAGGAAGATTACGACAGGTTACGACCTCTGAGTTATCCCCAGACAGATGTCTTCCTCGTCTGTTTCTCTGTCGTGTCCCCATCCTCCTTTGAAAATGTCAAAGAAAAGGTAAGTGTGACCTGTTCATTTTAGTTTTTTACTGTTACTGTAAAAATGAACATGTTTCAACAGTTTGTTTCATACTATATAATATATACTGCATATTGTTTATTTTGTAAAAATGATGAATTATGGGTTGCTCAAATTTTACTGGCAGGTACAGTACTAATTAGCCGTTTGGTACAAAAAGTCAGATGGAAGGGAACTTGGTTAAAAATGCAGTGCTTGTCTGAGGATGCAAATGCCTTAAAAGGGGGTCAAAATAAAGGGCTCTCTTCAAATTTCTAAAATAAACTTTACATTTTCCTAATTTTGTTTAATAAGAAAACCCCCCAGTATTCCGCACATGTGTGGTATTGTGCTGACTCTTGTATTTGTCCATTTAGTGGGTTCCCGAGATCACCCACCACTGTCCAAAGACGCCCTTCCTTCTAGTTGGGACTCAGATCGACTTGCGAGATGATCCCTCCACTATAGAGAAGCTGGCTAAGAACAAGCAAAAGCCCATTACTCCGGAGACAGCCGAGAAGCTGGCAAGAGATCTCAAGGCTGTGAAATATGTGGAGTGCTCAGCCCTCACACAGGTACTGTATATACTCGGATATAAAAGATTTACAGACACACACACACTCTCGGAGATGAGTATGATTGATACTTCAGTGGCAAGAACTAAGAAAGTGGAGGAAAGAGGAACATGCCTGTACCCCCACTGTCCTGTGCATGTTTGTTCTGCATGCTGGTTTGATCTTGGTAATTGATGTAACTTGTGGGTTCACTGATGTTGCTAGTTGGAAATGATCCTTGCTACAGTAAGCAGACCTTCATTTAGGTAAACTGTTACTTATTCAGCTGCACTGGTCTTAAGCATAGTCACATGGTAGATTAGCCAACTTTTCTTAATAGTGGGGTGGATTTTAAGCAAATGCACTAAATGCTAGAGTTTAGGATTCTGGGTGAGCAGGCCTAAAGCGATTAAAGTGTAGGAAGGAGTGAGTTCATGTTTTGCAAACCTCTCCAGTATATGCGCTTGTTAAAGCCTAAGGGCTTTACACCAAATCATGGACCAGCAATCGCTCCTGGGATCAGCTGATGGTGTTTGCAGTAATAGAACAGGCACAAACACATTATTGTGTCAGCATTTTGTGTCAGCAGAGGACCAAAGGTAGACAGTGGGCTTCATGTCAAATTTAGGAGCGTTTGACCTCTCTGTGGTAGATTTAATGTTGTATTATTGAGTGCTTGTGTTGACTGAATCAGTCAGTGCCTTTAAAGGCTTTACCTGCTCAGTTATGTCCCGAGTTTGTTTGTGTTGGCGTTGATGCATAACTGTTAGAAACTGAAGCACAGTAAGCATGACTCAGAGGAGAGCAGGTGACTTAGATCTCTGATTCTGAACAATAGTGTTGATAAAGCTGGGGTACCCCCACCTCCCTGCTCTGCTCCTTCCTTCCTCTACTCCCCCCCGCCCCCATCTCACTGGCACAAAAGTTGCATAGCTGCTGATGTCATTTCCTGTTTCCTGTTGGGGATCTCAACACCCAGGTCCCCAGCTCACTTTCAGCCCCCTGTTAAACAACTTCCTTGTCTTCATTCAGTGTTGACACGACTGCACGGCACTCCTCGTCTTTATGCTATGAAACCTTCCTCCTCACTCTGCCATGTTCCTCTTCTTCTCCTCCTCTTCTTTGGTCTCTCTCTCTGTGTTTGCTCTGCTAATTGCACTCTTGTTCTCTTCCCTCTCTTCCTGTCGTCATAGCGAGGGCTGAAGAATGTTTTTGACGAAGCTATCCTAGCTGCCCTAGAGCCGCCCGAGACGCAAAGAAAGAGGAAATGTTGTTTATTTTAAACTTTCTGTGCCACATCGCTTATGTCTTCTTCCTGTCATTGCTGTTTATCCGTTTTTCGTTCCCTTACTCCACTTCTCTCCTCCTTCCCATTTTCTCTCTGTCTCTCTGCATTTGCTGCTTAAAACTCTCATCTGTCTCAATCTCAGCCATCTATTAGCAAATCCACCAGTTTGATACTCACACTGCTGCTCTACTCTGCATTAAGATTGCGTTTCTCATCTTTGTTCTGTGGCTTGTTAAACTAACCAGAGGCCTTTCTGCACTTAAAAATACTTGTTGCCTTTTCTAATTTGGTTAACTTGGCATCATATCTTCATATTTTTCTTCTGGATTAGTGTTACCACCTGCATCATTTCACATCCTAATTCTTGGACCACTCTGTGTCTTAAACTGTTTTCACACATGAACTCTGGACAGTCAAACACAGTTGTCCTTTCTGGAAGAATAAATTCTGCACACAGATACCTCCTTCATTCTAACATGGACTCAAATCCACCACGCCTCTGAATTGAGCTCATTCTAAAAGATGAGATTAAACATTATTGTGTGTGTATTTAAGAGCCACTGAAAATTTATCTCAGTCAGTGACCACATTTTTTTTAACCGTGTCACTTTCTGTAGTCTATAGTGCTGCAGACACATAATGTTAGTGTGCTGAATGTGGTAGCACCAGCAGTCTTCTTTCCTTTTTAAAACACAAATGGAAAAAGAATAGAGCAAAGCTAGCTAGAAAATACAAACTGTAAGAACTCACACATCTGTGCAGTGCTGTTTACTCACTGCTGTCTGTAGGCTGTTGACACAGTCTGCAGACAACTTTCCACTTTCTATGTCAGAGTGCTACAGGTCATCTGTTTTACTTTCCACATTGCTTGTTCGTAATTTCAAATCAAAGAGAAAGCAGAAATAAGCCTAACACCAATATTAAAATCATACAATAATAAAATGTGAATAAATAGCACAGCAAGAACAGCAGCTGTGTACATTGACAGTCATTCACACACTGTGTTGAAACAGCCGGGTCGGTAAAGCTGGTTCATTGTGACACTGTCTGAAAGGTTCGTGTGTGAAAACGTCTTGAGTTTTGCTCATTAACAAGACCTGTGTCTAACAATAGGTGGCTAGTGACTAGAAGGATATATCCTTTGTTTGGGATGGTCCTCGGCTCTTCTCTCTGCTCTGTGCGAGTAGTAGTCGGTGTGAAGGTGGTGGCTTTACAGGCTGAGATTGAGCTTACACTCAAGAGAGCTTCCATTTCTAATGCTAAACTATTTTTTATACTTCTACAGTTATGTTTAAATTATCAGAATCTGAAGTGTGACTGTGGTTTCTCACGCAGGGCTTTTAACTGCTCAAGTCACCTATGGGAGTGTCTGACCTCAGCAGACATTGCTATTTGCTGGCGTCATGGTACTCTCATTGATCTATTTTATAACTAAGCCACACTTGATGATACTTGTAAGCCGTGTTTAGTGACTTATTTGGCTTTCTCTACATATAACATCAGTGTGCCATTACCTGTGGTACAGATTGTGTTGTATTAGAAGTCTATATAATAATAAAAGCTATAATTGTGTGAAATGACTTGTGAACTGAATTAATAAAGGACAACTTAATTTGCGCTCATCTGGCTTCCGTCTTTTTTCAGTGCCGTGTCAGAAGAATTTAGTAGCTTGGTCAGCTGAGATAGACAACGAAGTGCAGCTCTGGTTACCTCACATGACTGAGCTCATGACGTAAGCAGTTCTGCTCGGGCTAATACAAAGGTTCCCCTCTTGCGCTCGGCAAGTGCTTGGTTGTGGTCATGTGTTTGGAATCTGAACCAGTGAAGTCAAGAAAAAGTTCTTGTTTGCCGTTGTAATGTCAAGGGTTATGTCCTGTTTTTCCTCCACTTGCTTGTTTGACTTGCCTTTGATTTCAGCTGTCACAGGTCAGCTGCACTTTTCAGACATGCATGTGATTTGTGTTGTTGACACTTAATCCCTGATCTGGCTAACACAGCTAAAAGCACCACAAGACATCGTTTCCCACACACAGACTTTACTTGGGAGGGTAGTCCAGGGATGCTGATGGCTAACTAAGTATAGTGTGTAACTTATTTTTTATTTACAATGTGATTGATTTAGTCACTGCTAAGCATGTAGACTAATAATATAAATTCTGCAATGCAATTGTTTGGTTCCGCAGTCAGATAAACTCCAACTAAACCATGCTGGACTGCAGCTGGTCAAAGTAGACTTTATTCTACTCAAAAGATGTGCTTGAGGGCCACTCTAACCTGACCTCACAGCAAGATGTAACTCACTGCCACAGAGCAAAACTGACTACAGTCAGCAGCTGCAGCTCTGCACAGGATCAGGAATTTAATGTAGAGGCAGCAATTTTTACGTATTATTGTCACAGAGAATGTGTGCTATTATTTGTTAAATTATTTTAAAAAGCACGGGTGCACCTCCTGTGTCATTTGTCTGATTCTGTGGGAAATACTACATGACAGTCTCCTGACTTGTTTATTGCAGATCCTACTTGGAAATTTTGCGTTGTTGTTTTATCTTTTTCTTTGCATTCCCACCAGCTTCCCCTCTTTCTTATGAAACCCCTCTGAATTACCTTCAGTGCGTTTTGATTTTTCACTGTTTTTTTTCCCCCAAGTTTAAGCCATTTCTGCCTTTTGTTGCAAGATCTTTTTTTGTTTGTTTTAAATCTGTGTGTGTGTGTGTGTGTGTGTTTGCGCTGCTCCCTCACTCTGTTTGTATGTTTTTGTTCACAGAAAGGACTAAAGAATGTGTTTGATGAGGCGATATTGGCTGCATTGGAGCCCCCAGAGCCCAAGAAGAAACGCAAATGTGTGCTGCTATGAGAGGCTCCTACCTTTCCAAAGCACACACCCCCTTCACTCACGCACACACACACACACAGAAATACACACGTCTTTAAATACATACATCCCTGCCTCTCCCAAACCCCCCTCCCTTGCTCTGCTAAGGCTGCTTGACAGCATTGTTTTCCTTGTGGAAGACTAGGAAGAAAACAGCCTACCAAGTTTCAGATAATTCTCTGCAATAATAACAACCAAGCTTCACCCCTGCGTCTGAGTTCGGGATAAAACATGAACGTGACATGGCCAAGAAGCCGGTGAGAGCTCAGACAGGGATCCAGATACCAAGCATACTCACAAGTAGAAATCCCTCTGTCGAGCTTTGGATAGCTGATTTCATCAGTTCAGTCAGTGTTGTGGCCTAATCGAGTTCTAGCTGCCCAGCCGTGTAGTCGTCTTCAGCCAATGTAAGGGTCTCGTGGACATAAGCCCAGCCCCAGCCCCTCCCAGCTGCTTAATTAGCAGCTGCTCATGCTGCTGTTCCCGTCGCCTCAGTTGACGAGCACGCTCATTGCTCAGCCCCCCTCTATGTTCTCACTCAGCACTACCACAAGAGATGCTAACAGAGTAGTGTTGTTGTTTTTGTTTGCCAACACCTCCTTTATCCCTCAAACAGTCTGAGATATTTACTCGATGTTCCAAGTAGACGCGCTCTTAACCACTAGGACACCGTGGGGGGTCTGACACAGCTCGGTAATTCAGTCAAGGCTCCATCAAGCACGCAGTACCTCCACAGTACAGAGTAGCAGTCTTTTTAGAGTGTGGAAATCACTTGAAAAGCTAAAGGCATTCATTAGTAATGGGTCTCATAGTCGACCACAGGAACTGGCCTTTTAGATGGAGGGAACTTAAACAGTGTTAGCAGAACAAGCGGTTGTTCTTCATGCGTTGCCAGGGACCAAGTAGAATACTGTTTTCACATTGTCATCACCTTACACTGAGAACGGGTATAGCAGAGACAACTGTGTTAAATGACGAATGCTTATTGGCCAGACAACAGATGAGCGAATGTGAATTTTCACCAGATTTCTGTGCCAGGTCAGAATTTGGTGCCTTTCTGTAGTGCGTCATATCCAGGCAGAGGTGTGAGGCCTGTTGTACCCGTTCACACTGTACGGTGCTGCATGTAGCTCGGCCTTGGTCTCTGTTCTAAATGATAGGTTTAACAGATGTAATTATAATGTAAGCTGGCACACAATGTTCATGTAGGCTCCAGGTGTTTTTACCAAAATCTGTTTTTCTTTATCATTTCTGTTTGTGTGGTTTTTTTAAATTTTTTTTTATTATTATTTCATTCATATGTATATATATATATATATATATATATATATATATATATATATATATGAATGAATAAAAAGGTTACTTTCACTCCTTTTACATTTTAGGGGTCGGAACTCATCTGAACTCTCACCCGCCAGTTTATACCAAGAAAACCTCTGATTGGTTTAGCTGAATAAAAACCTCCAATGGCAGCGAGACTGTTTGGTAACGATTATTTGTGATTGGTTGGTTCTTGTTTTTCTTTACTGGTGGCTTAGAGTTGGGTTGACGTCCAGCCCAAGTCAGTAAAATTATTATTATAACCTGTTGTTGTTTTGGTGCAAAACCAAATGCTTTGTCTAAAGTCTTTGTTCTTTGTATATGCATTCTTTTCAGAAATATTAAACTTATACCTTAATTGCCTTTACCAATTTGCACTTGCTGTTCTTTGTTTTTCCAGCCAGCAGGTGGAGCTGTCTAATCACATCTCCATCGTCGATATATCCTTCATTCGAAACTGATAAATGAAAATGTTGCAAAATGCCCACAAAAGTTCACTGAAATGTTTTGTTTGTTTTTTTAATTACAAAAACCTAAAGCGTCATTACAAGAAAATATTAATTATGTTGACAGGTTTGAACAGATTTTCAGGATTGCATTGTCAGAATCTTTTAGCTTAGAGGTCCGTACGTTGGGAAGGTGTGTGTTTACCTGCTAAAAACTACTTCGCTGAGCATGTCACCATGTTATCCTGATGAGAGATGGAACCATTTTCCTACTCATGGACTCATGGTCCTTTTTTTTATACTATGTATTATTGGTGATGCTCTTAAATTGAGGGGGAAAATGTAAGTTGTCTCCATTACATACAGTATTCATCTCATTACATAAGTCTTACCTTACATGGTAGTAAAGTATAGCCCCTTGTATATTTGGAGGATTCCCAGCATGCCAACTTTGATTAAGCTATTCTGTAATACTTGGCCAGTAATTAAAATACTGATCATAGTTAAACTGTCTAGGCAGATTTTCATTCTTTTCAAAATGAAAGTGCACTGTTACTCTAGTGACTCGATCCAGAGGCTCAGCCTCAAAGAGAGATCAACAAACCAACTTGACTAGGTAGGATTTTTTCTTCTTGTAAGATAACATATATTAATTGGAGCCTTTTTTGTTTCTTTTCTACAAACCAAGCATCCCCATTAAACCACAGCGACTAACACCGTGTGACGTCACCTTGCTTGTGTGCATTAGAATTATCCATAGACTATATAGAAAGATAGCTGTAGCTTCCAGATCCTACAAGTAAAACTTCCGTTCATTTTAATGGCCAGTAGAGAGCAACTTCTGTGAAAACAAGAATAATTCAGATTATATAAAAATCTAAAGGAAAACAACTGTGCTTTTGTTCATATAGCACCAAATCTCAATAACAGTCACCTCAAAGTGCTTTAGAAGGATACAACCCTCATTGGGGAAATTCATGTGTTCCTGCAGCAAAGTGACAGGAAGATGGAGCATCCGGATTCATATTGTAAGGTGTTATTTATATTGTAAAGACCTAAAGAGGAAACTTCAACAATCGAATGACCTCTTATGAGAAAGCACTTGGCAACAGTGGGAAAAAAAACTCCTGTTTAACTGGAAGAAACCACCAACAGAAGCAGGCTCAAGAAGGGGCAGCCTCTGCAGCAACTGGTTGGGTGTGGGGGGAGGAAGACATGATAAAAGACACACTGTGGAAGAGAGACAGAGATTAATAATAACTAATAATTGCAGAGTGGTGTATAAACACAGAGAGAGACATAGACATCCCTCTTAAGGGTTTAAATACATGAAACTCCACCATTTGATTGTAGAAGTTTCTTGGATGAGAGGTGAGATGTCTTCATGAAACTTACAGAAATCCAGTCTTTCTTTTCAAGCTCCTTTGACTATCATTACCTGGATGACAGATCACCCATGTCCTTCAAAACTTCATCTAGCCAGCCAGTGCCATATTTTAAAGATGACTAAAACATAGTTTGAACCTTGCTATTTCTCGAATGTGATCTTTTATTTCCTATCAAATGAATCACTCGCCTTCCATCACGCGCACACTCACGCAGGATCCAGCCGTGTGCTGATGTCAGATGGTGTTGAGAGATCGGTATTGTTTTCATACAGCTTGCACAGATGTTCCAAAATTCCTCAAGTGACAGCAAATGAGGGTAATCTCCCAAATTTCATGACCTGGATCATCTGCCACAGACAGTTGGGAGGGATGTTACGCAGCAGCCCCCACCACCCCTCACCCTTGGATCCCCTATTCACCCTCATCCACCCCTGTGAGGCGTTCACACATACCCTGAGTTTCTGGAGTGCTGTCTGTCAGCGCCTTCTTCTGCTAAAGAGACGCTGACAGCCATTAATTATCACACGGGCTGAACGAAGGGCATTCCTCTCTGCTGAAATATTCATGCAGACACACACGCAGATGCTCCTCAGCCCTCTGCATCCACACACACATGCTGAGAGACGCCACCTGGCCTCCACCGGTCTTCATTGCATTTGACAAATGAGTAAACGTTTTGTTCCAAGCAGTCGTCCGATCCCCGCCGAGCCTGGGACGAGCAGGCCGAGGCCGGGATGTAATAACCGCTCACCACACCAGCACACATAAAAACACACGCAGCGCTGGCCTTGAGCTGCATGTGCTGCACCCACTTTTATGAGACGATTTTATGATGATCTGCACAGATACTGATTTGTGATGAAAAGCACGCTGAGGATTTTAGCAGTTTATCGGAGCTAAGCGGTAAATCACCGTTCCGACATCTCAGCTGTATACAGTATGAGGGAGTGTGCGAAATGTGTGTGTGTGCGCATGGAAATAACTCTCCAGTGCTGGCTGAAGCCACAGGACACAGTACTGAACGCTTGACAGTTTGTGTTGTTTCAGTGTCCGGAGCCGCTTCCAACACACAGAACACAATGTGGTTTTTTTTATGTGGATGTTGGCTGGGGTGTAGACGTGCAGGTTTGGTTTAATTGCTCTCCGGCAGGTAGAAGGGGGAAGCTGAGAGAAAACTGAGGGTGGAGAGTGTGGGGTCTTTATTTTTACGCCAGCCATGTTATAAATCATGTGGGGGAAGTGGCCCTGAGCACTTGGGTTTATTCCATCGAAAAGCTGTTTGTACTGGATGAAGAGATTGTCATCCTTGCTCGGTGCCAGACACTAACTGATGCAGCTTACAGTTACCCAGCATTGGGAGCGCTTGGCCACACCTAGAAAAATCACTGTGCAGTTAGTTTTGACCCCACATACACTGAACTTCCCTCCTTATAGCACAGTACATTTTAGGGAATGTTGTAGGACTCTCTGAGAGAAATTGCCTAAATATGATGGGATCTGCTAAAGGATGAAGAAGATAGGTTTTCATTCATTGAACTATCTCTTGTTCATTAGTAGGGGCAGAGTGATGCAGGTGATCGGCAGATAGGCTGGTGTGGCAGTAAGTTTATTAGTAAATCAATGTGCTTAACTTTGGGTAAAGACCAAAAGACAACCAGCTAATCCATGACTCATAGTGTTACCATTCATGCAGCTAGGAATAATTGCTGCTTCCCAAACTGAATGATTGGTACTCTGGAATCACAGTCCAAGAAAAACAATGCAGTTAGTGTCTCATAAGGTGATTCAAAAACAGTTAACCAATGTGACAGAGTTAAGTTTTCTCTTACACTCAGGTACAAATTTATTTTTTCTATGGATCGCTCACAGTTTTTTTCCCAGGGCTGGCCAGGTGGATGTTTTGACTTGGGTTTTTTTTAGGCAAAGTATCTGTCCAAAGATCTGTTTGTTTCTTGAACTCTGCAGGCTCTTTTAGATATATTTCTGGTAAAGTCTCACCTGGCCTTCCTGCTCTTGAGTGTAGCTAGTGGTTTGTAACGTCCCCCCCATTTCCATTCATGAACGCATCTCTTGAGCGTAAACTTTGATAATGTTATGTCGACTTCCTTAACCTCCTAAGACCCAAACTCTTTCATGGCATGCATTTTTAATTTCTCTTTGCTATTTGGGCTGATTGGGACCTGGTGAATGTAAAAACAAAGAGTTACCAGATTTTTTTTAACCTGATTTTTGTTTCTGAGAAAAATGAGATCCACATATGAGGACATTCATTTTAAATTTTGATAGATCAGTGGCAGTATAATGTCCTCGTATGTGGATATCAGGCCCTTGTAGAGCAAAATTAAGTATTTTGGTCTAGGCAACCCAAAGTGTCATGTCCACATATGTGGACGCCAGGTCCTAGGAGGTTAAGACTGTGACCTTGACTTAAGGATCAGTAGATCATAGTTAGACGTTGAGATTTTCTTAAACAAGAACCAACAAAGTAATCTTATGTTGTCTTCCGGAGCTGTTAGGACTGGCTGAGTTGGCCAGCAGATTTCCTGTTTGTTTTTTTTTAAAGAATGTACTACATTGTTGATGTGGACACTTCTAAAGTTTTTGATTTCTTTCTTGTTAATGTCTTGGTCTTTGAGTCTAATGATGGTCTCCTTCACTTTCTTCAACATCTCTTTGGACTACGAAACAGCTACCAAATTCAAGTTTAACACTTAGAATTAAGTCCTGATCTTCTATCTGCGTAATTTGTCATGGAATATGATGAAAACTGTATTTGGAACAGACCTCATTGACTGACTGACCATTGCTTGTCCATCAATGCTCCAATTAATCGTGAGGCTGGGGCACTGTGTATAAAGGTTAATGCAATACTTTTAAACCCCTTAAATCAAAGCTGGAGTCCTCAGTCACATCTTGACTATTTGATTTGAAATTCACTGTGGCTGTGTACAAAGGAAAAACTATGCAAAGTACGTCACTGTCTAAATACAGCACTTTCATTTTACCTTTCTGTTCATTTGGACACGGACATCAACACATTTACTTGAAACAAGTATATTTTCACTGTCACTGTGTTTGTTTGGTCCTCAGTTTGAGTTATAGAAGTTTTTAAAAGGTCTTTAAAATTCGTAGGCGCCCTGTGTGAGTGGAATACGTGTCTGACAGCCAGGCAGCCATCAGGTGAGGCTACCACTGGTCACTGCAAGGATTATTTTGACACGGTGGGTTGCTGTTAGTTAATAGATACATGTAACGCACACACACACACTCTAACCTCTTTCGCCCGCATACACAGGCAGCTTTGGTTTTGGGAATATGTGTATTCAGTGTCCAGGTGTTAGGGGAAAGTTCTTTGCAGTTAAGCTGATGACAGACATGTGGCTATAACTACACATAGAAAGTATGTGTGCAGGAGTAGACTCAGTGATTCTCCATACCAGCATCCAGAGATGAAGCTGTGGCGGCTAAAGCCCCCATCAACAGTCTGATCCACCATCTCTGTGGGGGAGAAGCTGTTCACTTTCACTCCTCCTCTCGCTGATGTTTCCTTATCTGATCGGTCTGCTCTGGGATGAATTGTAATCTGAAAGATCTTAACTTGCTGTTTGGAATTTTACTACGATCTAAATAATTCTTGCATGTGAGAAATAATGCAAATAATAAATTTCACTGTAAATGCCTCAGCGCAAGTCCAAAACCCTTGGTCGCACTTGGTTTTTACTTACCCTGCATTACGTTTATATGTTGAATAGCACTATTAAAAACTAGATGTGTAGAACCTGGATTGCTAATCAAGCTTCAAAAAAGTATTTACAACAAAATATTCAGTTACAGAATTTTATTTAGATTGTTTATCCCTGTTTTATTATTATTATTATTACTATCTAGTTTCCCTGGCACCTCATGTTGAATACACCCTCACTTCTAAGCTCTGAGAGGATGTGACACACATTACATATGTGGTACGGATGTCTGTGTAGTCATGGATAAATAATAAAACAAAAGCATTTGTTTCAGTCTACACCCCTCTCCATCTGTCTTTTGGGGCCTTAAATTCAGCCTGGTTTCACTAGAAAACGTCTGATTGCTGATTTGTTTGGGATTGTCGTCCTGTTCCATGATCCAATTTCAGCCAACCTTCAGCTGTCAGACACATGGCCTATAGAGGAGCTCATGGTTGACTCAGTGACTGCAAGGTGCCCAGATCCTGTGGTTGCAAAACAAGCCTAGGTTATGACCCCTCCACCACCGTGCAGGTCTTTGTGCTGATATGCTGTGTTTGTTTTTTCCCCCCAATGTGGAGCTGTGCATTAAATTATATAAATGTCATATTTCATGAACTAACATGAGACTGGGCTGCCATACTACAGACCAGAAGTTATAGGTCTTAGTGGTTTATGTGGTTTCCAGGACTTTCTTTATAAAATCCCCAGTGAGATGCTGAGAGCATATTTCATGGAAAACATTACGGGAGATCCAGGATTTTTTATCATTCGATTGACTTGATTTGTTCGGGACTCCCAAGCAGTGTAAGGCAGGTAGAATACAACACACACATTTTTAATGTGAAGTGTCAGATGTAAAACACTGATGCTGGTGTCTCAGTGGCCACCAGCATGGTTTTAACAAACGCTCTTCTTGTGTTGCACAACGCGACCATTTCACGGCAAAAAACACTGGAGACACTAAGAGGAAAGCCGAGAGGGAAGATGAGGGGAGGAGGGCAGGAGGAGAAAGAACTGCAACTGTCATCATAAACAAGAACCATCTGTCTCATTTGTGTAACTTGTTTTCTTTTAATATGAGAAGTATGCTGAAGAGATCTGGGAGTTTGAGAGAGGCCTGGGAGGGCTGGGCCCTGGGCTAAAGCCAGCCTTCTCCTGGGTTCTCTGAGCGACTGGCATTAATATCCAGCCAACCTGCATAGTTAACCCTTTGCACGCTCACAACACAGACTGATGGAGAAAGACAGCAAACTTTTAACAGGCTTTAACCTTTAACGTGCGTAGGTAGCTGAGTGGTAAATGGAGCTGTCTGAGGGAGGAAGTGTTGGAAAGGAAATGCATTGGGATGAATACATGAATATAATTCAATTTTAATTTGATAGAGCTCCCCAAAGATGCAAGACATTGTCCCTTTAGTATGCTGTTTAATCATGCTAACACTGTATCTGCAGAGAGCCAGAGCTAATTCAGAATTCCCAGGCTTGGTTCCATAAGTGAGGAAACTTTGTTCACTATCCAGTTGATTTGATCCCACAGAGCAGCCTCAGAACAAATCCTTACCTGATATTCTGTAATGTTTTTGACATTTTTTGACAAAAGTCATTCTTAATAATGCATTTGAAATCACAAAACTTCACTTTCGCAGAAAATGAAAAGAACCAACCCCCAAAACACTACACCCGAGAATATTGTTTAGGGAATCACAACTTTATACCCATAGTAATGGTCATTTTGGTATCTATAGTAGGGTGCAAAAGTCTGGCACCAACCCTTACTTCTTTATGTTTTGCACAAAAAATGGGAAATGAGTGCAGCGTTTTATTAAAACGTGGAAATACAGTATATATGAAAAACAGAGTTTGTACAACTGTAACAAGCTTGAAAGTCAATTTTTGGTGTGATCATCTTTATTCTTCAACACAGCCTGAACTCTCTTAGGCAAGCTTTCTTGTAATTTCTTTAAGTAGCCTTCAGGAATAGTTCTCCAGGCTTTTTGAAGGACATTCAATGCTCTTCTTTGCTCTGCTGATGATCGCACACTGCTTCAGTAATGTTCAGGTCTGTACTCTGGGGAGGCCAGTCCATGACTCATAGTGTTCTCTGTGTTTCTCTATCCAGGTATGCTTTTACTGAATTCACATATTAAACAAAATTACCTTTTTCAATGTGTGAAAGAAAGGCCTGAAGATAGGTAGACAGATTATTTTCCAAGGAAATATATATCTTGAAAAGTATCTGACATATGAAGCTACAATTTCACAGCAATCTTTATAAATTAATAAGCAGGAGGCTTGGTTGATTTGAGAGGGATTGACCCTGAAAGTAAAGAGAAGCAAGCTGCTCTCTGTCCTTTAATATGTCGGTGTGGCTCATGTCTCTTTCTTCCTCTCACTCTCTTTGTCTCAGCTGTAAGATGGATAATTTAATTACAGTTTGGATTTTGGTATTTAAGTGAGCGGATAGCCCACACTGTCCTCATAATCAACAGCAAAAATAACAATGATAGTTTGATATTGTTTTCTTAAGTTTTACACATGCCTGCATCTACTAGAAGCAGTAGTGATAAAAACATTAACATGTAATTACAAGGCCAAGCCCAAATAACTCTAATGTGTCCAAAATCAGAATACTGGGGCTGTGCCTGAATGTCATGTTGAAAAATTAGGCCTTTGCCACTCAGACTTTCTCCACATAGATCAAAATCTGATGGTACATTTCAGAATAAAACATGGCTGGTACAGGAAAATTACTTTTTAATATAACTAGATACATGACCACTTTGACTGAGAGGTGTGGAGCTGTAGTTAGGCCTCGCCTCCATTGATTTGGCACAGTGAATTGGATTTCTTCACTTTGTGGTGAAATGCTGTGTGGTACAAGTGGAGAGCTGCACTTCACTTTTGGTGAGTAAAATTCTGGTATTTTAGTAGTCTGTTGCTTAGCTGATAGGTGTCACTGTTCATTCTGCCCATACAGTTTATGGCCTACTCACTAGGGACGGGAATTGATAAGAACTTAATGATTCAGATTTAGCGTGTTAGAGGTATTTCCCCTTGTGATCAGTGTTGGGGCCATTACTCAAAAAAAGTAATGTATTACACATACTACACAGAACACAACGGCTTTAACATCACTCTGGGTTCTTGGCTAGCTTAGCGTTAGCAGCATAATGCGGTTGATTCTGTTGTGGACGAGGTTTGCACTTTACTGTTGAACTGTTGTGCTTTTGTGCAATAAAATTTTTTTTGTAATGTCAATATCCAAGCTGCAGGATGCGCCACTATTTTCCTTCTCTGGCACACAAACTAGCGCAAGTGCAAGGGGAACCGATAAGCTGAAAGTTCGGAGAGACATGATGAGGGGTTCAGTCATTCAGTGGACGAATGCACGTCTATCACCTCGTTGCATGTTTATGAAAGGTGTGTGTATTCGATAGTGAGTACCTCTTTTTGTTTGGGGAGGTTGGTTATGGCCTGTTAAATGTTTGTGTGGATGGTATGCTAGGTATTAGTCTAATATGTCAGCTATGATTAGCTTAAACATTTACGTCTCAGTGCTCATAAATCCAGATTTGTTGCATTTTAATTCTAAAAGACTCTCTAGTGTACACAGATTAAGTGGTAAAACCCCCACTGTCAGCCTCTTGTCTCTGCCACAACCGCAGAAGAAGCATTAGCCTTCTCTGGCTGGCTCGCTGTACAGTACATGTCACTATCTCAGCGTGCACACACGCACACAAATTTGGTTGCAGACTTTCGCAATCAGTGTGGCCACCACCACCCACCTCATGTGGGCCATCACAGTGGCTTAATGAAGGACAGATCCGAGAGTGGTTAGAGTTACGTTTTCCGCAGAGTGGAGCGCTGACTGGGTACAGTGTTAAGTCAACGATATTGGAGAAGAACGAGCAAGCAAGCCAGAGCTGGAAAGGTGCAGGGGGGTAGCATGATACTGATAGAGATAGAAGGAGGAAAAAAAAGCATATGCCATGTGGTCTGCATTTCGCTATAATCCCTGTTCTAGCCTGGTGTTCCTGCTTGTGCTCCTTCTTCAGCCCAAACCCAATCAGACGGGCTTTGAAATCTGAGCAGTCGCTCCAGTTCTTCCCAAAACTGCCTTCCCCACGCTGCAGGAAATACATCCTTGGTTGGTGTAGCATAAGTGCTGATATATGGTGTATAAACTGTGTTTATAGGTGTCAGGGGTGCAGGAAAACATCTCGGGGTGTACTGCTCACACACTCATACACACACACAAAATACTGCACAGTGCAAACTGTGGCCACATAATAATGCAGCTGAAAGACACGGGAAATGGGTGATTTTATTGAAATATGTGTATGTCTGTCAGCAGAGCTCTCTGTGTGTGTGTGTGTGTGTGTGTGTTTGTAGTTGGTGGTGGAGACTCTGCACTCTTTTACTTTCCATCTTCTTGTCTATTATATCTGCCTCTCTCTCTCTCCTACACACACACACACACACGTGTTTTATAACAAAAAGCGACAAAAGCCTTTTTTTTGACACAGCATATATTCATTATTAACATACATTCATAGGCAGTATAGTCTTCAGTGTATAAGTCTTTACAGATCTACAGTATGTCTCTATGATGATAGCAAGTTATTATAGGAAAGCTTGGCTTTATGATGGTGGTACAAGATGACAGTAGAGTCCTGAAAGTGGCATGGGAAACTGTGTGTGTGTGTGTGTGTGCGTGCGTGTTAGGAAAGGAACAGGGAACACTTGGTCATGTGATTTTGCGTTTGTTGCTGTAGGGCGAGGGCTCTATGTGCGCTTGGAGAGAAAGTGCTTCAGTCATCATGTGTGATGAACATGCTCGGCAACCCTCTGGCAGACCCCTTTCTTTGTATGTCTGAATGTGTATTTACATCATCTCTGTTTGGAGATGCATGCATGTCGCTGTGTGTTAACTTGACTGTGTGTTGTTTGCATTAAGCTGACTAGCATTTGGCAGATGACAGCGTGCAGCAGAAGGTCAGAAGCCGCATCGATTCCCAAATGAGCACACAGGGTGATGCTAAGGACATGCGCCAAAGCTGACGTAGAAAGTGTTTTTCATGGAAGCTGTCTGGTGTGTGTTTGTGGGTAGCAGCTGTGGGTGAATGCAGGTGTGAGTGTTTTGTTTGACCGACGCCCATCACCTGCCTAGTGAAAAAACAGGACACAGCTGACAGTGGCTTTCGTACGTCTGTCATCGTCCTCCTGTTGGTAGGAAGACAGTGGATGAGTGAGTAGAGCAGCATCAGGGTGTTGCGGAGGGCAAAATAAGCGACTCAGAGGCAAATGAGCCTCAGCGCAGCCATGTACACTCAGAAAGCAAATCACAAAGTGTTCCTCTTTGTTGTTTGAGCCTGTCCTGTGACAGACTCGCAGTCTCCATTTTGTCTCCAAGTGAGTCCCTGTAGCAGCAGCAGCAGCAACAAGGGCTGACGGCCAACAACCCTCCTCCTTAACACAACCCCCAAACTGCCTAGCCGTTTGTCTAGTTTGTCCATGATAATCTCCACTCGTCGGTTTGTCTGGAGTCCTTCTATAACTGCCCCTGTCAACCCCCTCAGCAAAACTCTCAACAAATAAGTTAAACATTACAAAAATAAGGATCAATGACAAACTAAATATGACTGTGAGGGAGCGAGTCAGGAACTGAAAGATGCTCTCTACTTGAGAAGAAACAAACAGACTGTAGCTTTATCTACTGATGTCCACTAAGGTGGCAAAAAAAATAAAGGATCGGATGACCTTTGACCTCTCAGGCAATCAGTCTGTGTCTGTTGAATAGCAGTAGGAGGCTGGGATGGTTAAAGGAGATGAAGGAACTAAACAAGTCCTCCCTACTCCCTCCTCTTTCCTTTAGCCGATCAGGAGTACGGGGCATTTTTTTGTCTATCAGCAGTTCCCTCTGTGCCTCCGCCTCCATCACCGGCACGTGTGAATCTCCACCATTTTACGGCACTGTTTGCATTTGACGTAACAGCACCAGTGGAACTTACAGCTGCACCTGTCCACCACCTCCACCTCCTGTGTCTGGAAGCCACGGCCGCAGCACATCAGCTCACAGCCGTCGATGGCCTTGGACGTTCGGTTACACTGGCGACCCACCGTGCCCAGCATCCCTGGCGTGCGTGGATCGTAATCGCAAAAATCTGGACTTGGTTCCAGGTAGACCAGGTCTTCATCCGTGTGAGGTTTGAACTGGGAATTGCGAGGAACTAGGACTTTGGTCGTGCCCACCTTCCGCTGCTCTACCTCGGTAGCGCCGTCAAACTTCTCCTTGATGATGTTGCCCACCTTGCGAAATGGTGGCATGGCTTTCCAGCAGGTCTTCACCTCACAGGAGCCTGAGACGCCGTGGCATTTGCACTCCACACGCATGTGAGACAGGATGGCCTGCAAGGATTCCAAAGAACATTTGGTTTGCTGAAACAGCTTTAAAAGCAGCATATCTGGATGCCAACATCTGTTTCTATAACGCTGAATTTGCTCTCAGTAACACCTAAAACAAAAATGGAGCTTTGACTCGTATTTCTATTAAATGACTTGATACCTGACTTTGCATTTGTCTCAAATAATTTGTGTTGTCTTTTAGTTTTCTCACATTTTTTTTAGATCTCTCTTCAGTAACTTCATATTTAATTTGGACTTATGTTAAATGACTGAAGTCCAGACTTGATGTTTCTTTTCAAAGAAACTTGACTGTAAATTAATGCAGTGCCACCCTACAAAAGGGCAAATCGAATTACTAGAGACTTGATTCAAGGGTTTATCTCTTATAATTTTGGGCTTAACTTTCTATTTGGTTATGCTCACTTGGACTTTTCTCGAATGGCTGGACTAGACTACTAACATCAACAACAACATTAAACTTGTCTTAAAGAACTTGTGACATGATTTGAGAACTCTGGGTTTGACTTTCTAGGCTGACTTGAGAATTGACATTGACTTGTCACATATGGTGTGACACTTGGACTTGTCTTAAATAACCAGCAACTTGATCACAACTTGACTTAAGCCTGTTTTTAACGAATATAATCCTGACTAGTTTTTTTTTAACTGAAGGACTAAAAACCTTTCAACTAAAAAAAAACTTGTGACTTGTCTTACATGTGTGTCCAGTTACACCTTGGACCTGTCACTGGTGACTTAACGCTCAATTTAAACTTATTCTCAAGAAGTTAAAACCTGACCTAGATGGACTTGTCTCAAATGACTTAAGATTTGACTGTAATGGACATCAAACCCCTACAAAAGGTAAAAACTACTTTTTAAAATATCTTGATCCTTTGAATGGCTGAAGACTTGACTTGGGAATGTGTCTCTTATAACTTGAGGCTTCTCATGTACTTGAGAGTTGACCTTGGATCTTCTGTAAATAAATTCAAGGTTTCAAGCTTTTCTTCAAGCTTTTTTTTGTTATCTTGAATGACTTGATTGTTTCAAATAATTAAACATAAGCCACGGCTCTTTATCAACAGCAGTGGATTACCTTTCTGCCGGCCTCGTTGTTGTGCAGGTTCATGAGAGCCCGACTGGAGGACTGGCCTTTACTCCTCTCCCTCACATCGACAAAGGACTGAGAGAAGGCCACTCCATATGCAATGTTATCGCTGCAGCCTGACCACTGGAACCCTAATAAAGGATATTAATACAGAGACAAGAAACGGTCATTGTAAGGCCTCCAGCTTTTAAATGTTGCACTAATACTATGCCACAAGCTATTTTTCAGTCAGGTTTTATTCTTTATAAACTTATAATTTAATGTGGAAATGTGTGTGGGGTGGCTTTAAAATGTCATCATTAACAGTCTGACAGTTATGTCTGCTTGGAAAGCAATTTTCATATTATATAGTCTTATTTCTGCATTAAACTGTACAGGATCAGTTGGCCCTTGTGTTTCCTTTTCTGAGTGTGTGTTTGTGTGAAAGAGTGAGAGAGACCTACCCTCTGGACTGACTCCATGTACATTGTGGTCACAACCACATTTTTCCAGCTCCCCGCTGCTGCAGGCCCTCGTGACCGCAAACGCCACACTGGCTGCTGAGATGGCATACACAAAGGCTGCTTCACGGGTGCCTAACACACAAGCATAAACACAAGCACACAGTCACATTGTGTCATTATGCAAATGAAAAGAGCTTGTACTTCTGAATGATCAGATAAAGTGTATGTGTGTGTGTATACACACAAAAGTGTGTTAAAATCTAAAGAATTGGGCCCAGACATTAATACGCTGGAGCCAATATAAATGGAAACAAGCTCAAACATTTCACAGTATATAAAACATGATGAGTTATTTATGTTGCAGTTTTGTAAATGCAGAACAGATAAACCTATTTTAGTATTATAGACCAGCTTTAGTGTTGTCTGCCATTAAAGTGTCTTCTGGAATCGCTGCAGTGGATAATCTTACCTTGCGTGACCACTTTCCCAAACACAGGCATCGACTCCAGAGTGGAGCAGTTCCATCGACGGTTGCGAAACTGAAACTGACACTCATCTATAGCCAGCTGGGCTCCACGACGCACCGCATCCATCACCTCCACGCTCCGCTTACAGATCTGAACCTGTAGTGGACACACAGGAGCTGCGTCACCCACAAACGAAGAGCATGCAGCTAAAAAGTTTTTACTGTTCTGATCTAAGCTTAAAATTAGTGGCATGGCTACGTTGAGAGGTGTGACAACAAAGGCAGCCGGAGGGGATATTTGTCTTTTAGGGCTCACGTTAGCTAAAATGAGTCACTGGGTTGAACTTGTCGAGTTTGTTGGTGCTCTTGGGTCTTTTAGAGCATTCGTAATGGAATTATCTGGAAAATAATACCGTTTGCTGTGTTTTTCCACCTATCCAAGAAGCTTCCCCATCAGCATTTAATTAGTTTGTCACTTACACTGATAAGCAGGTCCATTTGTGCACTTCATGGATGTAGTATTCAACCCAGACTTGCTCCTCTAGCTAATGAATTAGCTCCCCACCCTCTCATCTGTTTATATAGTCATTTCTGAGTCCAAAACCAACATGGGCAAAAATATGAGTGCTTCAGAACAGATCCTCAAAAAACGATAGGCAACATCATCACGGTTACTTTCATCTTTTAAATACGGTCTATTGTTACTACCTGTTTCGGCACTTCATGATGCTTATATGCTCAAACTCTCAGTATTAGCATAATACATTATAACACCTATGCTGCATGTGCTCTAATAATTTGGGTTGTTGGTATGCTAGTAGTTATGTAATACCTGTATTCTGTCAGAAACCAAAATACAAGACAAATTAAATTTGACCTGATGGAGGGGCCTCATGACAAGTAAGAGGATCATCAGAATTAAATTCCATTGTAAATTTTCCTGAAGGGCAAATGTCATGGTAACCAATCCGAAACTTGTCAAGAAAATTTCACCCCAAACCACAAATGTCAACTTTGAGGTGGCGCCAGAGGAAAAGTCAGGGGATCAGCAAAGTCATGTCTGGGACCCGGGAATGTCTGTAGAAAATTATGTCCCAATATATCCAGTAGATGTGGAGATATTTCGCTGGATAATGGAGCGTTTGGAATTACTGGTGGCACTACAGGAAATGTCTGGGGATCACCTGAGTCAATAGGAGTCAGGAATGTCAGTGTAAAAATCAGTGGCAATGCAACCAGTAGTTAGTGAGACATATCAACATGCTAACTTTACTACCTCTAATTTCCATGAGCCTATGAGTTCCAACGATCATGGCAAAATTTTGTCCATATTGTTACCCATATGGTTTTCTTTAACATATGTAAACTTCTATATGTAGTTTTGTAAATGTATTCAGTTTTGTTTTGGATGACCTCTTGGATTTAATTTTGGAAATGGAGCCTATATGTTGTTAGTGAGGCGGGATAGACCACAGGTAACCGCTCAGTGTGCACGGCTGTGCATTCAACTCAGGTTGGAATTTTCCAAGTTGAGGATTACAATTTCCAAGCTTGGAGTGTCCAAGACTCACAATACCGAATGTAAACAATCAAGATGGCTTACCACGAGAAACTTTTCTTTTTATGGCAGGCAATGCATAGAAATCAGCAAAGCTTAACTGCATATGGAACAGTGGAGGACAAAACAACAGCTACAAGTGGCTGGAACAAATAATATCACCACATATCTGTTTAAAATACCTGACAAAGCAGTAAACCAAATGCCATAAATGTTGCAAACAGTGTCATAATGTAGCCTAGAAGCCTTTGATTTATTCTGTAGATGCTACCATATCGAGTAACATAGCTTAGCTTGTTGGGGTTGATGTTGGGCTATATGGTGTTGATGTACAAGTCAGGCCCCAGTTTCTGAATCTTCCAAGGACTCATCTATGAAGTGTTGTCCTCTCAAGAGGAAGCTGGCTGGTTTTGTTTCTGCTAACAACTGACATCAGAAAACCAACGAGCTAACAATCCTTAAACAAAACCGCTTTATGTACACATTTCTTTTTACGCTCAAATTCTTTGAATGTAGAACTTTTCAAGAATTAACAGCTTGGTTTTACTAGTCTACACTATCAAACCTTAAAAATGATTGATAGCAGTAGTTTATAAATTCTTTTTCATGATTAAGGACTTACATGCTTGTTAAAATCATCTGCAACCCTCAGTGGTGCAAGTTGAAATTCCTTTGCAGGTCCTTCCATGGACATTTCAGGCTGGGTCCAAAAATGATTCAATCCCCCAGAGACTTCCATGTTAAAATGGCCAACTTTACAGCCTTAGGAAGCCATGCTTGTAGGCTGGTGCAATAAATATGTTTGCCCTGTATGGATAGTATTGCTCTTTATATATATCCATACTGATATTGGAGTTTCGGGTGTGGACTGATGGACACTGATGGACAGCTCACCTTGACTGAATATAACTTTTTATAGTGAAAAACAAACAAGTCTTTAAACCTTTCAAACGACTCCTACAAGACTTCCAAAGACCACTGCCACGACTGAACACTGGTGCAAAGAAAAGCCTCTACAGGATCTTGATAAGCCCCCCCACTGAAGAGCATTTGTAACTTCATAACTGACTTAGTAACTTATTACTACAAAGTCAGTAAGTTGAGTGGAGTACCTGTCTCTGGATCAGGCCTCGTAACCTCTCACACGTCTCCTCGTCCCTGATGCTCCCCACTGATGACAGCTTGGCGAGGTACCTAGTGGAAAAAACAACAAGGCTTCTTTAGTGAGCTAAAAAAGCACTATTTCATTTTACAAATACACATTGATGAAGGAGACACAGTAAATGGCCTCAAGGTGGATTTGAAGAGGGCTCTGCATTAAACTTTATGGTATATGGGTTGCTTGCTAAACTGGCTCCCTCCCCCCTCCTAGATCATCATTCAGTGCAAATATGATACACAAAGAAATTAGTGAGTCTTGAACAAACATTTACTTGGAGCCTACAGGAGGATGCTGGTGAAGTAAGAAGAGTAAGGAGAGTCAGCCGTATGATGCAAGCAGCAACTCGAGTATCCAGCCTGAACTAACTTGCAGACTTTCTCGAGCCATGCTCATCATTAATCATTCTTACAGTTGGGAAGCAGAGCTGCAAAAAGCTCCTGTGCCTTTGTGGGAATGTTTTGGATGAACATCCAACTGTGAGGACGCTGAGAGGAGGGAAAGTGGCTTATCACACAAACACACCACCTCCAGGCCAGACAGGTCAGGGAGATATACTGCACACACACACACACACACACACACACACACACACACACACACACACACACACACACACACACACACACACACACACACACACAGTCTAAGATATGTGAGAAAATGGCATCAGTCTGGATGCCCTGACCCTACCACTTCCACCTCAGCCTCATATCTCAAGTCATAGCTTCACCTTACAGAAATAGGCTTTCTCATAACTACCCGAGCTGTGTACTGTCTGCACCCCTCAGTGTCCCAAGATGTCATATGCATGTACATGCTGAGTCTAAAATGTTTTGTTTTTCTAAAACAAACAGATGTGATCCTTAGTTGTTTTCATTTTCCCAAAAAGGGGGAAAAAAACCAACACAGAAATTGGTATCGAATAATGATTAATTTTATTTTGGTAAATTATTTAGGGAAAATGTGAAGGCTGAAGTTTATTATTACACCTACTTTTGTGAAATACAGTAAAATGGCAATTTTACAACAAGATTTTGCCAAAACAAAGACAGAAGAAAATAATAAAAAGAAAATAATAAATGAAGAATAATGTTTTATAAACAATGATAGTGATACTAACACTTTTTCCTAAGTTCATATTTTATCTCTAATTTCAAGACACTTATGAATATCATTTTCATACAGTGTAGTGTCAGTGAATAAACTGGTGTATAAAAATATTAAAAATAAAAGTTGTATTACATATGTACTTTTTGTTTGCTTTTTATGCTAATTTTTGCATCTTGCTGGAAATTGATTTCCAGCCTCATATCTGTGAGTAAATCTCTGCAGAGGATTATTCAGGAGGTGTTAATCAGCAATCACACAAGCCTACAGACCAGTTGGCAACCACCTTCACTAGGGAAAAGTGAGTATTCTCCGACTGGTTGTGATTGGTTTCTGGAGGTTGCTGTCAGTCACTGTATAATTGACTGCTAAAGCTTCAGACACACAGGTCTAAAAACTGGTCCTCAAAAAAACTGTTATTAATGCATCAAAAAGCTTTGCTAAGACGTAGAGGGATGCCAAACCGTGTTCTTTAGCAGGCGAAATCCAAAGAAGAGCTGAGTATTGATCTCTCAGTTCTCAGGAAACATTGGATTGTGATATCCCAGTGTTCTGTGTGGCTTCACAGCATCAGTATATATAGTAGTATATGTATTAACTAACTCAAAACGCTCAAAAGCTGGCATACACTTTCAAATGTGGTATCATATCTAGATTTTGAAGTGAACACCCTGTTTTATCAGGCATCTTTCCACAGACCTGTGCTGGATTCTCAATCACATTTTGAAAGAAACACATGCACATTTGTTAAATGTAATTTGTTTTCTTGTCACTTTTGGGGCAAAAAATGACCTTGAAAACTGAGGTTTTCAAGGTTTAATATAGTTAATGTTTGAAAGCATCTATTGTAACTTTTGGTCATTTCCAAAAGTTAGTAAAAAGGAGTCTAAATCTGAGATTAAAAAAAGAAAGCTTAGAAGCCAAAAAGTTGAAATAGTGGGCTGTGACTAATTCTTTAACCACCTGTTGGTCTCACTGTAAGGTATTTCTGAAGGGAGAAAACGAGAGGAAAAAAAAGAGCACTGCATATAATTATATAGTCGTATAGCCATGTCTTTTTAGGAGACATGGCTGATTTTACTATGTAAGAAAGAATTCAGTAAATGGGCACTGGTCAGAGTTTGAATACCAAAATGTCCCTTAATAAAGGCAAATTCCAACAGAATTAACTTTTAGACTATTATTCTGTACAAGTAGACGTGTATTTCCTTCAGGTTCCTCGAGCTTCTTTTATGAGTCTTGGGTTATGAGTTCCCAGACCACACATACCTCTGTAAAGCCCTGCTTGCCCATCTCAATCAAGCCATGGCGCACAACCAGACTGCAAAGAATTCTTCTGTAAGATTACAGACCAAACTTTAATATAACACAAAGCCAGCTGAAGTTCTTTACACTGGCTAAGGCTATAGATCGTTTAATAAAGACTTTATGTTCCCTGGTAATGGTTGGCTCGTAGCCACTGCTCAACTCTTTTAACCTCTTAACATCCACCAGATCACTGGAGACCTTACTAAGATTCGTTTTCTTTAAGTCATATGCTAAATAAGTAAAAAATCTGAAATCGCATGCATTCCTTTTGGCATTACAGCTTCCCTGTTTGGGTGTAGTGACAAGTGTTCTATAAAAAGGGTGGACGCTAACGTTACCAAAACCCTAGCCCTGACTCTAGATGGGACACAATGACCTGGTGGATGTAACAAGTGGTAATGGGGCAGTATTACAATGCCGTCCTTCTTGAGGTCAAACAGCTCCTCCTCCCCCTTCACCCCCTTCATCGCCACCTCTCAACAGCTGAGATAATGTCTTCCTCTCTCTTTCTCTCTGTCTGTTCCATGGACTTTTTCTCTTCCCATCCAGACAGTGTCTGGATTAAACACTCATCACTGTGATAACCCTACTCTCTGCCACTCTGCCACCTCTTAGCCGCATCTGCTCACATCCTCCCAAACGATTGACATCATGCGCTCAGAAAGTTAAAGCACCTCCATGCTGACCTTCAACAGAGAGTCTGTACTATTCTCTCATGTCGTGGACAACAAGCATTGTGGCTGAAATTAGCACTGATCAGCACTTCTGTGTTAACGATGGAATATGTAAAAATTTGAAATGGCTACAATTAACTCTATGAAATGTATCATATTTTAGTGTATTGCAGAAGTAACATGCTCTGATAAATAGTGACTTGTATTGGCTTGGACAACATGCAGCATTAAGCAACTATGGAGCCACAGAAGGTCTGAGCTGGAAAGAGAAAGTGTGAATATTCATTTGTTGAGTCAGAAAAAGTGTGGGCAATGCGGAAGTGCTGTAAACTTGCATTCTTCCTAATGACTAGCAAGTGGGGGATTTCTCTTATTGCAAACACAAGTCATGCATGAAAGTCTTTATGAAAATGACCCCCATTCCTTCACAATTTATCGTCTCATTTATTTTCAGATGTGTTCAGGGCTTCTGTGGCTACTTTCAAGTACTCTTTACAGGTTTATTTGTTGTATTGTGATTTAATTTAGAGTAGACTAGATGATAAAGCAAGATGCTTCAAAAGACCCGAAGACTTCAAAATGAATGTTGTGTTAATCATTTAACAATAAACCGTCATTTTATAAAATATTTGTCTTTTTGAAGCCAAACTGAATCCATGTAAAACCCTGAACTTAAACCTTTAACAAAGGACACTAAAACCTGACATTTGCAGACCTCATTATTTAGTGACATCATCATTAAACAACATGAGAGTGTGAAGGATGAGATCATGAACAGTAATCAACAAATAGGTAATCAGAGGAGACATTATGTATGCATTTCACTGAAATGTTTATGTGTGATGTGCTAAGATGTAATTTGGTGGAAAGAGGACTCGGATGTTTTTTGAATTGTACACAGTGTAGAAATGTCAACAAGCAATACAAATGAAAAGTGTAACAAGCAACAAGTACTGGAAGAATATAAATGGCTTACTCTCTGGACAAGATACATATTTATCATTATTATTAGAACATATTGGCTCAAAGTAAATTCCCAGCATATGTGGATTTGCACAACTCCAATCTGAACGACCTCCAACCTCCAACCTTTCTAATCAAGGCGCGTAAGTCAAAACACCTGTGTGCACACGCAGTGCCAAATCATATTTTATAAGTCACTCAGAGGTTTGGGTTTGTAAAAGGAAAATATCTACAAACTACAGCTACCAGAGTAATTTTTTTAATCAGAAAAAAAAAGAGTACGAGGTATTTTACAAGACAGAGTACAATTAAATCCAATACATTCAAAGAAATGTGCATGGTAGCGTACGTTTAAATGATAGTGCTGAAGACAAAGACACAAAGTCAGCAAATTGTATCACTAATCTGAGCCATGCGTGGTCCACCTGGGTCTTAGATCTGACGTCAATAAAGCTGAACTGTGCTTGAGGTCTTGAGCAATGCTGACAATGTGGAGCTGCTTTGGTAATCATGTGTTCAGAGGGATTCATGCGCTTTCTGCGACCACTTTATGAAACACCGCTGCTGTAAGTAATACAAGCAACTCCAACCACAAGCGCTGGTGTCATACTATTAACTCACCATGCAACAAGTCACACTCCTGATTGGCTGTACTAAAATGTGCAAGTGTGTATTTTATTGATTATAAATGTAACTTCTGATTCCTCTTTGAAAGGTTAATGCTGTTGCAGAAACTGGGAAAGAACAGAAGTCCCCATTGAGCAAAAAGTGGCTGAAAAGACATGAAACACGACTTTACCAGTTGTTTGAATAATGTTGAGATTTGGTTAAAAAGTGAACGGTGCAAACATGACAGTTTTCCTTCTTTAACTCTTCAGAGACAACAGTGCGAACCACGGCGCCCGCGTGAGAACAATAACTTTGGATTTGCCTGAAGCCTGTAAAAATAAGGTCACCCTTCCTAGTCCAGCTAGGAAACTAGCAAAGTAAGTACACCCTTACTGCTTCTGTAGGAAGTAAGAGGGTAAGTAGCAGCCAGGTGCTTTTTGCATTCAGATGTGTGTTAACACACAAACCACAGTCCTCCCAGGAGTGGATGTCGCCCCAAGGTCAGACTGCGCAATGTTCATAGAAATTACAGAAAAAACCCAAACAGTCCAGAAAATCTACAACAGAATGAAAAACCCAGTCGAAGTGTGGACATCAGCCTGACTGAGATGCTGTGGTGGGATCTTATGAGAGCTGTGCGTGAATGAATGTCAGCAAAACTCAATGAACTGAAGCACCCCTCTAAAGAAGAGTGAGCCAAAATCCCTCCACAATTATCAGAGACTGATAAAGTCACACAGAAAATGATGACTTCAAGTTATTGCTGCTAAAGGTGGCTCTTTGTGCAAATTCTTCAAATTTAGCCTGGAAATGTTTTGCTCAGGTAAATCCGCACGGTTTCAAGGGAACCCTGGGCCTCACGGTCGACCCTCTAGCTCTCTGTGAGGCACATCCTCTGATCATTTTCAACAGGTCCTGCCCCCCATCTCCCTCCCTCCATCTGAACTGGATCGAGTCCACTTCAACTCTTCCCCCTGATTTGCTCGATTGCAGTTGCACGGCTCTCATCAAAGACATGTGGGGCTTTTGATCTGTCTTTGTTTTCTAGCATAGCCTTGGGCATGGTGCTACGTTTGGGTCAAGGCATCCAGCTGGGAGACCGTCAGTCAGCACGAAATAATCCCCCAAAACAAAAAAAAGGCACAAAATCGCAAAACGACTGACAGCAGCACCCACACAAAGAGACAGAAGCAGCTGGATGGCATCGCTCTGGCCTGACATTCACCCTGGAAACATTTAATAAACAATGGATAACTTGTTATTCAGGTAATTTTATAGATGTGTGTGTGTGTGCGTGGGAAAGCTAGTTGAAGGCCTTGGGTGTGTGTGTGTGAGTCCTCTCCCACTTTATCTGTTCATTTTGCAGTGTATACACTTCACTTCCCAGAGATGAGGTTAACAAAACACCTCTACAGAGGAGTCAACCCGTAGAAGGACAGAACACCACACACACACACACACACACACACACACACACACACACACACACACACACACACACACACACACACACACACACACACAAACACACACACACACACACACACACACACCAACATCCCGGTTTCTCCCCCTCTTCTCCCTCTGTCTCTCAGGGTCTCTGGTGCTTGCGTGCCTAAATCTCAGAAGCCTAAGCCCAGTGGAGCCAATGGTGCTGTGAAGGCTGCGACGTGTAATGCAACACAAACACACAGTGGCCTGCGAACGCACCGCGCTTCAGGTGGAATGCTCCATACCTTTCACCCTCCACCCCACACTCATGAGAGGCTGAAACTGAAAATAACGGATAAATATAAACAGAGCGCCGCCATAACTGCAGGTTTATTGCAGCTACATAAAAAAGAAATGAATACCATTCAAAAACTCCTATTTGTATTTCTATAACAATATGAGCCCTGTGTCACCATCAGAGATGGGCAGTAACGCGTTACTGTAATCCTATTACTTTTTTCAAGTAATGAGTAAAGTAAGGGATTACTATTGCAAAAAAGTAATTAGATTACTGTTACTTTCCTTAAGCACGCCGTGATTCTGTTTGTGAGAGTGTCTCATGACAATGACGCCCGTGGCAGCAACAGACGTGTGCAGATCAACAATGGATAATATGGTGTGCAGGAGAGAGTACGACCATGCAGTGTTTAAAACGTACAAGTACTGACATTACTTTGAGTTTGACTCTGTAAAAAGTGACAAAAACATCAGCGTCCGCTGTACACTCTGTGTGGGAAGAAAACTTTTTTCTACAGCAAAAAATTTAACTTCAAATCTGAGCAAGCACCGAGCACGCTGCCACGGGAATGTGACATTCACAGAGAAACCCCCGGATCCTCCCACTGAGGAGGTGGCACCGGACAAACCTCCACCCGCCCCACTCCTGCTAAACAGGTGACAATAGATTTAAGAGACAGGACTTAGTGCTGCTAAATCTTTGATTTTATTTATTTTCTGCTTTGTTTTACTTGCATTTATTTGAAAGAATGAGTGTAAACACAAAAAATTATTTTATTTTATATGCTGGAAAATGCAGAAAAGAGGTTCAAATGTTAAACACATTTCTTCAAGACAATGACTGTTGCATATAATTAAATCTTTGCTTAGTGCAATGTGCATAAAATTCAAACTAATAAAACAAGTTTTAAAAAGAGGCTTTCCATTTGTTTCAGTTTTATATGATGCATTATGCAGAAAAAATAGAATTGGGCTGAAAGGTCTGTTGCTTTATTAGGTATTCAGGTTGTGTATCATGTCTTTAAAAGTAACTTAGTAATAAGTAACTAATTACTTTTGAAAATAAGTAATCAGTAAAGTAATGGGATTACTTTTTTGGAGAAGTAATCAGTAATAAGTAACTAATTACTTTTTTCAAGTAACTTGAACAACACTGGTGGCCATTAATAAAGCTTTTTCAAAATGATAACATTTTGTCAGTTGTAATAAAGTATTCTAAGCTCAAATATAATATCTGGTCATTCAAACACCCACCACGCTCCTGGTTTGAAGCTGTAAAAAGTCTGTGATTTAAGATGTTGCACTAAAACCAGACAGAGTGATTTCTGAACCCATGTAGGTTCAGGGGTAGAAACTAAGTTCAGTTAATGTTCATCTTTTTTAGCAGAATACTGTTTGCAACACCCACAAACTGAAAAGCCAAACTTCATTGTTTGGCTCAGATGTGAGATAGATATATTTTGTACCAAAACTACCATCATGCTTTCAAGGGCACACACACAAACAAACACACACACACCCTACACCAATGCCACCAGGGAGTACCCGAGTGCAAACCAGGATATGTTGGTACGTATGAACTTTGTTGGTACAGACTGTAGTGGCTATATGAGATATCAGTACAGACAAATGATCAGAATCAGCAAGTACCTTGAAGAGAACCAGCTGAGGTAAACTAAGTGCAAATGTACAGAGGAGAGCTGCTATTTAGACTTTCTCTCTTCTTTGCTCTCTTCCTGTATCAAATATATAGATTATTAGATTAGAAAGAGAGAGAGGGAAATGTAGGATGACCAGTTAACCTAACCCTTCTGACTGTAAGTCTTTGGACTGCAGGAAGGAGCCAGAGTACCTGGAGAGAGTACACAGAAACACCCCTGCTCGATGCTAGATTTGACCTCTCTCCTTTCAAAAGTCTCTCTTCTCACCACAAAAATAAAAAGAGGGCCAAAAGGAAGAGAACCTGCAGACAAGAGAGAGCTGGGGTAGAAGCTGTGAGCTGTGCTTCAGTCAATCTCTTCACACAAAATGACACAAATGCTTCCAAACTGCAGCACACTCTCTGCACCGCCATCGTCTCCAGTGTGTATTTATATGAAAATATCCTCATGTTTGACTTTCCAGTACTGAACACACAGCAGAGGTACACAGTGACCGGTAAATATAGCATAAATGGGAAGTGCGAGGAGGAGCACTGCAAGAAAAGAGTCTTTTCTGCCGAGGGACTGTGTGCTTGTTTTACAAGAGCTGAGACAAGCCTACTACCAGTTACAGTCAACATGCACTGACGGTCATTTTTCAGCAGCGCAGTAAAATCAAATGAAATAATAAACTTTTACAATGAGCACTGCTGGTGGAGAACATGAGGGCAGTATACATTCAAAAACAAGTGGCCCCAGCTAACCCTCAGTGTGCCCTCTGCAGTGTTTCACACAGCATGTAAAGCAGATACTGACCTGTAGAGGGCACTATTCTCTCAGTTTGGCTTAAGCCACCTTCCCACACTGAGCATCAACACAGTACTAAACTCTCCAGCTTCTAAACTTCCTGATGGCTTTACGCTGCTGTGAACAGCCAGTGTTGTACACGTGCCTGTACAAATTAGTATTTGGAAAACACTCCGGCAGTGCTAGAGGCTTCTTGTCCACATATCCAACTGTAATGGGGTTACAGCAGACCTTATATGGAAGTGCAAAAATGATTGACCGATGACTGATAACATTTAAAAATCCCTAACGAAGGTGTCAGTGTATGCCATATGGAGATAATCAAGATATCCAAACATTTTCTGTCTCCAAATATATGCATATAAACGATATAAATACTTTATATCCAGCGTGTGAAGGAACCTGCATAATCCACTTTGTCAAATCGATGCAATGACGTTGCGCTTGCACAGTGTTTTATAACCCAGTCTTCCAGAAACCACATTCATGCTGACTGGTTTTGCAGCAGGCGTTTTTACACCACGATCAGTAAAAATAACTTTTTTTTAAATTTTATTTTATTTTGTTATTTGAGTATTTCCAAGTGGCAACACTGGTGCCAAAAACAGCAGTTCCTTCAATAGGCACTTGAAATTGGGATCCTAAAGCTTCAGCGCAGATTCTAAAAAGGCTGCATATGGCTTGCTGTGTGGTACAAACTGTGCCTCAGTTTTGGTGAATGAAGTTATATTATTTTAGTAGTTTTTTAGCACCGTTCAGCAGGTGTCTGTTTGCACCGTATGACTGCAGCTTGAAAATGCCTAAAAGCAGAACTTCAGTGATTTTATACTTTTTACATTGCTCCTTCTGTCTCTGGCAGTACATCTGTATGACATTTCTATTTCACATTTGAAGCCAGCCAGTTGCGTTTTGATTCAAACCAGCGGATGGCCAAAATTGCCAAGCGTGTATAGCCCAAAGAAAAGAAGAAAAAATGACATCTGAGTGCAGCGAATGGCTTCACAGTAAGTATTCTGATCACTTCACTCTACCTACACACAGGTTTACTTCTTTTATTAGATATGTTTTTATTATATATTTAAAAAAATATTATATCTGTTTACCCATGGTAATGGGTAAGACATGTTTATCTCAAGTTAAAAAGAAAATATATAAACTAAAAAAAAATGCCTTAAATGTAAATATGTGTTAGGAATGGCAGAATGCAAAATGTTTTGGGATAGCACAGCGTTTGCTCAATTATATATGCAGTTAATGCTTTTTCTTCACCCCTCTTTTATTATATAATCTAATTAAGCAGGATCATATCTGCATTTATAATGGCAAAGCATCGTTAGGAAATGGGCTTAAAACAAAGAGAAGCAAAAAGTTAAAAGTAGAAGCACCTCATCACTAAAAATGACCCGCTAAATTAGTTTTTGTGTTTTTTTTGTTTTCTTATAAGCCCTCATCGCATGCATGATATCTCTCTCTCTGCATGTCAACACCGCTGACATGCAGTAGCTGGTTTAAGAAGCTGGTGTCGGTGTTGTTTGGTGGATGTGTCGGGTGTTGTATTCATTTGAGACATAATACTCAAAACGTCCTTGTGACACCCGCACAAAAAATAAAAGTAGGGGAGAGAGACAGTACCTTCAGTGGAAAGAATGAGAGATAAGGAGGGGAGGATGGAAAAAAGCTCAGAAGGACTCGTTTAAGGTCAGACGGTGAAGGCAAGAGAAGAAAAAGTGGCTGTGAGGCAGGGAGATGGTTAAGTGATAAAAGATTAAAGTGTTAAAAGGTGAGAGGTCAAACAGTCTGATGAGTTCAATTAATGCACGGTCTACAGTTTGCTCTGCAGCTGTGTGTGTGTGTGTGTGTCTGCGCGCCTCTACGTTTGTCTTGGTGTATTTATATGCTGCTGGCTCCACTAGAGCTGCTCATTTCCCCCTAAAAATAACATGCTCTGCCAACCCCACAACCCTCACACACTTGCACACAAAAACACATTTTCACACACGTTTGGAGAAAGAAGCAGTAAAAGCCATGAAATTAACCTCCTGCCTGGTAGCCTCAAAAGGCTACGAGCCAATTACTGTGTGTGTGTGTTCGTGTGTGTGTGTGTGCGGGAAACAATAGCTGTGAACAGCTGATTATTTCTAAATGCAGGACTTGGCCGTGTCTGATTCCTGTGACATGTACCTGTGGCCGTTCCTGTGTTTAGGTAACATTAGCCAGCTAACTGGATGGTTTTGTGTAGCTGGGTTTGGTCGGACAAAGATGATAGGCATGCATGATGATATCAGCTTGTGAGCAAGCAAGTCTCTATTTGTCGGTCAAAATTCTCTCATTCGGGTGATAAAGCTAGTAGTCAAAGTATGCTGGTGTCAATTTCCTTAAAAGCTGACAAATAGAGACAGAATAAAAAGTAGTGGATGATACATTTAAAAAATCATCTTCTTTGAATAGCACTGAGCCAGTGTCCATCCTACACTCCTGTATGCAAGCGTATTGCATATATTTGAATGGTAACCCATTCAGACAACCTTTAGGAAGATCACATTCAAGCTAATCCAGAGGTTAGCTGTAGCAGCGCTCACAACCACAGTGGAGTTATCTCCTGAAACTGTGGTTAGATCTAAATGAAGAAGCCAGGCTCTGCCCATCAGTGTAGGGCCTGCTGCATGCTTCAATCAAAGAAACAAGCGTCCAGGGACTAATAAAAATAATTTCCGGACTTTTAACCACAAGTTGATCAAAGACAATCACATTGAAGAACAACAACGACATACAATGTGTCACTTTCTTAAGCTGCACTTAAATGCTCTCATGCACTTCCAGAGAAATTTAAGTAAATGTGTGTTTGTCTTGAGCCGTGTTTGTTTAGCATGATGCACCTTACCTGAAGACATTGATTAACTGAGTTTAGTTGTTGAAAACCACTGCCTTTCATTTTAAAGTAATCAGGAAGAATATCAGTTAATAAACCAAGACATAAGCTAACATGGGCTAGAAAGAGCCAGATGTGGCTAGAATGTACATAGAAGAAAAGCGATCAATAATCTGACTGCAGCTATTATAACCCCAAGATATACAATCATCTTCCATTTATCCAATCCAGAGTGGGAAGGGGGCCTTATGGTAGGAAGTCATTGGACACTTAGTTTGGATCCTCTTTGCTTTCAGTCTTTTTTTTCAGGGTACATTTTCAGCAGATTGCTCATCAGAGATTTTGGTCCATGTTGACATGACAGCATGGATGTGATTTGACCTTTGTGACAGGGTGTATTGTCCTGCTGGAAGCAGCTGCCAGAAAGTGTGTAAACTGTGGTTATAAAGGGATGGACATGGTCAGCAACAATACTCAGGCAGGCTCATCTGGTACTGAGGTGTCCAAAGTGTGCCAAGAAAATATCCTCCACACCATTACACCACCTGAGATCCTCCAGGATGGATCCATGCTGTCATGTTGTTCGGTCCATTTTCCAGTTTTTCCAGTCTGCTGTTGTCTGACTTTGCCCTCAGTTTCTGGTTCTTAGCCGACACGAATCGCAACTTGTGTGGTCTTCTGTTGCTGTAGCTCATCTGCATCGACGTTCGCTGTTGTGTGTTACCAGGTGCTGTTTTGCATAGCCTGGTTATAACGAGTGGTTATTCAGTTAGTGTTGCATTCCTATCATCTTGAAGCAGCCGGACCATTCTCCTTTGACTTCTGGTATCAACAAAAAAACTTCACCAGAAGAACTGCTGCTCGCCAGTTATTTTCTCTTTTGTGGTCCTGGAGATGGTAAGATTTCAAAATTCCAGGTTCTGAAACACTCAGAGCAGCCCACCTGGCACTAACAGCCATGCCATGCTCAAAGTCACTTATATCACCTTTCTTGCCCATTCAGATGCTCATTTCAACATCAGCAGGTCATCTTGGCCACGCCTGCATGCACTGAGTTTCTACCATGTTGATTTGATTAGATATTTGAGGTAACAACCAGTTGAACCGGTGTACCTAACAAACTGGAATAAAGAGGATAGAATAGGATTGTGTCCAAATAGTTAAATTATTAATGCCTTTTTCCACAGTGTCAAAGACACTTTTATGATTTTTTTTTTTTTTTTAATTTTCACATTCAGGTTGGATAGATAAGGAGATAAGCTGGCTTGTGAAAATGACATCCTTCATGCGGAGCAGGCAGGTTAGGACTTGCACCATTTACCGCTCTTGCTTACTGTTTACACAGTTAACACATGTGCACATAACCCAAGTATTGTACATAACACTGGATATATAAAGAAGTCCCCGTGCATGTGGTTAGCATGGTTCTTCTCACCTTTTCTGCTACCAAGTTAACACTACTCTATAGAATAACTTATATAATAACTTATACAGAGAATCCTATGAACAAGTGATTGCCTGCTCCGACTTTGAGAAATCATTAGCTATGAGCTTTTTTACTGTCAATAAAATGAACATTAGTACCGTCTATTGTAACGCTACAATAAGATACTGAAGATACTCATTCTATTAACATGGGCACCATTTACAGTGTTGCCAGTTGTAGCAACAGTGGAACAACTAACTTCACATTGTTTAAGAACACTTGCCTGCACCTATGACTGTCCTGCATCTGCATACGGTTGAGATATTTTTTGAAACATTTTCTATTCCTGCCTCACAGGCGCATCACAGACGCTGTAGTACAAAAGCAGAAATGCAGTCAGCTGTTCACACCCCAGGACCCCCCAGACCTCCAAAAGCGTGTTATGTCTTCTAAACGCCCCGTGCACCTCTCTGTTGGTCAGCCAGGGCTGCTTGTCTTTCAGCGGTGCCGGCGTTTCCTCGTCAGCCCCGAGCAGGACCGGCTGTAATCTGGTTATCCCGTGGCTCCAAGTGTGCCACGATAATTGCACACACTCTGGTGACAAGAGGGCTCAAAATAACATGCCACTGATTTACCACAGTGAGAGAGAGAGTGCGCGTGTGAAAAGCAGTGTGAGGCGCCAGTGTGTACCGCAGTGCTTTCTCTGACTGCTGATCAGCTGCCATCTCTTTATCACCTTACCACGCTCGTCCAGGACGCGCAGTACGCTTATATGTTCACACACAAAGACACTGAAAAACAAAACCAACACTTTGCCCTGCTTTTAACTTCCATTCAAGACAATAAGAAGACACTGCTGAATCTGTCGCAGACCAATGTCAAGTAATCTTTTTGTTGCCACTGCAGTTATTAATTATTTTAAATCATCCTTGGCATCAGTTTAGCACGTTATCCTTACAATATTTGCAAATGACGCTGCTCAATAACAATAATAACACACAGTCAGTTAAACTCCAGGGATATTGATTTGTCCACTTTGGAACAATAAACTAATGTCAATCCACTTAACCTGCTTTAGGACAAGTCATAGTGACGACAGATACAAGGAGAGGCAACGACAAGACAGCTCCCTCGTCTGATAGCTCTTTCTCTTGTTTGCTTTTTGCTAGTGTCCCTGTCAGTGCTTGTAGCTTGAGACAATGTCAGGGATGATGTGTTAGGACCAGCAAGTTAGATTCAGGTTTGTGGAACCTGAGGACCAATCAGTGGCGTCAATATCCTCGTCATCCAGGAACTGCGTACACATACCGGCCACTTGAGGTCAGGGTTGTCCACGGCCTACTGCACCGACAGTGTGAGCATGGTCTCATCTGTGACGAGAACAGAGTGCCAGTGGCAGACCTGCCAGTTCTGGTGTTTTTGAGTGAGTCTTGCCGATTGATCTGCGAGGTGCTATGCTGTGAGCAACGGCCCCATCTGAGGATGCTGAACTCTTATGCTGCCTTCAGTGAGTCTGTTCATGACAGTTTGAGTCTGCTCCTGTTTGTTGCACAAACAAATACCAGTCCTGCTATTGGGTTAACCCCCCCTCTTTTCATCCAGTGACCCATCTCCTGCTTTCTCCTCCATAGTCTTGACACTGTGTTGGGAGACACAGCACACCTTTCTGCAACATCACGTGTAGAAGTGTAATCCTCGAGGATTTGCACCAAAGCAGCTGAAATGGATCCACAGTGGTTTATGCTTCCTTACTGACATCCCTGAAGTCTAACTGGCTTTGTCTGTCTATACTCTGATGATTGAGTGTTCCCTTATTATTTTTTCAAGTCAAAGGCATCAATAGAAGAAAAGCTAAGTCTGATCAGCTGGTGGCCGTGGATTTCTGCACAAAATTCCATCTGATTAGGACATTTCACTAAAAGCCAAAGCAGTAAAACTGATGGAGGAAAAGCGATGGAAGTTTTGAGGTTACTAATTGGAAGATGGGTCGGTGACTCTGTCAGCTGGAAAGTGTCCTGGGAGGAGACAGGTGGCTAATTTCTGTGTTTACACCCTGTCAAACAACAATATCGGATTCTATTGCAGTTCGTTTGCGGTTGACAATTGTAGCGCTGTTGCGCAATATTGAGACGATCACAAACCTTTGTTAGTGCCCAGGTAAAAACAAAACAAAAAACAAATTCCAAAATGGTCCTGTAATGTGAGCTGTATCCGGATACGTTATCTGATTAATCACATTCTTTTCATTGGTATTCCCTTTTTCTTGCTTTTGTCATCTCGATTATGGCCACAGTTTTAATTATGTAAATAAATGAGGTGGAGTTAAGTGAACTACTTGTCAGCAAACACTCTATGCATCATGACATGATTCTGCATGAGCTCTGGTTTTATTCCAGGGCAGAGCTGAGGCCGATGATAGTGCCTGTGCCTTTGAGAGCCTAGCTTTGGTTTATGGTATGAGGCAGCTGGAGCTTGACCGCCTCAGCCTGTGGTCTGCCTTACTTTATGGTGCTCAGGTGCACAAACATCCTGCATTAATGCATCTTTTTCCTGTATGCAGATCAGTTATTCACATACAGATTATGTGTTTATACCAAGTGTAGATGGAGAATACATCTGTGTGTGCTTGTGTGTGTGTGTGTGTGTGTGTGCACGTGTGCATGCATGCGCACGTATGTAAGTGGCTCCCATTCCCCTGCACAGTGTAGTGTGGTAATTACTGAGCGTGTGCCACTGTTGGGGGACATGCCAGCTCACATACTCAAGTTCAAAAATCACAAAGACACACACACACACACACACACACACACACACCCACAAGGCCAGGAGCAGCGGGCAGGCGCAGCAGAACCAGTCGGTGCAGGGTAAGAGGAAGCAGAGGAGGAGGAGGAGGAGGGTGATGATAGACAAATTAATGAAAAGTAGCATTCAGATCCCTTCTTGTCAAACGGGACACTAAATGTGACTCAGCAGCCACAGAGATCTGGCAAATGGATCACATCCTGGTGGATGGGCTAAAGGTGACACGGAGAGCTGCAGGTGAAGTAAACAAACAGCCCAGTTCAGGCTGCGGTTCAGCGTGACGTAAGAACAGCTGAGAGGCGTGACGAGCAGTTTAACCTCCTCGTCAGTCAGGATTTTAAGAGCTCTATACCGGAACACAGCCTCAGCATTCACTGTGACTCTACTAGCCTTTACTGCTTCAACAGAAGTTGTAGTTCACTCAGTTATTTTGTAATATCAACTAACGTGCACATTATTACTTTATAGGAATGGATTTGTTCTCGTAATTCATAAAAGTGAAAATGCCCAGCAGTTTACCAAAGGCTAATTTTAGCTAGATTTCATGATGTCATCCTTAGCTATGGAACAGAAACGAAACAGGCGTGTGTGTGTGTGTGTGTGTGTGTGTGTGTGTGTGTGTGTGTGTGTGTGTGTGTGTGTGTGTGTGTTCCAGGATTTCAGTTTAGGAGTATGACTCAGCATATTCCCGATCCTAATTATGTCATAGTGATAACATCAGGGTTATTTTGGCTTGGAGACAAAGCATTGTTATGTTATTATTATTATACATTATACTGAAGTGCCTTTGTTACAAACAGGGGCCAAGTAGTTTTAAAGGTGTGGGTATTTACTGGGCCGGAAGGGTCGACTGGTCTGATAACAACACTATCAAGTTGCATTATGGGCAACGTAGGATCCAGCTCATGATGAGCTTAATTCTCAGGACAGAGTTAATTTCGGGGTATTCTAGATTTTGCAAATTCAATTTTTCTAAGAGTTTGGAACTGTTTGGAAGTGTATCACTAAATCCTTGTAATGTCCCTTTAAACCCCTGATTTTCAGTGTTTCTATTTCCAGATTTCTATTGCCCGGTGCAGTAAGTCGAGTCATAAGACACATTAAAAAAGGTAGGCGCATATCCTTGGATTTAGTCTGCATCCCTTCTAGTTTCTATTAAGACTAATATTTTTGAATTATTGCAAGATACGTGTTGATTATATTGAAATATATATATAATTTGAAACTAAAGGTCAAATATGCTCATTTAACTTCTGTTATGTTTTGTCTGCTTTTGAAGCATATTTCTATATATCTCGATATCTGAAGCTTCTCTACTGCTTTGGGCATTAAGTTTAAATAAAAACAAAAACAAAAAGTAGTGACTGGATTTAGATTTGGTCAAAGGAATAATCATGAGCTGCTAATATAACTCTTTCAGCATGTCCCTTTCCTTTCCTCCCTCCTTTAAAGCCCAAACACTTCCCTCCAGGCTGTGGAATGTTTGCTTGAGTTCACACTTATTTAATTCATTCAGTTAAATTATTAACTAATAATTGAAGCTCATTTAAATCCCCCCTTTTTTAACAAATGTGAAGAAATCCACTGATTTGGCCAAAAAAACCAAAACAAAAACCAGTAAACACAATATTCGGCAAAATAATGGTAATTACTTTTTGCCATTATTGAACAACACTAGTGGGCATCAGTCAGACTCTTCTTCCCTCAGCTTTGCAAAACCAAACACATTACAGCGTTAAACAACCACATCTGATTGATGAATCATTAGCCAGTGACCATACTGTTTTATCCTCCTATTTTGACTTTGCTTGTAACATGAACAATGTGTAATATTTGGTGAAATGAATTGAAATGTGCAGCTGACATCATAAACTCATCAGGAGAGTGTTTAACGAGGTCACAGATCAAGACACCTGAAGATAGTTTTACCACAGAGTTCTATACAACAGGACAGCTTTTTGCAACTACAGAAGTCGCCCCCTGCTGGCTTTACACAGAATACGTGTTCAAAATTCATGCCATGTCCATCTTCTATATACAATTTATGGTTCCACACAAGTCAACTGACTACATCAAGACTACTGTATGTCAAAATCCTAGTATAAGTAAATAACATTGCATGCAACTCCCGTCTTCTGTCCAATCAGATCCTACAGTGGTAACCTGCTCTGTTACACAACAGGTGTAGTTATTGCATGTTTCAGAGCCACTGTAGTAACAGCAATGCTGAAACTGCTTCTCATCCTCTGACCCTTGCTGAAGCGTGGAGGACTCACACACGGATTTTCCTCAACAGTTTAATCCTGCAGAGCAGACTGGCAGCTCGGCAGCCTGCCTGTACATGCCTGCTGTGTGCTGCTGTCACCACGCCTTCAGCCCCAAACAGCACAATTACCCTGTACTCAGTGACAGAGTTCAAGGTAGGCAGTGCTGTTTGGCAGGGCTTTAATTTAACTTACTCTGATGAATCTGTCAGCAGTATCAGTCAGGCCGTCTGCAGCACCAGCCTGACGTAAACACAGAAGGCTACTATAACTCTCCCTACTATGAGGAAATAAAAATACAAATCGTCAAGTGAGTAACCACAGTTTGAGAATACTGTAGTTATTAGTCACTACATAACTCTCTGTCAGCTCGACTTCATATCAACAGAGCCTCGATTCTATGGAAGAGGGGGGGAAATGAAACAGTCCCCCCTGAATGATGAGCACTGCTTGTAAATTTGCTAAAGGTGAGTGGAATGAATGGCAGTAGAAAATGGAGCGGAGCCTGCAGAGGAATGCAGAAACCCACCTATCCACCTCCCACAGGCTGCCTTCAGAGCAGGCACACACACGCGACCCAACCGACCGGCCCCCAGAAGAAGAGGTGGCACGGTGCGCTTCGGCTACAGCGTCGGGCCGTGTGTTACACCTTTTGAAAATAAATGCATGATACTGATGTTTTGCTTTTAGTGACCTCACTGAACTTTTTATCTTCAGTCATGCACCCATACCATTAGTGTGCAGCTCGTACTTGGTGTTTGTTTGCAAAATTGAAGTTGCTATTTTATTTCACTCATTTAAAAAGGTTTAAAAGGGAGTACTTTACTTCAAATAAAAACCTGCTGTTTCTCTACAAGTTAAAGAAAGGTGTTTATAAAAGAAAAAGGGGACTTTTATTTGTATCTATATATGCATTTATTTATCTACTTCATGCCTGGTCTGGTTTCTCAGAGGAGGAGGAATTGTTCAGTTTTGCAAAAGAGAAAAAAACCTAATTCAAAAACTCCCTCCTAATTTGACTTTTTGCTGCTGATAAGAGCAGCACACAGGAGCCTCACATAGAGTTTGCCCACTTTTCTCTTGGGCTTTATATTAATTTTTTTTTAAACCAGTCAGTTAATTAAATCATGTAGATAAAATTTTTAACTTTTTTGGACAAAATGCAATTTATCGTCCAATCACTCCAAAACAAACAGCTGACCAAAAAGTCAACTTGTGCTTTTTGGGGGGTTTTTTTGTGTGTGTTTTTTTTTTTTTTTTTTGGGGGGGGGTAGCCATATTAGTAAGTTATTAAGTCTGAAAGACAGAAAGTGAGAGAGAGACAGTGTGTGCCTGATGGTTAACCATTAACCTGTGCGCCCACTGAGCCGGGGTGGGGGGTTAGACGAAGATGATGTGTAGATGAGGAAGAAAACAGGAGCACAGGTGAAATAGAAGAGCGGAGATTTGTGGATTCAGGTTTAGAAATGTGAACGTCCAACTTACAGCCAGTTACTCGCGTTGGCCGAGAGAAGCGCGCAGCAGAGCATCAGGACGCACCGCAAAACATATTCCTCGGTCATCTCGAGAGGGAAGGAGGGGAGGGGGGTCAGTGAGAGCCAAAATAATCCCGAGGTGGACAAGGGGGTCGTGCGTCAAGCGGCACAGTCTAGGCTGTTAATCCATCATCCCGCATCTAATGGGTCCTGCACCGGGGAAGACGCGCAGCTTCACGGTCCGTCTGCCCGGTTCTCCCGTCCCTCCTTCTGTCACTGCGCGCTCAGAAGGGACGGGGAGAGGGGCTCCAAAGGGATGCTTAAAAAAAAAAAGGTCTAGTGCAGCTTTGGCTGAATCGACCCTTCTTCGGAATTAACTTGTTTGCTTTCCTTCTCTGCGCCGGGAAAGCGCGTGGAGGAGCAGTCAAGTTTAAAAGCCAAGATGAAGCAGCTCTCCGCCGGTTCTTCTTCCTCCCGCTGCTCTTCTTCACTTGAAGCTTTATCACCCGCTGCCGGCTGCCGCTCTCAGACAAGCGGGGCTCTCCTGTCAGCGTGCTGGGGAATCTCCGACCTTACCCTGAGACATGCGCACACACACACGTACACACACACGCGCGCGCGCTCTGAGCGTGAATACACGCGGGTCCTCCTCACACACTGCCGTCTCCTTGAGCGTCTGGCAGAAGAGAGAGCGTGTGCACTGACTTTAGCTGAGGGGCGGCGCGAGGTTATAGAGGTACGGCAGTGAGATGGGAGTTTTTTGCGGATGAAGGAGGCGGGTTTAATGCGCTGCTAAGGTACTATGGTGTGTGTGTGTTTTAGAGGTCTCCTGGGAGGATGCAATAGCACAGCCATTCACTAATGCCCTCCCCAGCCACCCTCCACTCCTGTCCAACACACACACACACACACACACACACACACACACACACACACACACACACACACACACACACACACACACACACCTCAAACCGCACGCACTTCTTGGCAGCGCCTCGCTCTCCCTGTCACACACTCAACCAAATATTCTGCGGTCAACAGTCTATTTAAAGCTTGGCTGCAAAATGTCTGCATTTGAAACCAGAAAATCCCAATAATATGACAAATGTCAGCTCCACGCTATTGATTGATGAAAAAGTTGTAGGAGGATAATAAGGTGAGGCAGCCATTCTGGGCTCGCGCAGGACAATTGAGGACTCCACATGACTCACCTGATCCTGGCGAAGAAGAAGAAGAAGGAGAGGAAGTGGAAGACTTTTTGTTATGTAAATAATATTAAACTATCACCTTACAAACAAATCGGCCTTATTTATTGTGCACGATTCAGAACCATCACTTCAACTGACCGCTGAGCTTGATTTTTAAATGCAGTGAAAATCCCCAAAACTCCATATATGCCAAACACGTCTGAGTGAGTTATGGCGGAAAAGTGCATAAAAAGATACACAAACATGTAGAATATTTCTGGTTAAGATGCTGCAGCCATAAGAAACATGGCAGTGGATTAGTTCGGAACATTTATTTATATGGATGAAGTGATAAAACAGAGTTTGTTAGGATATTGAGGGGAACTCTGAGGGGATAAGCAAGTGCAGTTACCAAGATAGCCCATATTAATAAATACTGTAAGCAAAACCATCAAGAAGTTTGTTTCTTTTTAAATAACTGCTTAAATAAAGAGCATAAATATATGTATAATTACACCTGGAAAATATACTATATTTAAGCTAAAGCGAGATTTATTTCATTTATATGCGTTAGTATGTATCCAGTAAATGTGCTGCATAAACTATAAACACAGCATAAATGATATGTCTTGATTGACAGCCTCATGGGAGGAAATCCAGACAGTAAAAGAGACATACAGAGAAAGTAAGGGCTCGGTAAAGGAACGATACATACATATAATACGGTAAAATCCTTTACATATATTATATAAGATACAGGTAATATGATAGAGGTATAAAAAAAATTGAATGTAGAAAAAAAGTAAGAATTAAGAGAAAGCACAGTACATTACTTTAATTTGAATATAATAGGGCTATAACTCATATGTAATACAAATAACAAAACCTTACATATTTATTAACATATAAAAATATAAGGACATAAAAGTAAAGATAAAAAAGTATGCGCTAGGTGAAAGAACAATGAATAACTTTACTGTACATATAATAAGGATGTCTTTACATATAATGTATGAAAACCTTTACATAAAATAAATATATTTGGAACATAAGAAACAAAATAACAATATAGATAACTTTACCTTATATATGTGTGTTTATATATAATTCAATTATAAGCAGATTTAAGTGTTTAATAATGATATCATCCTCAGGAGTAGCTCTTCATTACATAAATGATAAAAGACAACATTGTGAAAAATTACAAATGTCAGTATTTTTATGTGCATTTATTCTATGTTCATATACAGCTCAGTAAAGCAGATTGAGGATTTGAAAGTAAAATATTACTGGACATAAATACAGTGCCATGTAGTGTGGTATGAGAAGATATTGGATAAATTATTACTATTACTAAGTTATGGTATACACAGGCTAATCTAATGTGTAAGAGCAATGCAATACAAATGATAAAATGAAAGTTGTGCAACCTAAAAAAATCATTTAATATGGTCACATGAATTACCCAGTTTTATAGGCTTTGGGTCTTTCTGTTTATCAGTGTCAGAAAAATGAACAGGGATGTAATGTATACAGAATTTGTGGTTTGGTTTGAAATAATTATGTTCAGTTTCAGTCATATTTCTTAATGCAACAGTTCAGGCACTCAAATGCTGCATGCTGCCAAAATGAGTATCTACTCTAAGCCTTTTACTCTCAAGTATAAAATGAGCTGAATAAATTACAGACATTGAGACAAGTGCAATAAATTTATAATGAACTTAAATATACCATTAAAGCCAGCAGTTCCATTTTAGCTGTAAAAACACAAACTAACTCTGCGTTTCTTTCTTTTTGTCATCACTGAGGACATGGCCACCTTGGATGAAACTGTACTTGTGAGCAGACACGCTGCAGAGGGTGGCTGCAAAGAAAGGCTGATTAAAAACGCAGACTGGGTGTTTAGTGTGAGCTAACACATTGTACCTGATTTGACTAAACAAGTATTTAGGCTTGTGCCCAGGTTTCAAGGTTGACCCTCAAAGTCCAACATATTGAAAGGACACTGTCGGTGTACAAACATGAGTAAGTCGCTTTAACAGTAAATGAAATTTAATACTCAGCCAAACAATTTGGGTCAAATATAGACTACCATAGCATTTCTGATAAAGACCTAGCCTTAGTTTTCATTACCTTTCCTAGACCTCGTTGGTGGATAGACAGGCGGTTGGTTTACTTTTTTTCATTACACCCACCCAAGGCGTGAAATGACACATGAATAAAAAGGCTTTTGCAATAACAAAACCAGGGACTAAGTTAAAGCAGCGTGCTGTTCAGATGGCTGCAGATTAAGGTGGTAACCTTCTGGACAACAACATAATAAAACCTATCCATATATACTTACACAAAAAATTGAATTATCACTGTCAACAAAATTACAAATTTATTCAAATAACAGTACAATATAACTCTTTGTGACAAACAACAACAAAAGTACAGAAACATTAAATGTTACAAAGTGACTTTCTACATCTATTAAAATGGGTTTGAATATTCATTATGTTAAATAATGAAACAGCATTTTCTAGGCTTAAGGTACATATATAAAAAGACAGGAACTGTGTATGTAATCAGGGTAATGCGGATGCACGTGAACATATGACATCAGAGCCGGTCTCAGTCACACACAGATGTGGACAGACTCGGAGAAAAAAAAAAAGACAGCAAACTTCAGCAGTAGCCTCTCGCCTCACCGCTTGTGTGTGTGTGTGTATGTGTGTGTGTGTGGTGGGGGGTTGAGGTTTGGGTTATGTGTGTTTTGTCTCATCTCATTTCACTTACTGGGTTTTAAGGAGCTAAGAATACACCCTGCTGGGACAAGACGCTGCAGCTGGGCCACCAGCTGTGTGCAGTGTGGTTGCTGGTTGCCACATACGCACACACTTAAATATACACGCATACTGTAGCGCTGATCGAGACAGGTCATCTGGCTGATTTTGATACTTATAGATAAGATAAGTGTGTATCGATCCCTGCGGGGAGATTTTGCGCCAGCAGCCAAACTGAATGAATTCAACTGTGCAAAAGACTCAAACACAAGACCAAAATGTAGCATCGACTAAACCCTGAAAACAGTCACTGACAAGGTTCTCTGACGTTCTCATCATGTGAGCACAGAGTCTGAAGGTTGTTCAGAAAAAATACCCACAGAGTTGAGGCTTTGGATGGTGGAGCAAGGCTGGTGTGGGAACCTGATGACCTACATTTTGGTCCTGATGGTTCCTTCCAAATCCTCGTCTTCCCACTGAACCATCCATTGCTTCTCACTGAGACACATGGCACCTGCAGCAACCTCAGGAGAGAGTGAATGTGAGAGTTGCTGTTGGGAAAGCTCCAGCATGCATTTCAGCAGAATGGAAATGGTGTGGGTGACCCACCAAACCACATCTAGGTCGTTCTCCAAGAGGTCACCTGCACCAGCTCTGCTGCTGACTGGCCAACAGAGGGAGGAAGTGAGTAAAGGAACTTGGCGATGATGAATAGGAAATCAGAAATTCATAAGTTCTTACATAATATGAATTTTAAATGCAGCTCATTAACATATTAGAATTAATTTTAATTATCAAAGCTAAATCATTTATAGCTGAGGCCAAAAAAAAAAATCTTGTGAGGAGAAGAATCAAGTATGAATAAAACATGTTTTTTTTTCTTCCTTTTCTTTCTTTGGGTTGGGTCAAATCAAATCAAGCATTTCTTTTTTATAAGACCATTTCTTATTATTATTACCATATGCTTAACAGGGAAGATAGATGAATAAACTGCTGTAGAGTAGAAGCACAACGAAGAATAAAATGACAATATTCAAAGCAAAACAGCATAGCATTTGAATGAGTTGACCACAGAGTAACTGATTTATAACTTATCAAAGCTCATTTATTTATGCTATCATAAATAAAGGGTGATTCAAGGTGGTCCGGGAGTGGGTGATCAGGGAGGGGAGGCCATCTGCTGTGACTGGTTGGGAGTGATGGGAGGAAGACGGGACGAAGACACACTGTGGAAGAGAGTCAGAGATTAATAATACACATTGAGTGTGTATAAAGACATAGTGGGTGAAGAAGAAACACCCCAGCACCCTGGGCTTATTGCAGCGTAACTAAGAGAGGATTCAGGGTCACCTGATCCAGCCCCAGCTTTATCAAAAAGGAAAGTTTTAAGCCTAGTCTTAGAAGTAGAGAGGGCTAGCATGAAATGGTACTATGAGGGCTTTAAGATGGGACCTGATTATTCAACACCTTGTATGTGATGAGAAGGATTTTCAATTCGATTCTGGATTTAACAGGGAGCCAATGAATAGAGGCAAGTATGAGTGAAATATGCTTTCTTTCAGTCCCTGTCAGCACTCTTGTTGTAGGAATTTGGATCAAATGAAGGCTTTTTAGCGAGTTTTAGGACATACTGATATTAATGAATTACAGTAGTCCAGCCATATTTCTAAGGTTTTTGGGGCTGAGTACATTAAGTTTAGTTTTATCTGAGTTTAGAAGCAGGAAATCAGAGGTCATGCAGGTCTTTGGGTCTCAAAGACATTCCTGCAGTTAAATAATGGTGTGTGCCATCTGGCTTCATGGATAGATAAAGTTGGGTATCATCTGCATAGCAGTGATAATGCATGCTATGCTCTTTAATGAAACTACCTAAGAGAAGCATGTATAATGTAAACAGAATTGCACCCTGGCGAACTAAGTTTACATTTACATGAACGACTGCAGTGCAAACCTTTATTAGCTGCAGTATGTTCTAATCGCCAGGGATCGAACTACTAACCTTCCGATCAGTGACCTGCACTACCTCCTGAGCTACAGCCACCCCCATACTGTGTGTCAGTATGTACACAGAAACCCAGGATATTGATTTGTGTGTGTGGACCTATCACCAGAATTGCCTCCCTGTCTTTTCAGCTACTTCCTAATCATTGAAGGATCTCATCAGTTTTACTCTGGAGCAGATCTAATGTGCCTCACCAAGGCACAAGCAGAATGTGAGCTAATAGGATTTCTTTCCAAGCGATGTAAAAATATCACAGTAGGTGGACAATAAGAATCTAAAATATGAATATAAAATCTGCTGTTCTCAGAACTTTTAAATCACACCTTAAATTGCTCAGGTACTGTTACAGTTAGCAGCAATCACAGGAACCAGAAGCTGTTGATTATGAATATGCATGCTCATTTGATTTTAAATATGATTGATGTTTTAACTCCTCAACTGACATGATCAACTTTTAATGTTTTTTAAAAATATATTTTATAATATGTAAATGTTACGTGGCTGTCATTGTCAAAACTTCAACATGTCCAAAGTGAGCTGAATTCCTGCGGTGTCCTGAAGATTCCTCTGCTGCACACAATCAGGACCAAATCTAATTTGTGCAAAACACACAAGCATGCAAGCACTCGTGCCAACACTCAGCACTTTCAATCATCGCTTCCTCTCCAGCGTTCTGTGCGCGTACGTGTTGTGTGTAACTCCTGCTCAGTTTGTTGAAGTCACATCACTGCAAGCATGTGCCACTGCTGAGGGAGACACAAGCTCACCACCGGTCAAAGAAACCATTATCTCCCACGGAGCCCCAGACATCTGGGCTTGCGGCACGCAGCGGCGTGTGGAGAGCCCAGACAAACACACGCACACACACAGACACACACATCTGTGCATGAATGTGTGTGACAGCGAAAGAGAGAAATGGATCGGCATGGATACATGAAGCAAAGTGAAACAGGGTCATGAGAGAAAAGGTCTGAGTTACCCTAACGACCTCCCTGATCTCCATGGCAATGGGCGCTGGCACACATGCCCGGTACAAAGGCATTCTGGGAAAGCACAGGTTTTATATTGCCCCCCTGTTTTTTACACTCCTGTGCTGTCACCCCGGTAACACTAATGCTGCTCAGCTCTCTAACATTTGCTCTCAGGCGACACACACACACACACACACACACACACACACACACACACACACACACACACACACACACACACACACACACACACACACAGTTTTACACAAATGAACTGTTGCACACACATACACTCATCATACATCTCAGTAGCAAATACACACTGGGTCCATCCTCCAATGTTCTGTTTTCCTAAATATGTCAGTCAACAACTCTTATGGTTAGACATGGTAAATGAACTAATTCTTACATAGTGCATTTATACTCTACTTGAGTGCTCAGAGCACTTTACACAACATGTCCCATTCAACCAAGCATTATTTCCCTATAGCACTTCACACTCTGATGAACACAGCTTGAGGTTTGGTATCTTACGGAGCAGCCGTGGATCGAACCATCAACCTTCACCCCTAAATGTTTGGCATGCTGACAATATAACTCCCGAATTGCAATCCCATGGTATTAGGATATGTAAAGAAACATGCTTTCCAAAAGCTGTACCATTAGGTACCAGAAATAACGATCATAATGATAATCATTTTAACTTACAAGCATCAAAAAGCAAAGGGTTAGGATATGTGGGCTAAGCATAGGGTTAGTTATACCGATGATAACCTTACCGGGCTGACGTTTTGTTCCTGTCCACGAACCAGGTAAATTTTAGATAAACAATAGTGGCCTCTTATTTCTGGACATACAGTATAAGCTAATGCGTATTATACGAAGTGCCTACCTAGCTTTCAAACCTAGAATAGAAAGAGTCCAGACAGTAAGAGTCTGGATCATAGGATATACCAAAAACAAAAGTGTTAGATCAAACCAAATATCATTTACTAAGTGGTTCAGGACATATACACACACAGGGATAACAGCCCTAATGTGAACTGTAACAGAAGTCAAGTTTCCATCCAAATGTTTAACCAATTTTAAGCAAATTTCCAGAAATTCTGCAAAGGAGAAAGCCAAATCATGTGTTTCCATCGACTACTGTTACACAAATATAAGCAGTTTGGCACAAACAAGGCTAATTCTCCATTCCGCATTGCCAATAAACCACTGCAGAAGAAGGGACTGAAATAGGATGATAATTTATCATCTCATTTATAATTTCAAAGCATACCACTCAAACCACAAAAAAAGGGAAATGATGGTGGAAAAATGGCATTTGCGTTTCATTTGAGGATCGTGTATAAACATCTCAGCCTAGTATAAACAGAGTGTTTTCCACCAGCCTCGTCATAGACTATCAAAGGCGGTGACAGCTGTAGTCTGTGTTTAGAGAGACATAACAATAAAACATGCACAGCAAAAGCGAGATCATAATGTAGATATTAAGATGAAAAAATGTCTGAGAATATTATATGAATAATACATACAAAATTAAAATCAAATTGAAATTACAATATTGATACCCAAACAGAAACTGGGTTATGTTTTCAGTTGTTTATTCATCTTTGGGCCCGAAAAGAGAACAAATCTGCTTTTGCTTATGATTCCTGGCATGCTTTCAAAAGCTTTATAACTGTGATATCCTCATGCCGATTATGTCTCCACTTATGTATCTATATAAAACGTTGTGAACTGGCCTTCTTACAGAAAGCAGAGGACCGGTGGTGGATTTGTCGCACAACTGTTTTCAAAAGCAAATGAAGTCTGATCGACACCCGTCCAGATGTGTAATTTATATATGCATCTGCAACCAAAGGAAATTATGTTTACACCTAATTAAAACACAACTTAATCCTAACCCACCAGTATGAGTCATCAGTGTAAACCAGGCATATGCAATATGTTTTTTACAAACAGCCATTAGATAAAGTAAATGAAGGGCCATGCATGGAACAACGGAAAAATGCTCAACTTTGTAAGACATAACATACGCAATAAGCCTTGTATGGATTTATTTACTTTCAGATTTACCATTGGAGGACATGCATCACTGAATAAATAAAAATTATTTATAAGACATATTTATCATTTTGATCATATAAGACTACGACAAATGTATAAATGCCTGTGAAACAGAATTCATAGGTGGAACGCTCTCCTTTAGAATGAAGTTAATACCAATAGATTCACTGCAGTTTGACTCAAGATGAATTAAATTATGCTGCCTTTCACTGATTTATTAGGGAGTTATTTATTTTTCCTTGGAGCATAGTGGTTGGGGGATTACATTGAGATGCTCTGAGGGACGGTTCTTGCTCCTGGGCCCTTGTTATTATATTATCTATATTAACTGTGTATGAAGTTTCATTAGCTGGAACAAGGATATCAGCAGCCCTCAGCCTAAATGTGTTACACTTCTTAATTCATACAAATCTGAGGTTGTTGTATTTGGCCTTAAAAATATCACAACCAAGTGATCTGGTCTGGATGGAATTACCCCGACTTCCAGTTATCCTGTAATGAACTTGGAGTCTGCATATTAACAAATATTTAGGGCTGCTTTTTTTCATTTGTACAAAATCTCTAAATTTAGAAAAATCTTGTCTCAGTTCTTGAAAATGTTACTTTGTGAGTGGACCATTGTAATTCATTATTATCAGACTGAGTAAAAAACCTTCATTTGATCTAAAACACTGCACCCAGAGTACTGACAGGGACTAGAGAGCGAGATCATATTTCTCCCATATCAGCTTTTCTTCACTGGCTTCCTGTTAAATCCATCTCCTCACATTCAGACCTAAATAGTCAGGCCCCATCAATATTAAAACCTCAGTCTTCATGCTGATGCCAAGTGCTTACTTTTAGGAAATCATCAGTTCACCTTTTAGGGTCTTTACCTTACAATATAAAGCAAGTGTTGTGAAATAGTTCTTTATGAATAGTGAACTATATTGAACTGAATACGATAAGGTATGAAACAAAATATCAAGAGTTGGAAATCTGTCCCTGTGGTAGCAGAGATGAGTGTTAGATGAAGTGTTCAGCTGCATGTTCAATAAATGGTTCAGAGGGTGGTAACCTCTGCCAGAGTCATTTGGATGACCTCTGCAGCAGCTGATGGAGGAACACAAACAGTGTGTGCATTCAAACTGGTTTCAAACAGCAACAACAAATTTCCCCAGCAAGTATTACAGACACATTCCAACAGCTAGAAGCTCAAGGTTCGGGCCACAGAAACGTTTCTTCATAGTAAAAGTCTCCAGTATTACACCCTCAAAATTTCTTTGAACCTCTGCATGAAAGGTCCTGAAGCTAAGAATGATCACACCGTGGTCAGGGGAGTGTAGCAACAGCTTACTGCAGACTGCAAACTACACTCACTGTGATCCCCGTGGTTTTAATCAGTTCATCAAGCTCATCTGTGTTGTCCAAACACCCGATAACTGCTGAAACAGCTCCAGCTCTTAAACCATGTCATGCAGCTCTTTCAGGATTACAGGCCTCACTCCCAGCAGTCGAACTGTCAGTGCAATCAGATGGGGAAGATTTTCCAATGCCAAGAGTGTAATACACCGAAAAAAACACCACTATACTTGTAAAACGTGACTTTACAAGACTTGCAAAATAACAGTTAGCTATTGCACCTTCACATAATTCACAGTGACCAAAAACACTCCCGAAACTTTAGCAGGTGGTAAAGTCATTAAAATGATAATAAAATAAAAAAAACAACAACAGGGACTGCTGCAAATGCTAGTCTACTTCAAAAAAGCAGCAGGAGGTTTATTTGGTAATACACCAGTTTATAAACTGGTGGAATTATGGGACAAAAAAAGTTGGCTTCCAAAGTCTGTGTGCAGCAAACGGTCTATAAAAAACACCTTTCCTGACATTACTGTCAAAAGAAGTGCTATTATGAATACAGATGTGTCCTCAAAGTTTCACTTGCCCAGAAGAATGACGTTTCCAGATCTCACAGTAGCTGTAGCCACCTATAACACTCAGAACTGTTTATTTCTTTGTGACATGAAGAAGCTTGGCTGAATTCATGGGGGATCAGTAACGTGCTAAATGACACAGAGCTTGGCTACAGTTCAGTGCAGGCAGGCATGAAATCTAGTCACAAGATCCTTTCTGTCCAGTTGTTCATGACTTTAGGCTGTCCCGCTAACTTAGTGTTCTTTATAACTGAGGCAGCATCCATTCATTGTCTGTGTAGGTTGAGAGCTTGAAAAGAAGGCAACTGTACTTCTTTAGGTTTGTGAAGACATTTCACCTCTTATCCAAGATGATTTTTCAGTTCTACAACAACCCAGAGAATCCCAGGTAATAAACCCTCAGTGGGTGGGTGGGGGGCAGTCCGTCAATTCAATTGAATTCAGTTGAATTCAATTCAATTCAATTCAATTCAATTCAATTCAGTTCATATATAGTGGCAAATCACAAAAACAGTTGCCTAAAGGCACTTTATATTGTAAGGTAAGGATCCTACAATGATATTGAGAAAACCCACTAAATCAGATGACTCCCTATGAGCAAGTACTTTGACAACAGTGGGAAGGAAAAACTCCCTTTTAACAAGAAGGAACCTCCGGCAAACCCAGGCTCAGGGAGGGGTGGCCATCTGCCGCAAATGACTGAGGGCGAGGGGAAGGAGACAGGGCAAAGACACACTGTGGAAGAAAGCCAGAGATGAATAATAACTAACGACTAAATGCAGAGTCGTGTATAAACACATATTAAGTGATAAAGGTGAGTGGAAAAATAAACAGCCAGTGCATCATGGGAGGCCCCCAGCAGACTAGACCTATTGCAAACTAAGGGAGGATTCAGGGTCACTCGATCCAACGCTAACTATATTCTTTATTAAAAAGCACATTTTTAAGCCCGAGGGTGTCTGTCTCCCGAATCCAAACTGGGAGCTGATTTTAAATTGTGGATTTAACAAACATCATGGTGATCATGTGAGGTGTCACGTGAGCGAAGGTGTGAAAAAAGACGTGGGTTATTCCCAGAGATGAATCACCTCCACAAACATAAAGACGTCCAGTTGCCTTCTTTTCAAGACCTCCATTTATTCAGTCCACCTGCTCTGTTCAGCCACATCAAACATCTCATCTCCTCTACCCTCCCGGCCTCCTCCTGCATTAGCAACAGGTTTCCTTTGTTCACACTGAGTTCATTTGTGCTTCCCAAAAAGAAGTCCTGTCTTGGGCTGATGCAACACTGTGTGCAATTCAGATCACTGCTGTTCAATATTGACTACAGAAATCAGTGTTTCTGGCTCTGTAAACCATTTATTATACTGATTAGAGAGAGATAGGACAATATGTTGACTTACTGTTTCAGTCCCAACTCCTGATGAGCTCAGTAATTACTTCACTTTCACTGCTATAGAGACAAAATGCCTCCACAGTGAATCTGTCAAGTTTGTGTTTAACTGCTATTCTATATATAGCTGTGATTGTTGTTTTACATTTCCTGTCACACGAATAAATCACATTTAAATGGCACTGAATTTTATTGTGCTTCTTGTTCTCTCAGTTTTCTGCATGAGTATCCTATCTAGTCCATAGTTACTGATTAGTCGGGCTTGTTATGTCCTCTGACCCCCACCCCTGTGCCCCAGCCATAACACGGAGGTCAGAGGTCAAATGCCCTTTGGCCTCCCCCTCCCTTCCCTGAGCTTTGTTATCCAACCTCCTCATCGTCCTTCTTGTTTCATCCTCTTTTCTCATTCTACACAGAAGAGAGATTTTCACAGGGTGGATGTTTTTTCTAGTGAAAGAGCTGGAGTGTGAGATTGACGTATGAGAGGATAATGTCCGAGGTGTTTTGTGTCTGTGTGTGTCTGTAAGTGTGCGTCTGTGTAAGGTGTCACGAGGGCTGTCAGGGGTTAGGCCAGTAAATGAACAGCTGAGAGTGGTGATTTAGTCTGTATGAAAGCAGCCCAACTGTCATAACAAAGCCCCTCTGACAGCAGGCCAACCGGAGACAAAGAGGAGTCACTGGCCCCCAGGAGGCCTCCAAAGACCCCTTTGGACACACAGATACAGACACACACACATACACAGACAATGGGCAGTCAGCAGCGGTGTCCCATAGTCCTTCCATGGGTCCAGGGGCCAGACTAAGCTTGGTTAAAGGGACCTGGCATCAATTACAAAGCCCAGCAGGCGTCAAAAGATCAGTCAGTGGGTCACCCAAGTGCCCTGTCACTGGGATCTTCAGCCAGGCTCTGGATGATGCTTCATCAGCAAGTATCTTAACCACAAAAACACATTCCATCTAATAGAGACATGTGGTAATGTGAAGGGGGGGAAATCAATGCCTCAGAAGTAATCAAGTTTGCTATTCCTTCACCCACATCACCCACAATGCATCGCAACCCCCAATAATAAAGCTAGAGATTGTGGCGTGCTATGCCAGTTGCACCTAAGATAGCCTTGAGCAGAGCAGCGATGAGGCTACAGAGGTCTGGTAGGCTTACTTCTTTCTCCTTCTGCCATTGCTGGAGAGCATTTATTGGATTTTGCTAAATTTCTTCTGAAGCCACAAAAGCCTTTGCAACTCTTTCCACATGTATTCAATGGAAACAGACTTTTAATGGTTATAACTAACACTTTCAATGGATGGAGGCAAACATGGCACGATCTCACCTTAGATTCAAGACTGGTAACGTCTTAATACAGAAGTGCTATCCCTTCAGAAACATTCATTTTGCTTTTCAGTTCCACACAGAATATTTTGACATTTTATGATCTGTGGTCATCACATTATTTTGAGTATCTTCCTGTATGTATGGCCTTCTAACCTTGTGTCAAACTTAAAGCCAGTTCACTTGTAGATGCAATGATTGGTGGAAAGTAGATTTCACCACCTCATTGTTTTCAACCATAGTCCAGCCATACATTTTCTTCATTACCTAAACCCTTGGCGCTACAGATACTACTGTAGTGGCTACTGTCACGTCAGATGTTAAGGTCAAGTGGTTAGAAGTCACATGACTGCAAAACCTGAACTGAGCATCCAGGTTTAGATTTATGGTTCATAATTTTTTTCTCATTCATTCGATTCGCGGGGGACGGGAGCTTATGCCAGCTGCTACAGACAATAAAGCAGTTGTTATTCACCTAACAACACCCTGGACAGGCCACCAGTCTGTTGCAGGACTACACTCTCATTCACACTCACGGGCAATTCAGAATTGCCAGTTAATCCAAGCACTTAGAGAGAACATGCAAAACTCCACAACAAAATACCTCAACTAGATATTTGATCCCACGACCTTCTTCCTTTGAAGCAGTGGTAGTAATTAGCGTGCCACCTAGTCCATGCAGGGTGAAGCAGCTTAAGAAAAAATACTACTCTTAAATATATATTAAAGATTAAAAAATGTATGGCAAGGTCACAAGATGAAAAATAAACACAACTTCAAATGAGCGCTAACAGTAACACTTCACAACAACATACTGAATTTGTTAACATGTTTGTCGTATCATGTCTATATGCTGATATTCCATCAGGTTTCCTTGGAGCTTTTCTCCTCTGCACACAAATGTACAAAGATGAATCTATTCACACCACTTATTACCAGGTAGCTTTAACGAAACCTTAAACACTAAGCAGTCCAACAACCACTAGTTCACTCTGACTAAAATACCCAGCCTATATTGCCACAGGCTGATTTTTTTTTAAATTTGATTAAAGTAGCAGGAAAACCTCAACAAGTAAGAACATTTTATTGTGTTAACCACTAGACCAGTGGAGGCACAAAATACTCTCATCTTATTAATGTGTCAAATTCTTTAGAAAGTAAATCTATGGGCCCGAAGATGGTCACTCTTTTATTTCGAGGTCATGGAGAAAAAATAATAATAACCGGCATGCTGTTATTCATCTTGGAATGAATTATTTGGTTCTTGTCGGTTTTGCCAGTTGGTGTCCTGCAGGCCTGACCAGGCTTAGTTAAAGGACAAGTGTGGCCCCTCCATCCTATTAGGCTCTGATTAATCAGCCTTTTCTTCAGAGTCGAGGAGCGTGATGAGAAGAGGCATTGAGCCTGGTGTAACCCCCTGCCCCCTCCTGTCTTTCCTCCACCAGGCTACCCATCCACCTGCTGTGGCTTTGTCTGTGGCTTTGGAAGAGCTTTGGCTTTCAGCAAAAAGCCAGCAGTGACCACACACTTCAGCACGACGCGCACACACACTCGAGCTGGCATAAAGGGTGGAAAAATTGTCTGCCGCAGAGTACTCCTTTTGTCTGGTTGGAAATGCCACCGGAACAGGGTTTGGGCCATGAAGGGACACTAAACATTCCCCTGAAAGTCATACTGGTGAAATTTTCTAAGTTATGATTGCAGACAGGGCGAGGCCAGTTTCACTGCAGGTTTTATAGCCTTCAAAGAAGAATTCTCCCACACCACAGTGGAATGATGTCTCTGCTCAGACATCTGATACAAAAATAATCAAAACGCAGTCTCCATACTTTGGTGGAAGCTGATCAAATTATAATTACACCTTGAAAATGACTTTGTCTCTATGAGAACAAGCACGAGGAAGGTCTGGAGGCAATCTTGTCAGAATATGTAATGTAATGAGAACTCTGGCCTTTTTACTAATTCGGAGCACTGAATGTCTTCTTCTACGTCACCTCTTGGCTTTCCAATCTTGGCGAGGCAACATTATACTACTCGACTTTAGTAATATCACATCAGCAGGCCTTATTTGATGTAGTGTCTATTGTGTGTGTTGTGAAGTTGTAGTCCAAAAGATTTTTGCTTCCATCAAGCTGGAAGCTATAAAGAGAAGGTCCCGTATGATCCTCCTCTCAGCAAAGATTTAATGCAGTCAAAAACGCTGAGCCAGAAAAGAGGGATATTGTGAATGTGGTGTTCCACAACATTTAGTTTCTGTCCTAAAAGGCCTCTTTTAGACCCGATTCTTTTCTGCTAATCTAATGGGGATTTGATTTACTTTAGGAATAAGTCTCTTGATCATTTTTCCCTAAAGACCCAAAGCCAGTATTACTGGATCAAACTTAGTAACATTGCTGCATCACTGCAGCACTGGCTGAACAAGTCTGAGTGATTGTAGTCATAACGATGCATAAACATGCATTGAGATCATTGTGTACCCCTCAGTCACAACAGCTTTGTAAATGACAGATCTCTATAAACAGAACATGCAAAATCTGTAGACAAAAAACAAGATTATTGGTACCCCAAGCTTTCTGTTTCCTTTTGTAGTTTGACTAATGTTAACCAAGGCTGAGTGGGATCTGGCTGCTTGTCTGTTCACTGACATCTTTCATTGGCTTTTACAAATATATTAGTATTCACTGTCTGTTTCACTGAAAACAACATCCAGCTCTCATCATATCTATTTGTTGCACACTTGAATTAAAATCAGTTAAAACTTGCATGGCTTTATAAGTCTGCCTTTACTGTATGACCTACCCATTTGCAAATATACAGACATGTTTTGTACACAGTCACCAGACTTTTGCTAGGCTCACTGTGTTAAAGTGACTGGCCTGGTATGTTTTGAACTCAAAACAACAAATACTTCATACAGTAGCATAAATGATATCAAAATAAAGAAAAGCTACTGCGATTACCAGTCTTATATCACTGTGATTACAGTTAGCTACACAAAAAAAGCCATGAGGTCGCCACATGGACTGGTGAATTAGCTTTAGCTGCTAACAGTTAGCTCCATGGCTAATTTACCCTATACACACTATCAATAAATAGACAAAAACATAAATAATGGGAATTAATAGCCAACTTTCCCAACTTAACCTTACACCAAGGTTAAATTCTGACTATTTTGTACCTGCTTACCTGCAACTATGCAGACATAGTATGTAGTATTATAATGAAATAAAAGATTACGGGGGTGGCTTCTTTCCATCAATTCCTTCCTTAGAGGCAGGACACGTGACTCTAACAGGCTGTCCTCCACACTGTCTCATTCATAAAGTGCTCTACAAACCTGAGCGCTGCAGCTAAGTGGTGGATTTTTCTGTTTCGATGCAGCTAGCCAAACACCAATCAACCACTTACTGCTTAAGAGACAGAGAATGAAAGTGGATGTATATCCTTGATTTAAAAAAAACTGAGTAACCGATTCTGACACTAGTTAGCTAACATAGATGTAAATTCAACTGAACAACCAAGCCAGTGACATCACCTTTTGTACTGGCAGAAGATAGTGCCATGCTCTAAAAACTTTAAACAGTTATTTTTTTTCAGCTTCACCAAGAGCATTAAATCTACGATATTTTTTTTAGATCAGGGCTCTATGGTAAAAGTTTCTTTCAATACTTTTAGTATTTCTTGCCCACTTTAAGTCCTAAAAAACTGGCTATTGACTCCAGAAGTCATGTAACAAGAAAACTTTGCCATCCATCTTCACTACCTCTACTTCTTGCATCTACACCTTTACACCTGCCTCACCCTCATTCAGGTGAATTAGAGTGTGAATGTCTGCTTTGACTAACTGTCGCTCCATTTTTCTACTCAAAGGCACCACCTCCACCTCTACAGCCTGTTTTCCAACTACTTCTTCCACTGATTTTAAAAAGGTAGTGTGCATCCATCCACCTATCAGACATTATAACTGTAAAACTAGAAAGATGATGACAAGCCTCAGAAGCTTTAATGACATGAAATTTAGAGTACAAAAAAATAAAAAACAAACTAAAATTAGACTCAAGCAATGATGTAGTCAAGTCAATAAATGCATGAGTAAAGATGTTTGGTCAATGATGTGATGGTAAAATGAGACTGATAAGTTTTGTTTTGATGATTTACCCCCACACCATTACTGATAGGGGTCAACCCACTTTAATTAATGATTAAATGAAAGTGTTTACCACAGTGGGCTGACGCTGTGTGAGGGGCACACATAACACACTCTCTCTCCCTCCCTCTCTCTCACACACAAAGTATTATTCAGTAATGAGTGAAAAAGAGGGAGTGAGAGTCAGAGAGATGGGCCCTCGAGGTGTTGACTACACGGGTGCTGACTTTAGCATTTGTTGGCGCTCTCTTTCCCCACATTTACTGGCTGTGACTTCCTCTGTTTTTAGTGACATAAGCCACAACTATGCATGTGTTTATTTCTCAGCGTCACTCAGGAGCAAACAGTTTCCTCGCTAGCGGGAAGCAAGTGAGGAAAAACTTGATTTGTATGCGTCCAAAAGGCCTGTCTGTCAGCACCAAAAGTTTCAGTCTCCATGCACAGGTTGACAGGAGTGGCTTTGGCCTTGGCCCAAGTAATAGCGAGTACAGTATGTATGCCAATAGGGATATTTTGAAGAACTAATTTTAACCATCAGGCAAAGGAACCAGGATATAAATTAAGTTCCGGGAAGATTGTTTTTCCACCTAAAAAGTCCCTGCTCGAGGCCTAGTAGTTCCCGAAACTTCACGAATTTGCTTTAAGTGGTGTGACATTCAATTCAATCACAAAAGTCACCTCAAAGCATTTGATATTGTAAAGAGTTCAAAATCAGAAAGAAACCCAACAACTGCATAACCCCCTATGAGTCACATCAAGACACTTTATATTTGTAGGGTAAACCATACACTAACAGAGAAAAAAAACCCAACAATCAAATAACCCTGTATGAGCAAACACTCGGTGACAGTAGGAAGGAAAAAGTCCCTTTTAGCAGGAAGAAACCTCCAGCAGAACCAGGATCAGGGAGGGGAAGTCATCTTCCTCGACCAGTTGGGGGTGAAGGGAGAGAGAAGAGAGCAGAAAGAGACAAGAAAAAAGGGCAAAGTATAAGACAGAGAACCACAGTTTAATAATTGCTAATAAAAAATACAGTAATGGTGTTTAAAAAAAAACAAAGTATTAAAAACAGTGAGTGAAGAAGAAATGCTCAGGGCATCATGGGAGGCCCCCAGCAGCCTCTTGCACTTTATATGCATGAAATGGACTCTATCACATAAATAGAATCCAGTCCACTACACTGCAGTTCCTTTAATACCAAGTGTGTCCTCATTTCCTTGGTAGACTTGGATCAATTGGAGAGAAAGAAAATATCAGCAGTAATTAACATTGCTGTCCTTAATGACACATCTGTTGGACGGCTGTGGATATTTTTCTCTCTTATGGTTAACATTTTATCTGTGAAGAAATTCATAAAGCCTTTGCTCCACATAGTTTCCCCTAGGGATCAATAAAGTATTCTGATTATGATTCTACTCAAGTTAACATTCAGTGAACTTGACCCTCACACAAGCTTTTCCCCACCGATTCATTCCTCGTCTCCTTAGAATTCACAGAAGTTGAGCAACGTCAGAGCTGAGTGTGTTGGCGAATGACAAACTCATGCCGGTTACAGATTTGTCACGAATAAACTGTGACTTGTTCCTCGCCCACATGGTTTCACTAGTTTCTTCACTGATTGCTTTGCTTGTAATCACGATAAACTATTCTGAAAGATTTTTCAACATGGACTGAAGACGATATTTCAAGGTTTGTTGACCATTTTTGCAGAGACAGACATCTGGAAGGACTTTGAGAGTACTACACATGAAACAGATGCCATATAACACAATCTTCACCTTTTAATATACAATTAATCACTTATTAAAGGGTTTAGATTCACATCTACCCTTTTTCACCTTCATGACATACTCAGATAAAATCATCTTACAGCAGAGTTGTAAGGTAAAAGAAATGCATGGTAGAGAGTTGAGTTTTGGAAGCTGTGGTTCTTAAACATGAGAATAATGCGACCGAACCCTACAACTAATTATCCGGTTGCTATTTTAACTTTTAACTAAAAGACCCTAAGAGTTTTCTCAAGTTCCTGGAAAAGATTTTTGGTCATCTTCATCTACCTTGTCGGAGCCATGAGACAACAGGAAACCAGATAGCTGCTTTCAACCATGAAGGTTTCTCAAATATTTAAGGCATTAACCACAGCACCAGTGTGAAAACAACAACAACCAACCTCTCCAGGCTGCTGAGCTTCGCTCTTGCTGAGTCTTTCCCTTTCTCGTCCAGCTCAGTGTCATTTTGGCCCATATGTTGACACACACACTCACACGTAGAGAGACACACTCACAGCTGAATTTAATTTGGTTCATTCCTCTGTTTTCTGAGGGCGCTGAATGGCTTCACCTCTCACTGTTACTGTGAAGGCTGAGTGCCTTCAGGGGTTTACCACTAACATCCTCCTTTAAGGATGCCCAGGCTATAGTTTGCAGAGGTGTATAGAATTTGCAAACACACACACAAAATATTAAACGTGTGTCTACACTACTTCTCGTGTGCCCACCTTTGTCACTAACCAGGCAGAAATCTTTAGGCACATTAAACAACACGATTCATGAGGATTTTATAAGGACTATTGTTGCAGTAACAAATGAGCCTGGTGCATGGAGACATTACACTTCTCGTCAAGTTAACCCATGGCGACACAGAGCCAGAGCTGCATGTAGTTTGCTATTTTATTGTGGGCAGCTAAAAATAATAAACAAAACTTGAATGAGCTAATATTTACCCAAACCTTCAAACAAAAGCTGTCCAGTTTTTTGTGTACACCAAAATACTTAGAAGAAAATACTTACAGAAATACTTAGAAGGCCTACTATCAATCAATCAATGCTCTTGCAGTAGTTGGAATAAAAGCTTGATGAAAATAATGAATGATTAGAATTAAAATTCACTGAAACCAAATGGAAAGTCTTCAGCAAATGTCTCACCCTCTTACTCAAATGTTAACATTTATTCAAAGGGAAATCTAACTGCTCATTTTCATGTTGTTATTCTGCTTTAGCTGACTTCTTTGTGTCTGTACCTCTGATCACGTTAAGCACGCGTGTTTAGGCTGCCCTCCCAGTTAGAACCTTGAGTTTTCTATGCTGTGTTTTTCATTGGCTAAAAGAAAACAAGATATATATTTTTTTAACTTTTGAGTTGTTGCTCATAGCTAAGCACAACATAGCATGGACTCATGGTGTTAATAGACTTGAAGCAAATGGATTAGATGGAGCCGTGAAAGACTGCCAGACATGTATGATGAGTAAAGGCTCTTTCTAAAAATGGAAAAGGATTATAGCTTAATTATTTAAAGCATAACATGTCCACAAGAATTTGGAAAGTTATTTATTTTGACTGTAATCTTCTGTTTTTTGTCTCCCTCTTTCTTTTGCCCAGATTTTTTCATTTATTTATTGTCTGTTTATTTTATTGTTCAGTGTCAACTTGTATGTTTTTAAGACTACTTCTGTAAAACCAAATCTTGTGTCCTTTTTTTAAGAAAAACTGTGAAAATGTAAACTCGACAGTACTCATCAGCTGTGTCCCTACATTTCCCAGTTCCAACTAGTCTCTTAGGTTTTCCCCTGTACACCACCGTGTGTCTCAGTGTTGGACTATCAGATGGCAGACAGGGATTTGGACTGGGAGATCTTTTCTGTGTGAGGTCAAAGCTCTGGTATTTCCAGTTGGAATTTCAGTTCCACGGAAAACCACAGCTTCAGCCCCTCGAACCCCAATCACCACCACACACACCGTCACACGAGCACGACCACCAAGGGACAATAGGGTTGGAGCTCTAGCAGTGTGGAAAACAGGAAAACACGCACACTTAGATTTGGTATGTACATTGACCAGCAGGGGATAAAGTCATAGGTACAGCAGTCACTAGACAGCAATGGGAGGCACTGCTGTGGTTTCACAGGGAAGGGGCAGTGAGACCTGGGTATGAGAGCGGTCATATAAATAGTCTGCAGAGGTTAAAATGCTTTTGATGTTTTGCCATTATCAGTCTCCCTGGATTTCCTTTTTTTGATTGGGAGGCAAGATGTTGCTGCTTTTTTTTTTGTCAGATAGCCAGCTTATTAAAAAAAAGAATTCTAGATATGACAACAAAACAAATAAACAAATAAAAAGCATAAAATTTTACCTCTGCATTCTTTTGCAAAAAATGGCCCCTATAGTTCAAACAGTATCATGGCACTAAGTGATGATTATGATTTTTTCACAGGGCCCATTTTATTATCAAAGTCTGAAAAAAATTACAGATTGGATAATAAACCCACAGAAATGTATGCTGGTTTATTATTGCAATTATGACAACAGTGTTCCTCAAACCTCAGTTTTCCTAAAAACCCAGAATTTATTGACTTTATGTCAAAGTCTTCACAACATTATGATAAAAAGGCTAGTTTTCAGTTTTCAGTGGTAATTCTATTCAACATTATACCTGTGGATCATATCCTGCTGCTGGTATGCTCAAACAGGAGTCATATAAGTAGATGGAAACCATAGACTGAAAGCAAAGATGGATGCCACCCACTGGTTTCAGACTCAGCATTTTAAAGTGTCAGCATCAGTGTTTCACTCTCTCTCTCTCTCTCTTTTTTGGAGCCAGAAGTTTGCATATTTATACGAGTTTGCCAAGAGTTGTTGATGACAGCTAACACTAGCAACCCTGGTTGGCAAACCCATACAGCGTATATACTGTATGGGTGCAAAGCTCAGACACACATTTTCATTAAAAACAGTTAAATAACAGATTAATAAAATTCTAGAATTTTTACTCACTGGTGTATAAATATATCAAAATATGGGTATACAAAGAAATCATCCACTGTGCATTTTTATAAAGGTGGGAAACTATCCAAAGAAACCAAAACTACATTTGTGCCCACAGAGCCCACAACCAAGCAACCAGGTTGAGGTCTGGACTTTCAAATGGCCATTGCAGCCCAGTGGTCCTTTTATTTTTCAGTCAGTCTGTTTTAGATTTGACACCGTAATCATTGTCCTGTTGTGTGACTCAGTTTCAGCCAAGCTTTAGCTGTATGACAGATGACTTCACATTTGACGCTGGAGTCATTTGGTAAAGAAGATTTCGTGGTCGACTAAGTGGCTGATGTCCATGTCCTGTGGCTGCAAAACAAGCCCAAATCATCACATCTCCACCACCATGCTTGTATCTTGTAGTCCACAGCATGTCTTTTGTTTTGTCTTCCTTCTCTCACCCTTACCGCCCCTCCCTGAGCGGGAAAAAAAAGGGGATTTTTTTCATTCCTACTATTTCCAAAGTGCTTGCTCATAGGGGGTCATATGATTGTTGGGTTTTCTGTTGGGTGGCTTTTTTACAATTTCTCTGAGCATTGCACAGTCATAGTGAATTTGCTGGCATATCCACTCCTGAAAAGACTGGTAAATATCTTGAATGTTATCTCCTCTCCCAACCCCACCGTGGTTGAACTACAAAAAAAAAGCTGAATTAAGGCTTTTTTTGCTAATTAGGGTGGAAATGAGAAAAAGTGAGCTTATTAGACCTCTGGAGTCTAATCTTCTTCTTATCTTATCTGTAGTCTATAAATACAACTGAATCCCAAACCAAAATTAACAAGATATTGGCTTCACCAGTTTTGGACTTTTCAACAACTCCACAGTCCAAAGGTGGTGCTCAAAGTGCATATTTTCTTTACGTCTCGTGCTAAGTTTTTTTATCTATAGTTAACCTCAGAACCTTATCATAAAGTCTTAAATCATAAAATTCTTAAAGGGTCAACTGACTGACTGCGGGGTCAACTGATGATCTATTAGTGGATGGAGGTGATCTGTTTGAAAGATCCTGCTAGTTTGCAAAACTACATCTTTTTAGACTGATCCAATGAGAATTTATCATTTTGTCAGGTGTGGAGAAGTTGGATTGAGGTCCTGTGGAATGACTGCTGGGGACACTGCAGCTCCAGCAAAGCAAGACACCAGTACAGTATGCTGATTAACCAAAGACACACATACAATGATAAGCATGCCTTATTCACCTCTTCTGCTAATCCATCTCCAGACTATCTATTAAGAAATAAAAGCCGGGAAATCAAAAAAATGAATAACTCTTCTGGTACATACTTTCAGATGCACTCACACATGGCAACACATGTGTGCGCGCGCACACACACACACACACACACACACACACACACACACACACACACACACACACACGAATATGCTCTACCATGAAACCACTGGGCTCCAGAGACAAAAGCCTTGTCATGCTCTGGTGGGGTCCTGTCACTAATCCACACAGCTTTAGGGGCTGCAGACAGCAGACACACTCTCTCTCGCACACACTGCGTAGCTCTATGTGAAAGAGAAATTCAACACACACGGGGCCTGGATTTATGGATGCATACTTACACACACACACACTCTCTCTTGCATGGACACAGACAGTGGTGTTGCATAGCCGCCTGGCTGGGTGTTAAGGCCAAGCAGAGCTACTGGCGACAGGTTGGAGAGAGGAGATGGCTCACTAAGCCTAATCATACGTGGGAATGCTGTCTGGAGCACCTGACCGCTAGACCTCTCTGTGTATGTGTGTGTATACTTTTTAACTTATATGTAGTTTTGCATGTGTGCGCGCATGTGAACTCTGGACGAGAGCACTCATAATTGGGGCTTATCACCCTGAACGGGGAAGAAGGAGAGGTGCCAGAGAAGGATTCGGGGTGTCTGACTGGAGAGTTTGATGGGGGTTGGACGGTGAAGGTTGAGGGGTGGGGTGGTGGGGTTGTAATGAGTCATCCAGATTCTTACGGGCAAAGCCTCACACAGCCGGAGAACATATTCCATACACTGAACACAGCCCATCCCATAAAACTCAGCATCAATTACTTTAATCCACAGATCAAAGATAGCACAAAATGTTTGATGTTCATCTGTTCTGCTCATCTGTTCATATTTTTGAGAACCTGCTCTGGTCTGATCCAGGCTACAACTGAAATCTCCGGTTTGCTCTTAGTATATCAAACTGCCAACACGTTGGAATAATATTAGATCTTATCAGTAAATAAAATTATTGGCCACCTTGACCTCTACACATGTAAATCAACTCATCTAAGGTTGTTTTCAAATGTTTTATGCCTGTTAGGTAAATGATGAATTGGGGAAACTTGCTAATGCTTTCCTTCAGTTTGGTTTCATTTCAATAAAAAATACAGTCTTTCCATTCACTGGCTGCATATGTCTGGTCAGAGAAAGTAAATCCAGGAAAAGCCCAGAAGAATAAAGCATGCTTATCTTTGCTTTATTGTTAGTCCATGTCAGAGTTCAGAGCACTTCATGGCTGGCCACTACCCTCTTTTGATTTCACTTGATGACTGATTTCACATTGTTTAATCTGCAATTGATATTTAGCTCAAACTTGCAGTGCATGCGTTATTAGTTGGGTCAAAACAAAGCCAAATTCTCACCAAGAGGTGGAGAGTACTTTGTCTAGACTTGCTGGTGTTGTGGCTTACAGTCCAAGATTTAACGCAATTGTTGTGCTCAAACAAATTGAGAAAACAAACTAGCAGCTGGACAGAAGAACACAGATATGAAAATGACCTTTGCGACCATGACCAGACAGAACTGGCCCTGTTTGCAGATGAATAAAAAAAAAAAAAAACCCTGAACTTACAGGAACTTAGTCATAGCTATTGACAAATACTGGGACTTAGGCCTGAATAAGACTGATGTCAATAACGAAACACTAGCAACGTACTTATGTGCTACATGAAAGTATTTGTTCAATCATTACATTTAATAGGCAATAGTCCCCCTAACTCAAGATTGTGCCTGTGTTTGGCTTTGTCAAACTGGTTGCTAGCTGTTGTCTTTGTGTTGATAATGGTGTGCTCACTGGTCTATGATGGTCTTGCTGCTCACTGGATGTATGACTGACAGGTTCTGTCAAACACCTGAGCTTCTATGGGGAATCATGGTACTTTTTTAAGTCTTGGTGATTCAGGCTCTTGGTTGCCTCCGTTTACCCCATTAGCCAATGATGTTGGTGCTCAGTGCTGCCGGAGCTCCTGCGGACACAGATGGAGGAAGAGTGCGGCAATGCTGAAGTCCAGGCAAGGCTGTGGTTGCTTTGGAAGCAAGGAGTTGCTGGAAAATATTGTTGGTCCTTTTTGATTAGGCTGGAATCTCTGGTGTTATGATTCGTTTCCTCCTCTGAATTTACTCAGAAGGTTTTTATGGCTTGGCTTCATCATCTGCATGCATACTGAAACTGTTCTTCTAAGAGTTTCTAATTCAGTTCAATTCAATTCAATTCAATTCAATTTTATTTATACAGCGCCAAATCACAACAACAGTTGCCTCAATGCGCTTTATATTGTAAGGTAGAACCTACAATAATACATACAGAGAAAAACCCAACAATCATATGACCCCCTATGAGCACGCACTTTGGCGACAGTGGGAAGGAAAAACCAGGCTCAGGGAGGGGCGGGGCCATCTGCCGTGACTGGCTGGGGTGAGAGAAGGAAGACAGGATAAAAGACATGCTGTGGAGGAGAGCCAGAGATGAATAACTAATGACAATTGATTAAGGGAGAAGTAGATGAATGCTCTGTTCTTCTATTTTTGGATTTAATAACAGCATTTGACATAACTGATCATGGTATTGCAACCCAGTATCATGGGAAACGTGTAACAGACACACCAATCCACCGTGCCCAATTCACACTTTGCCTCTCGAAATCATGAAAGAGACACTCATACAGAATTTGTAGTAAGTTGCAGTAATCTGCAGTAACAGCAGAGGGAGATATTTTATTTCAAGCCAACATAAAAATCACAGGAAAATGTTTAGAGACATTGTTAACACATTTACATGTAAGTACATATTAGCCGCCTAGTTTAATTCTTTCTGGCAATTAAGGATCCTGCAGTGTGCTTCATATGTTTTTTACTTACGACCAACTTCATGGTTTCAAACATATTATTTTTCCTTGCTGGTAATGCAACTTCTGCATGTGTGTCCATTGCATATTTTGTAGAGGAAAAAAAACATGAAATGGACACGGTGGGCCTTCATGTCTATTACATGTTTTGCCGTGATACAGAGTTGGGTATTTTGATTGAAAGGCTAAGGACATGGGTAGGTATCTCTAAATCAATCTTAGATTGGTATTCTTCTGAGCTCTTTGTGTCCTCATATACCACTTTGTCCTGTGATGTACCACAAGGTTCTGTTTTGGGACTGTTTTGTTTTGTTTGCGCTATATTTACTACCACTAGGGCACCTTTAAAGGGATCTTACATCATCGATATGCAGATGATATCCAGTTGTACATTTCTTTTTCTTGTCAGAATTTCATAAAAATATCCATCCCTCAAGACTGTATTGCATTGTAATTCGTTATATATTGACCTCATTAAATCATGTTTGGCTCCCATACAAATGATCCAAAATGCAGCTGTTAGGCTACTTACTAGGTCCTCTAATTATTCAGGAAATTACCCTTTTTGTAGTGTTCCAAATTTAGTTACTATCAAGACATCAATCTGGGAACCCATCAGCTAATGTCAAATACCAAGACATAGCCTTCCATAGAGGCATACAACCAATGTTTCAGGGCTTCAGGTGTAGCCAGCAGATAGCTGGCCAAACACCTCGGCCAGAACTTCCTCTTTAGTGTACTTGTTATGCAGTGTCTTCTTCTTCTTCTTCTTCTTCTATCTAAGGACATGGTCTACATTTACCTACCTGCAGCCCAAGCCCACGAAAATATAACTGGTCAATAGAATTGAGACTAAAAATGGATTATAAACAGAAACTAGAAAGCTCCTTATACTTTGCACATTCATATGTAACTACATATTTAAGTTGTACAACATTAAAAGTCTGCAGTTTGTGGCAGTGGGTTATTCAGTTTTATTTTCTAGGCTTTTATTGTGAGACTACTGATAATTAAACAACCATATAAATGTTGGCTACAGTAAGCTAAAAATCTGTATATAACAGCAAACTTGCTTGATGATTTGGTTTGAGCTTGTTGTGGGCTTCCTTTAAGTAATTTCTAGTATCAACTGTTGTTTTAAAATTATAAACTTTAGCAGTTACTAGCACTGTAGCTAGCAACATCTCTTACTTGTAGGTAACCTTGGTAATGGAGGTTTTTCAATAGTATATCTTTGTGTTCATTTAAGATTACATTCTTTTATTGTAAACTAAAGCAAAAAGAGTTTTTTGGAGCTGTCTCTTATTTAAGGTCTCTCGGGGATAGAGGGTAAGAGGTTTTGGAAGATCAGTCATAATTCACACTCCATCCATTTAATGAATTCCTTTGAACACAGGCTGGTGTTGTTGTGAGTAGAGGTGGAGGCTGAAAGCAAAGAAGAAGGAGACAGTTTATTTTTTTTTTATTTGGGGGGGATTTGAAAGTTTTGTGTGGTGTCCAGAATCTGGAGAGGCTCACCCAAAATCACAAAAGACTTTTATTGATTTTCTTTTTTAAATGTTCTGCCTGTCAGCAGCACTTCCTCTCTCCTGCCACGTTTCAAGAGGACTGTCACTGAGTGAACTTGAGAAGAATTTAGAGATGAAAGCCCAAAGGCATTCTGGTGAAGTTAATGGGAGTTGCTGTGTCAGAGCTGTCTCTGTAGGGAGGTGAACTAAGAGAGGTGTACAGGGTGGAGCTTCAGTTTTAGGTCATTTCTATGAAAACACAGTAGGAACAGACAAACAGCTGTAGGTGCTGCCCAGCAGGTATTTCCTGATGTGATCCTCAGAAATATTCCATGAAGTCTTTGACAGGTAGACTATAGAATATAGTTCTATAACACAGTACACAAGGAAAACAACTTCTTGGCTAACTTAATTTCTTCAGAGTAGGTCAGTCATCCCTTGATGCAGTCTCAACTCCCTCCATATTTTCTGTCAAAAACCAAAGATATACTTTATACCTCCTTACTTTTCTGAACCATTTCCTGTTCTCCTCCATCAACTTCTCATTCTTCAGACATCAGCAGCAGTCCAATAAGTGTTATTTTTGGCTTAACGTAAAGAGAAGTGTTGCCTTTTAAGCACTTGCAAGCTGCATGTGACTAGTAATTGTGGGTGCCTCCCACCTAAAGCAATCAGAATCAGCTGTACAATAACTTTAGCATATTTAATGAGTAATGCAAAACTACAAGTCACAAAGCCTTTAATTACACATGGATTGGTTAAAATATCATTCCTTTTTTTTAACCACAGTGGATAAAAGCATATAGGAATGTGTGAGAACTAGGATCACAGAACCCCTCATCATCAGCACCTGTCATGTGAGGAACTCTTATTTAACTCTCAGATAAAGGCTGATTTTGTTTAAATACTTTTATACTTTTTTAAATGAAATTTCCTATACTGTCGGGTCAGTTTGGTTTGGTTATTTTATTCTCTAATATCTAATATAAGTAATATTACATATTAGTTACATATCAAAGATAGTTAGCTTTTTAAACCATTTATTCAAAACTTATTATTTTATATGTTCATGTTTTTACCTGTGACTCCATCTAACATTTGTTACACTGAGTCATTGTGAATGAATTAGTTCTTATACAGTGTTTTTCTACTGTGAAGCCCTCAAATTACTATATACAACATGTTTCACACACACATGAATACAAGCGCTTTTTTCTACATCACAGTGTTTTCTGCTTAACATTCACACACATTCATACTCTGATGAACCCATGAGGAACAACTCGAGATCCTTTGACACTCAGACTGAATTCAGGGATTGAACAGCCAAACTTCCGATCAGTGATTGACTTGCTCTATCTGCTCTCGTGTTTCTTTTACTTTACTTCCCATTTTACTTTAAAAGACAGCCCCTCGTGTGAATTTATGTGTTTTTTCTCTCCTTTGTTCCTTTCAACATTCTAATAAGTATCCAAGTTCACCTGTTTTTTTACTAACTGTCCCTCCTTGTGTATTTATCTGCATTTATTTGTTCACCTAGTCAATACTCCTTTCCTATTTTGCAGCTCACAGGCCCTCAGTTCCTCTAGTTGAGCTCCTTTCTTTGACCAAGACACCAAAAGATTATTTCAAGCAACAGATATTTAACAAATGAGGCATTCTTGCTTTATAGCCTCATTTTAGAATAATTAAAAAATTAGCGTTTGACACGACTGTATCATATATAGTTTTTTACAGCCCAACAACAGCTGTTTTTTTTTTTTTTTGTGAGCATCGTTCGGGTGTAACAATGCTCACAGCATTTTTTGTGTTCAGGGCCACTTTTAAATCAAGTTCACAACATGGACCAATGTGAAAAGATATACATTTTTTTAATCACACACATACAGTAAAGAGCAGAAAGACTGTTCATCTTAAATAATTAAAACATAGATGGATAAAGAAGGATGAGGATAAAAAGTGTGCCATGCACTAAAGGCTACATAAAGGATACATGTGTTCATCCTCCTCAATTATATCTGAGCCTGTTAAACATCTAAGTGTGTCAAACTGGTGAAAATTCCATATAAAGGGATAAATGTGACCCTAACCCTACGACTAACAATGTTAAGAGGTTAACCCTTTTTCGACTGTCCAAATCAGATTGGATTTTACCATGTGCATTTCTCATTACTGAGACTCCTCAACCATTTTGGCATAGAGAGAAAATTCAAAGGGTTTCTGAAAGATGAGAATTTTTTTTATTTATTTTACAAACAAATTTACAAAGTAATTCCAGGCAGTCTGTATGAAACTTGTGTTTTAAAGGGTTAAATCACAAAATGGTGAAAACCACTCAACAATTTCAAATTACATTTAAGCATTTCACATGACCGTTTTCCTATTTTACTGTAAACGATATATTTGTGGTATACCATCCTAGCTTAAGGAAATTAAATCATACTTGTTTAAATGGAAACATGGGCAGAAACTGCATGCCCTGAGCATGGAGGAACTTGGTGATGCATGAGGGCTACGCTTCCCGAAAGGCTAGAATAATGACCAGGGATGTGTAGGCTCTGTATCCTTTAGTAATAAGTCGCATCCTCTAGTTAATTGGTTAGCATGCTTGCCTAGTTTTGGGCAGGCTGAATTCATATTTCACCTTGTTCAGTGCTAGGCAGGACAAGGATCCCTGCAACAAATGATATGGCGCACAAGGAGTGATCTTAACGTAGAAGTGGAATCTATGGTTTTATAAAATCACAGAAAGAGTGTGCAAGTCTACCAGTATGTGTTATACTAATGTAAAGCAGAACTATGATTGCTAATGCAAAGTGCTAATTCACCCTCATTTCTCTGAAGATTTGAAGTCTTACCCTCTAACTTCTAATGCAGGCCAAACATTCACCTTTTGGGCTCAGCTCGTCATTCTTACAGTATCACTGACATCCCAAACCCAAAGGAGAAGCCATTATCATTCTGCCCTGTGGTCCAACTCTGTCATTGCCTCATCCTGCTTCCAATATGGTTATGATTAATCATTCTACCAGTAATCGGAGTGCCCCTCTTCCCCTCTGTTCCTTCTCTCTTCTTCCATGGGCTCCAGATGACTGTCTGATGTCGGGGCATGAGACAATGGGATCCAGATGCGTGATCGATGGAGGATGGACAATGCTCATAAGCAGTAAGGCATTGTGGTTTAGAGTTACAGACATACAGCTCGATTCACTGGCTTGGCCTGGCCTGCCTTATGGCTGCATGGGTGATTAATGGGACTTTACTGGCAGCAAGAGAGACCTGTTTCCGCTCCGACACAGATACAAAACAATACAATGTGTACAGAGCAGGCACGCTTTGAGATGCGAATGCATGGATTCATTTGTGTGCGCAAGCAGGCTCAGACACCAGCAGGTTAAACCCCCGAGCACTCCACTGTCAAAATGATGGGTTCTGCAAGGTCAAAGTGTCAGCAGATTGAATATGATGAAGGGATTACAGGTTATTTGATGAGAGAAAGTCAGCCAAGATATAAGAATGACGGCACAGAGGATGAAGCCTGGGTATATAAGTGCTGGTAAGGTCACCACAAATCACCTTGTAAGTCACTTGATCGGCAGGCAATGAGATTTCATCATCTGGAAGAAATAACCAAAGCACACATTCATACAACACAATGAACTCACAAGACAAATTCACCACAGATCAATAAGCTATAGCTGCCTCAGTGCTGTTGTCTTCCCTCTTATTTCCTGTATACCGCTGCTTCAGTCTCATCCCTCATGTCTTGTGTTTCTTCTTCATGTTGACTCATTTTTCTCTGCAAAGGCGCATCAGAGCAGAGCCCTGCTGACTCTGGCAGCCATACAGGACCGTATGGCATGGCTGCGAGGTCATATGCTGAGCAGATGTGGTTTGTGTGGAATCTCTGGGTGGCTCCACATGCTATCTGATGATAAGCAGAGGATCAGATCTGATCACAGCTGACTCCGGACTTTTGTTTCCATTTGCAGAGAATCCAGCTGATTTTTTTTGTAACTTGTGCTTTTCATACAAATTAGCCGCATGTAATGGATTAGTTTCTAGAGATATCAGAGATCTACATGTATCCCTTACTGTGGCAAAACTCCACCACAGCACTTTTCAGAACTTTGGGTCTTGCAGCAAAGTAAAAAGCTGAACTGTTTGCTGTCATATTTTTTACTCTGTCTACTTTGCAGCTTTAACCTCCCAAGTAATAGGCCCTACTAAACCACTGAAGGTGTCCTGGAAATAAGTTTTGGGTTTTTCAGGTATAAGTTGGAGCCACCACCAGCACAACCTCCAGTGCCTGCTGCTAGTTCACAATTTGTTCGCCCTCAGGCCACCATTGGTAGGTACTTATTGTGTAAATGCACCTTTAGGCCAATTTACTATAAGCAAAGCAGTTTTTCATAGCGTGCATGTTATTCAAATGCTCAAAGTCTCTTAATTGGAAACTGTATTGTTATATTTAAAAAAGGTAAAAATAACATGAACTTTTTATATTTTTTGTAGAAGCTCGTAGCACATGCAGATTTCAGATGGGATTAACATTTTTTCCTAGTTTGCTCCATGTCAGCTTTACTAAGTTAACCACACATCCAACAAAAACAGTTCACACACACTTGGACTCAGAGGCTGCACCACGGCTTACCAAAGCTATCAGTATAAGTGTCAGGGATTAAAAGCACAATAGCTTGAATCAACAAGTAGTGATTAAAATCTCAGTGTGGGGAAGACAGCCCGGCACAGAGGTTTATCACTGTAACCACAGACACTCCCCAATCTGAGTTCAGCACCAAAGGCCTCTCTGTCTCTATAAAGACATTCTGACTATTTTTCAAAACCTTTACCAAAGAGGTGGCCTCTCCTCTTCGTGAACTCAGAGGATACAGAGGACACAAACAGATGCAAATGATGTAGTTCCTTGGGATCATTTACTCAGTACAGATGAGGATAGATTTACTAGTCCCCTATGAAAACTTCATTTTTTGAAAGTATTTCCCAAATGCTGCTAAACAGACTAAGGGATTTTTAACACCGCTTGTTTTATTCTGAATAATTAGATTAATTTAATTTGCAAACAGACACAAAATGATTTCACATAAAAATAGCTAAACTAAAAACTACCAGGGTCAAAATTATTATTATGATGGTAACAGTTTGTTGTGTATCCTTTTTGCTTGAAAACAGCCTGCAGTCGTTTCTTGTAGTTTTCAGCAACTCACACACGTTTCCTGGGCAATCTCAGCCCATTCTTCTTTTATTTTTAGTTAGCATTAATGGTGCGAAAATATGCTGATAACAGACCAAATGGTTTCTTCTCTTCTCTCCTCTATCAGCAAGTAGCTGCAGCAGTGAAAAAAGAATTTCACATTTTTACTGGGGATACTGCAAATTTTTCCTGTTAAAAGATAGTTTTTCCTTCCCACTGTTGCCAAGTGCTTCTTATATGGTGTCATTTAATTGCTGGGGTTTTCTCTGTATCACTGTAGGGTTTTTACCCTAGTATCCTATAAGTTTTTACTGCTCCAGGAGAATAGAAAAGCGCTGCATAAGAGTCAGCCCAAAGCACCTTGATTTGAATCTATATTAATAAAATTAAATTGAAATTTATATTATATTTTTGAAAATCAATTATATTGATTATAACTGTTATAATAATATATCAAACTCCATCCATCCATCCATCCATTCGCTTCCACTTATCCTTTGGCAGGGTCGCGGGGGGCGCTGGAGCCTATCCCAGCTGTCTTAGGGCGAGGGCCGGGCTACACCCTGGACAGGTCGCCAGTGTGGGCTAAATCAAACTCTCTCAAATTAAAATGTAAATCAAATTATACCTGCTTGCCATTGTCAGATTAGCAATTAAATTACATTATGCCTTTATTACTGTGCTTAAGTACACGGCCTTCACACTCTTTGTGTTCTAGTTAACTCAGGCTGAACAACACATGTATGTCGTGACCTTGCTCGATTTCCAAACAAATATCAGAGACAGAGGTTTATGCATTTTTTGTATTGATGCAAGAATACTCTTGTATCAGTATATTTGTTATTAATAAAATAAAAATGACAAAATTATGTGGTTTTCAAACGCATAATTTTCCAAATGAGTTTCATACGACAATGCTATTAAATTAGCAAGTTACCCGAATTCTAACACCTTTACCAAATGCGCCTTCTCTGAGTATGGTTAGTTTGCATGCGTATGCTTGGGAGGTCATTTGATGTCTGTGACTGTGTGTGGCTTAGACGGGTGTGTGTTTTGGCTTGTGTGCGGCCTCGGGGAGAGTAGTAGTGGTGGGGGAGGGGGGCACGGGGGGTGGTGGTCAATATGTGTTTTGGGGTCACTCTGAGGGTCTCGGATGGAATTACCACCCCACACGCACGCATACACCAGTACACACAGATAATAGTTTTATGCTGATTCCAGTTCAGTGTGCCTACCAGCCTGTAACTTGTTCCTAGCATGGGTTTAATCTGTCACCCTGTTCTGACACTTCCATCACCAACATGATTATGTGGTGTGTGTGTGTGTGCTTGAATCCTGCCACCCAGGATGGAGACTATAGGCTAAAGGATGTGCCTTAGGCTTTGTGTGTGTGTGAGTGAGTTTGTTAAACCCCCACCACCACTTCATCCCCCAGATGTAGAATTGCGCTGGTAAAGGTGTGTGTGGGTGGGTAAGAGTTCTGTGGAGTCTGTGTTAAGATTTGCGATTTTATCTGTGCAGTTGTGTATGACTGGTGGTGTGTGTGTGTGTGTGTGTGTGTGTGTGTGTGTGTGTGTATGTGTGTGTGTGTGTGTGTGTGTGTGTGTGTGTGTGTGTGTGTGTGTGTGTGTGTGTGTGAGAGAGAGAGAGAGAGAGAATGTGTTTTGGTGCTGCAGGGCAGCTTTAGGATGACTGATGTGTTGTGAGTGTTGCTGAGGGACACCTGAGACAGAAGGCGGATCATGTGGACATTTCTCCATCAGTAAAGTGTCAATAAAATCACAGACACACACAGACACACACACACACACACCAATCAGAGAGGAACAGGAAGGAATGAGATAAGATGAGCAAGAGGGGGTGAGAAAGGGAGAAAGAGTGAAAAGGTTGGATGTGCGTGTCAGGTCGGAATGTCGGTGTGAGGCAGGTGAAAAATGAGGAAGCTGTTTTGTAGACAGAGCAATTGTAATTAGTACCACACACACACACACACAGCTCCCGAGCAGACTGTGCATTTGTATGGCAGATCATGAGTGTGACTGATAATAAAAAAATATTTTTTAATTCAGAGACAAATCCACTTTTTACTTTAAAAGATGCTACCTAACTGCAAAATATCAAATCAACTGTTCAGTTAACTTTCTAATCTGTCTGTTATATGCATGCATTGTGTTGACCAATGACTGAGCACTATGCCAGGTTCTTTTATTTATTTTATTTCATAATCTGATATCCTTACTTCCCCCACCCTCTACCAGGCACGGCAGATGGCCTCCCCACAGGTTTCTTCCTGTTAAAAGGGAGTTTTTCCTTCCCGCTGTCACCAAGTGTTTGCTCATAGGGGGTCATTTGATTGTTGGTTTTTTTCTCTGTTATTGTATGGTTTACCCTACAATAAAAAATGTCTTTATGTGACTGTTGTTGTGATTTGGTGCTATATAAATAAATCTGAACTGAATTGAACTGAATAAATATGAATAGATTAAACTATTCACTCTGTGACTGGACAGCCAGTGGTCATTGTCATCCCCAGTGCCTTATCCAGACCCAGCACTTAACCCTTAATCTTACCAGTTTACTGCTGGTTCTGATGTCCACAGTGGTTTAAAATGATATAATTTCTACATACGCAACAATGATACAAGGAGCTCTGTGAAATAGGGGCAAAGTAGAAATAAGAACGGAAATAGGGGCATTTCCATTCTTATGGGTACGATCTATAGAAATGTAAACCATAAGGCTAATTATTGAACATCTAGTTAAATCTATATACGTTAAAAGAAAAGAATTGGCATTCTCACAAGTTTTGTTCTGTCTTGTATATGTAGACTATGGTAGTACAGACGGGAGCGTTACCATATGGCAATATGGTAAGTATATAGTTCACAGATCACCAAACATACACTCAGGGTTGAAAAGTCAGTTTTGTTTAGGGAGGTTCCAGAGTAAAGTGACCAAAAATATGTCGCTGCCATATTAAGAGCTGCTCAAAATTCTCTGCATACTAAGGAAAGGTTATTTACTGCTTCCTTTATTAGCTCCTATAGTTGAGTATCCTTTACTCACAATTCTATAAGTGTACTATCCAGCAAACATCAACATAACTGACAAGTAAAACTTAAATAAGATTAAATTTTCATTTTCATTTATATTCAAAAATGTGGATAAATAATGTTTATGAGCTCTGTTAAAATGATCAAAGTAAATTTACACTAAATTCACCTGGAATTAGTTACGTCCATTTCTGTTTTGCAGCCTGTAGGATTATCATATCAGTTTTACTTCAGTCACCAAAAGCTTTGATAAAGGCAGAAATTGCACTGGATGATCTCTCCAGCAGGAAGAGAAGATACAGTTAGGTCCATATATATTTGGACACTAACACTAGTTTTGTTTTTTTAACTGTTTACTGAAACATATTCTAACTATAGTTATATAATGGACATAAACACAATGTGTAGACTCTCGGCTTTCAATTGAGGGTATCCACATTTAAATTCAATTAAGGGTTTAGGAGTTTCAGCTAGGTAGGCGTAACAATATCCAAGTCTACCAAAGTGAATACAGGGGGTTCACAGTAAGATGCAAGCCACTCATTAGCCTCAAGAATAAAAAGGCTAGATTGGACACAGTTCTGGAAAAACATTCGCTGGACTGATGAAACCAAGATAAACCTCTACCAGAATGATGGCAAGAAAAAAAGCATGGAGAAGGCGTGGAACAGCTCATAGTCCAAAGCATACCACATCATCTGTAAAACACAGTGGAGGCAGTGTGAAGGCTTGGGAGTGCATGACCACCAGTGGCACTGGGACAAAGTGTTGACTGATGATGTGACACAGGACAGAGGCAGCCAAGCTACATGCAGTCCAATTTATTGGGGGAAATAATACATAATACAGATGGACAATGACCCAAAACATACAGCCAAAGCAACTCAGGAGTTTATTAAAGCTAAGAAGGTGAATATTCTTGAATGGCCAAGACAGTCACCTGATCTTAACCCAACTGAGCATGCATTTCCTGCAGTGAAGGCCTGGCGGAGCATTAAAAGATTTTTCAAATCAAACCTAGAAGCAGAAAGTTAGAGGTCATCCAGGTCTTTATATCTTTAAGACGTTCCTGCAGTTTAACTAATTGGTGTGTGTTATCTGGCTTCCCGGATAGATAAAGTTGGGTGTCATCTGCATAGCAGTGAAAATGTATGCTATGCCTTCTGATGATACTGAGTAAAGGAAGCACACATAATATAAACAGAATTGTTCTTAGCACGGAACCCTGTGGAACTCCATAATTAACCTTAGTGTGTGAAGAGAACTCTCCATTTACATGAACAAATTGGAGTCTATTAGATAGATATGATTATATAATCAATAGAGATGATTTTCCTAGGTAATGCTATGTGATTAGAGTGAACACTATCTGTGCACCATTAGGAATTAGGTATTTTGTGTGCAATGAGTTTGTCATATTTTTTAATGTATTTGAAATATATCAACACTTAGCAGTAAATCAGGAATTAAAAAGATGAATATGTACCTCCAACTCACCTCAAACGCTCTGCATTGATCTAATGAGTGTAAGCTGTCAGATCACTGTTTACCTCATAATGCTGGGTGTGAAGTGTCCTCAACTATTTTAATATGGAGAAGGCTGTAAAACTTTGTTAAAGGAATCTTATACAAGTCGAGTCAGTGAAGCTCACTTCGGTCTGACGGCAATGCTGAGATAAGTTGTTGTGGATTTCCAGAACTTTCAGCTATCATTACTAAAATATTTTTTGAAATTGATCTAATGTTGTCAAACACTTAGCAATTAAATTCTGATATGATGTGAGAGTGAAATCAAACTGTTTGTCAGAGGGAAGCAATGATTTTAGGACTCTTAATCCTAACATTAGCTGGCATACTGCTTATAACCAGCTGTTGTTTTTCGAGTCGGCTCTTGTCCGCTGTGTGGAAACGGGGGGGTAACATGTCTGATCTGCTGAAAATTGGTAATTGCGACAATATGGGGAATAAATAAGCATGTTTACGCACTTTACCATGTGTTAGAGCCCTGACTTCAGTTAGGAGTTGAGGCTTGAAGGGAGCAGGAAGAGGATGAGGGTGGAGATGAGGGTGGAGAGGTGGAGGAGGCAGATGAAGAAGATGAGGAGAAAGAGACAATGAGAAATCTATGACATAAATCTTAAATCATATATAATTTAAGAGTGACATGTGATGTGTTAAAACTATTTTATAACTGATATTTTACATGCTGAATGTTTTTTAAAAATCACCTTTTCTTTCAGAATTCTCAGGAATCTGGAACAATTAAAATCTATTATAGGGGTTTGGAGGTTTAAGACAATAGGTACTGTTGCAAAGCAGTGAGCTGAAAGACACTAAAACTTTACAGAACTGACTCTAAGGGGGACTTACCAAAACAAGTCATCAAGTCTCTTAGCCAGTTTTCCAGTCATGCTAATAATTAAACAACACTTTGTTGTGCAGCCTAATGTGTTTGTGTGACTTTGGTGCAGAGTGAGCTGTGGTATTGCCACAACAATCCCCAGGCAGAAAAATGTCCTGAACACCCTGAATCAGAGTCGGAGAGAAGCAGGAAAGAAACAAATTCTCCATAAACTGGCTCGCGTTCAGGACACAGAAGCCCTCCGATGAAAGACAGACAGCCTCGCACGCCAACATTATTTCTGCTTTTTTCACACCTTCTTCTTTGCATGTTTCTTGCTTTGATTGCTTGCTTCTGTTATACCTATAAACACATTTCTTCCTTTTGCAATTCGTTCACTGCACCCCGGCCCGGTTGTGGTGATACCGCAGTGACACAGGCCCATTCACAGGCAGATACCTGACACTGAGCCACAGCTCTCACACACGGATTAACGCTGGCATTCCTCCATCCATCACATATGATTCCTCTGTCTTTATTCACCCACTTGCTACCTTTTCTGCCTTTTTCATTTTCAGCTTCTATCTTTACTACATCTCAGGTTTTTCCTTGTTTCTTGTCTTCCATTTCCTTTCTTGCGTCCTTGATGATCACTTCAGTCGCATGTTTGTTTCTATACGTTCTTTTTTCGTACATCATCCTTTCCTTATTCAGTATGGTGTGACTAGTGCTTTATTTTATCGTTTCTTCTTTAATTCTTGTTTCTACCCTTATTCTCATTTGATTTAGGCTCCTTTCCCCTCCCTCTCTTCTTTTCTATTCTTCAATTATCTTTCTGCCCTGCTGCTGTCTGGTTTTAAAATACATAAATAAAACTTTTCCACCATTATTTAAAGTGTTTTAGTCATTTTTCCAGTAATAATCATTATCATTAGTAATAGTGTGCAATAGTTCATTTGGAGTTCACACAGTTGTCAGTCCAACCTGATCACCCCGCCCTTATTCCCTTCCCTTTCATTTCTCAGTCTTTCCCATTTTCCTTTTACTCACTTCCGTTTCTTTTTTCCTTTCAATCACAGCGTCCTTATCTTCTTTCTTAGGTGTTTCCTTGCTTCTTTGTTAAATCTTCTCCTCTCCCCCTCCCTCTTTCCCTTCTTACCTCATTCTGTCTTTTGTTCCTTTCCCTCCATCCTTATTCCCCCTCTGCTCACTCACTTTCTCCCACCATCCTCCTTCGGTGCCCATGCAAGTTACGGTGGAAATGAGACAGTTTACGAGGAGAATTAAGTTTCATAACCCACCATCGCCCTGACCCTGGACATATTAACTACAACAGCCCCTCTGGACATTTACGTAAACACACACACATGCGTGCACACACACATATGCACACACTATAGCAAGTCCAATAAGAGAGAGAAGTGTGCTTGGATGCAGCTCAACCACAAACCCACCTCAAGTCTTCCCTCGTGTATCCCGTAATGAATTACATCTCATATCTACACCGACCGTTTGGAAAATCATTACTCCCATTCACACATCCGCTTTTCTCATCTACACACGAGTGCCTTGGGTGGAACTGCTCAATGAAATAAGCGTGTGAATAAAATGCATTTACCCTTCCCAGAAGTCTTCCTTTCTCCTAATTTTCATAGATTCCAGAAAATTAGGATCTAGAGAGCACAGGCCGATCGTGTTCAACATCAATGAGTTAAAAAAGAACCCCAAAAAAACACATTTGTTTGATCAAATGAAACTTGAGTTCCTTAACAGACCTTTTAAGGGGCATGTCTGCAGTCTGAAGCCAGGTGATCTGTCCATTTATTTATTTTATTCTGAATTTACTGTCCAAGAAAAATAATTAGTTGATGTAAATTTCGTGATTCTGCTAATGATTCGGAAATATACACCAATGAATCCATAAACATTAAAATGAAGGCTTTATTTGAGGACATAACAGTTACATATTTCCCACATCCACACCCGCAGAGGGTGGTGCATTGTTTGTAACCTTGATCTTTCCAGTTCATTTGACGCAAGTCTTTTAAAGTCAGTCAGCTATAAAAGGGTTTCTTTGGCCCAGTTTAACATGCCAAATATTTTGAAGGCTTGTGGAAATGACACAGAGAAGTTCAGAGTGTCTTTGACGTCTTCACCGCAGAAATGAACCAAGAATTACACAAGTCACGGATGGTGATTTTTGCTGTGAGAAAATGATTTTATGTGCTTCGAGAGCAAAACAGTTTGCAACAGACAAGATACACAAATGTGGGTTTAACGTATTACCAAATTTCATATGAAACATGAAATATAGTAATGGGGATTGTCTTCTCCTTGGATGAATTGTATCTCCAACAATTTTCCCATTTGGGTGTGTATAAAGTGTCTCCTACCATGTATAGTCTTGGTGTGGCTTGTTATTTTCTCACTAATTGAATAGGACAAAGAGAGAAAGAGAAGTCGGCTTCAGTGTCCAAGCAGAGAGAACAAAACTCTTGTTCAGGAAGCTGTAGTCTGCTGTTCATGCATTCCTTGCAAGAAAAGTTATTAAATCTAGCCACAGAGTTGCTATGCTGGCAACAATGAAGTGAAAAACTGTCCAAAAAAAATCCAAATCCTGAAATTAAGTGTACCTACCCAACAGACAAAATACCTGCTCTGAGCCATCCCTGAAGTTTAAAGCCTATTAGTATGTGTTTTCATTAATACAGTCATTTATTTGATGGAACTGTTTACAGGGAAAGAATAATCTATATTTGTGCAGTGTGTGTGTCATTCAGAATGCACTACAGTGTGTGCTAATGGAGTGTAATATAGGAAAACATCACCTGGTTTGTTAATCGGGGAATTAGGTAATGAACGTAAGTACCCAGCACGGTTGTGTGTTGGGTATGTGCACGCACAACATGTTGCAGATAACTGAGGAACTTTCTAACACTAGTGATGATGTCATTCTAACTAATGTTATTACTAAAGTCAGTATCATACATATGATATTGTCTCTTGTTTCTGAATATGATTTTTCCATCAGTCCACTTGCATGTGTCCTGACTAAAAAGCAAGTAAAAGTCCGTTTGGAGGTTGGTCGGCATAAAGTCGACAGACTTTCCACTTTTTTGTCACAGTTTTTCACGTATCATTTTAAAATACATTACAAATGCTTAGGGTTACGCCTTCACAAACCTCCGTGAGACGAAGGTGGGTGAGCAGAGTGAATCAGAGCGCTGATAGCTCAGAACCAGCACTAAATATAAAATGATCTGGAAACAGTAAAATAATACTATTTACTATTTCTTGAGGACAAATGTTTCTCAGAAATGCAACACTTTTGTTGAATTTTTGTGACACTTTTGTGAATACATTTACCGACAAGTTCACATTTGAAAAATGTTTTGTTTGTTACATATATCACGACATGCTCGGTGTTTAAACGACTGTCGATATATGCAGTAAAACCAGCAACATGTACTAGAAGCATTAAAACCATTAAAGCTGCCCACTGCAGCCACTGTCAGTGCTTTTCACAGGTACCTTTTGATTGGTTACGTCTCTCTATAGAAGAGCCGGCACTTTCTTTCCTGTTTAAGCTTACTCTTCACCAGTCAGCACTGAATCAATGTAGCATCATTGATATGGGTGTACATATTATGGTGTTTTGGATGACTGCATGCATGTGTCTCCATAGACTCTGCCAATGTTACGTTCCCACAGTCCCTCTATGAATTATGTGAATGACATGGCTCTGTGGAACAGAGGAATGACATATATCAAGATTTGAATGCACACACGCATGTCAGGTTTTGCTATCGTAGTGGGGACATCTCATTGACATAGTGCTTTCCCTAGCCGCTTACCCTAACCATAACCATAAAAAATGAATCCCTAACCCTTTCCCTAAACCTAACCATTACCCAATTGTAACCCTGACACTAAAACCACATTTTGAATGTGAAAAATGCCTTCAAACTTGTTGGGACCTGGATTTTGGTCCCCACCAAGATAGGAAAAACCGTTAGACACACACACGCACGCACTTTCGTGATGGGTAATGATAGAAATGGCCAAAATGCCATTATGGATATTTTACAACTTCGAACGCTGCTCAGGAGCTGGTAGTGGGTCAGTGGGAGCACACCTGACAGATGCAGCTACTGGAAATGAAGGAGTTCGACTGAGGATTGTCTTTCTCGGTCTCATCACCTCTCTGTGTGTCTGTCAGCACTCGAGCCTTCTGCTGCGATCTTATCTCTCAATTACAGCACCCAGCACATTCCTGTCAACCACACACATGCATGCATGCACACACGCACCTGCAGGTTAAATTCAAAACATCTCAATGTGAAGCGCTGTGAGCCGGGTCTCATAACTGCTTCGACATTATTCTCAGTCACGACTTAATGTACTGCTTTTTTTTTTTTTTTTTTTTAACTTTTGGCTCGTGGGTACAATCATAGAAAAACTTTGCAGCCAGGAGGGCTTGGTCACGAGATGAGAAATCGCATTTGCCACCTCCCATATTTCATACATGTCATTTAAATCATTTAAACTGTTACGACACAGCCGTCACAGTCACACACTCATTTCTCACACTCTGCATCAATGACCAAATGAATCTCAAACACTCATAAAGACTTTTGAAATTCTTATGCACTGACTCATGTTAGTCTAAGAAATGTTACATGAGAATGAGGCCCGCGCGCACACAAACATGCACACACACACAAACCTCAAAAAACATGTGTGTACCCAGAGGCCATTTTGACGAGAGAGAGCCCTCCAAGCTATAATAACATTCTGCTACTCCCTATGAGTTATTGGAATATCAGGAAAGAGACAGTGTGTGTGTGTGTGTGTGCACGCAGCATGAGCTCTGTGCATGCCACACAAGATGTATCAATCATAAATAGGTGCTGACAGGGAATTGTGGGAATTGCAAAAGTAACCAGGTTTTAATAAAAAAAACAAAACAATTTAAGACAAACTTATCCTCTACATGATGCTGACAAACAACTCAGTGTCATGTCAACCATGACTAAAATGCACATGGATGTAGGCTGTCATCTTATCTCCCATTAAATCAGTAGCGATTTCCTTTAATCATGTTCACTGTCATTTTAATCCCTCACCTCAAAACAGAAGTAAGTTTAACCTGAGACCTGCTCTCTACCTGCTAAAGGTTGTTTCACACGTCATTGTCCACAGCATCGCTGCTAGTCTCTGCCTGTGTAAGAGTGAGCATCACTCTGAAATCAGTGTTTGTTTTTGAGATTCCTCAAGCAGACGGATCTTTAAAGAAGTGGGAGTCATTGAACTAAACCAGCATTTAGCTTCTTTGTGTGTGTCTGTGTTAAACACATTGACTTGATCATGTGTAATGTAACATGTAAAAAAAATGTATTTGCATTGTAAGGTAGACCCTACAATAATACATACAGAGAAAAACCCAACAATCATATGACCCCCTATGCGCAAGCACTTTGTCGACAGTGGGAAGGAAAAACTCCCTTTTAACAGGAAGAAACCTCCGGCAGAGCCAGGCTCAGGGAGGGGCGGGGCCATCTGCTGCGACCGGTTGGGGTGAGAGAAGGAAGACAAGATAAAGACATGCTGTGCAAGAGAGACAGAGATTAACAAGTATGATTCAATGCAGAGAAGTCCTCCACTGTCCATGTGCCACAACATTAACCAAAATTTCATTTTTAAAATTAAAGAAATAAAATAAAACAAACTTAAAATTAAAATGATTTATTACTTCATTTTCTGGCTTTACAGGGAGGCTTGCCAACTTTTTAAACTCTATTATTCCCGTCATTTGGAGGGTTCCCCTTTATGTTTTTCTTTTTTCTTTTTTGGGGGGCTTTTAGAAAATATTTCAGGCCATAAAAATCGTATTCATTGATAAGAAAGAAAAACAAAAATTAAAAAAAAACCTCCTAAAAAGTACAATTAAATTAAAATGTGACATGTACTGAAAACACAAAGAAACATATACTCATAAGTGTTTTGAACAGGCTGTAGTATAGCTAATATAAAATCCTCCTGGTACACCATTCAGGAACCACTCACTTACACCACCACCCACCCCTCCTGCCTTCAAATGGGAGTTTGACGTCTTCGATTTCACACGTCCTCAGAAACATGGGGCTGATGCCAGCAGGGCAGCGGCTTTGCTCTGGTGTAGTTTCTCTTGCTTTCTCCTAAACTGGTCAGAAGTCACAGCCAGGCAGGGGGTATTTCTCAGATGTGGGGGGTCTGATCCACACAGTTCCCTTTGGGGGATAGAATTGGAGAAAGGCAAAATCACTGAAGACAGTGGGAGTGTGTGCAAGCCACAGTGCGTGGTGGAGGAGGCACTTGTTGAAGAAATTGGTCAGCTCATTTGTTCTCTCCTGGTATACACCCAGTGATTTTCTTCATTCCCCTCCGTAGCCCTTGTGTTTTTCTGTTTGAGTTCGGCCTCCTCAAGTGTTGTGTTAAATGTGTTAATCTCTTCATCGTCAGTAGCCTGGGGTGTGTCTGTGGTCATCAAAGTCATCAACAAATAAAACGAAAATGGACCATACCTGTTATTGTGACACTGAGCCAAATAATTGTCCTTGTGTATGGTTATGATAAACTATAATTTGGAACTTTGCACTTAGAACTGGAACAAGTCTGTACACCTGAATGAACAACAAGTAGGTAGGAATTATCATTACTTTTTAAATAAATTATAACCTCTGCTCTGACTATTATTTTATTAAATCACAATGTTTTGGTCCAACCGTCCTTAATTGGAGGTCGGGGGTCGGGGGGTGGGGGAATCTTACAGATCTAATTGTTTCTTTGTCTTTCTTTGCTCTTCATTTGTTATTCCCTCTATGGCTTTTCCCCTCTTTATGCTTGCAGACACACACACACACGCACACACACACACACCTTGTGGTTTTACATGAGAAAATGTCTCTGCCTCCATCTCCATTTCTGACCTCTGTGCCCCAAACAAATCCTGAATTAATTAAAAAGGGAAATCCCAATGGTCCTCAGGCAGGGGCACACATTCTCGCTCTCTCTCTCTGACACACACACACACACACACACACACACACACACACACACACACACAGATTGAGTGTCTCTCACCCTTATGCTGTGGTAAGGGATTAGTGGAGCTTGTTCAATGACGGGAGTGTTTCCAGGTTGACAGAGTACGGAGCTCAAGCAGCTCGGTTTAAACATTACCAAGCACTGCACAGTCACTTCTTTTCGAAGGATTTACATTATGATGAAATTTACAGTCCTCGACCTGTAACAGTATTAAAAGTATCCTGTTATGCCTTTTTCGTATTTTCTGTCAGAAATAGATTGTTTTGATGCTGGATGCTCATTTAAACATATATAAACATGGCCAAAATGTCAAATTGTGAGGTCAATGTATATGCTAATAATCAGTGTCAGACTGCGCTACTCTACTCTTGGCTTTGTATGATGTAATGAGAAAGGGTATCCCTGTTATAGTCATCTGCCCACCTACATTTTTTGAACGGGGGCAGACAATCAGAAGAAAGGCAGCTTAAAGGGAGCTTGTAAAACAGCTTGTTTCACTGCAACTTTTTTATGAGAAATTACACAAAAGAATGATTCTTTGCAAACACTTGATTGCAGTTGTTGCTGCTAAGGGTAGACACTGTATTTAAGTGTCACAAACACACAAAAAACAGGAATTCTTTTTCACACCACTGTACATTAGAGCGCAGTCTGACTTCAGACATTGATCTTGGCAAAAATGCTGTTTAAAAGTTGCAAATCTACATCAGTTCTATGATTAGTTCAACACTGAGTGAAATTTGTGAAATTTGACTCACAAATTCAGGCTGTCGACCTCTCTGCTAATGCTTAGCATTTTTAAGAAAGACAAAAGTTAAAAATGGAGGAACATGGGAATGGTCCAGCTTGATACATATTATAACCTTTCTCGGAATTTAACTCGATCAGCCAGAACAGAACACATGGACTACAGCATGAAGATTACATAAATCCAACTAGAACACTTCAGGGTTCATAAAACTGAAAAATGTGCTCTTAAATACTGCTTGCTGAAAGTATCAGTTAAAATGTTTTCAGTATTTGGAACCAGATTGTTTTAAAGGAATATGGCTCTTACTTTCCTGACCTGTCCAATTGTTATTAATGGTTGGTATAACTATATCTCTAAGGACTGTCTGCACTTGCTTATCTTTCCACAAACCTCAATGAAAATCACTCTTTAATGTCAGAGCTGAATGAGGAAAAATGTGTCTTTGTGCCTGCTCTCTTCTCAAGGAACCCATTATGGAATAATGAAAGAGCCCGTCTGTCCCACGGACTTGAACCTGAAGATGAAGGATGCTGTGGCAGATTGAGTAAGGGTCTGCCTCTGCTGTGTTTAGTCAGGATTAAAATAGAATTGGCCTGTGATCTTGTATGTCCCACATTGGACTATTTGCTTCAGGAGCAATTATCTGGATAAATGTGGCCCGCTTGCTCTATAATGGGATTGCGGTTCTGTTTTGATTGCACGTATACATTTATCTTTTACCGATTTAACTGTTATTGACTCTCCAGTGATCTTTTTTTATTCTTTTTGTCTCCAGCACTGGGCTTTTTAATGCTTTAGCCTTTATTCTAATATTACACACCAGCAATTTCAGTGCGTAAAGTTGGGATATAAAGTAAGCTAGGTAGTGTTAATCAAAAATCAAAAGAAACAACTCATCACACTTGAAAGCTCAGCAATCAGAGCGACTGCTCTCCGAGCACATCTGAGATGTTTGTTTCTGCAGTCTTTCCTGAGAATTATAGAGAACTCTGAAGCTTTGAACTGCTGTAATCAAGTTCTCATCTCATCGTTGTTTTGAAATTGTCAGGTCTGAGGGATGTTCGGTAAACTAAATCACATCTGCAGGAAATCAGAATTTTAATCGACTGTTGACTGCTGGGAAAACCGGGAATACGTTCTTCATTTGACAAGCTTATTGTGAGCTAGAAGGTGCTGGAGTCTTCGGTGGCTTAGCGCTAATGCTGCTTGGAGCAAGAAGCAGCATGGAGAGGAACAGAAAGCCCTAAAAACAAACTAAATAAAGCACAATATGATTTACATTTTACAATCTTCAAAATAAGTGCCAGTTTGAAACTGAAGTGGCCACTTTTTGCTTTGAATAAACACTCTTGACATTCTTTGAATTGGTTTCATAAGATCAGCCTGTCTAACAATCCGAAAGGACTCCCCACACATGTTGAGCACTTGTTGGTAGCTTTCTGTTCCATCTGAGGTTCAGCTTACCTCAGACCTTTTTAGTTGGGGTGAAGCTGAGTAATAGTGGCAGCTAGATTGTCTCCTTGATCACTCTCCTCCTGGTCAAACTGGCTAAAGGAGTGTGGTGGTGTGTTTTGGCTCATTGTTCTGCAGAAATGATGGACCCACTCAGTTCAAATCAGATGCAATGGCGTGTCACTGAAGAATGTTGTTATAGCCATGGTGGTCTGGACTAAAGTCCAGATTTCTGTATGAAGCCCAGTCTTGGATGACTCAGTCCAAGCAGCTACTCATTGGTCCCCTCTGTAGTTGTTTCTTTGCAGCAGTTTGATCAAGAATACCTGCTTTATTTATTCTGTTTTCTCACACAATCTTCAGAAAATGATGAAGAATCGGGCTGGGGGTTGTCCTTTCTCATATGTGGCGACCAGCAGGAGGTAGTCCACTTCAGACACATTCTGAGTCATTAGAAATACTCCGGTTGTTTTAGTCAAGGACGCTGCCTGGGTTGGACATGCAAGAGGCAGCACAGATGACACAAGAAAAGATGCATGCTCTATTTTCTTAGATGCATGATGCATGCTCTATTTTTATTTGATTCGATTGTTGCTGTCTTGCCATTGTTAAAATAGAGTTTTTCCTTCCCACTGTTGCCAAGTGCTTGCTTATTGTTATGGCTTTCTTGGTATTATTATAGGGTTTTTACCTTAAAATATAAAGCACCTTGAGGTGACTCTTCTTCTGATTTGATGCTATATACATTGAATTTAATTGAATTGTATATAAAGGACAGACTTGACAGATGTAAGCATAGGTAAAAGTGATCATATCTGGATGAGAGGACGGATAGCTAAGTTATCAACTAACACTAGTAAGCTTGGCTAAAAAGATGAATACATAGATGTTCTTGGTTCAGCACACTGACAGACATATCTGCTACTTAATGCAAGGTAACACAATTTATTTCACTCAGCATAAGTAAAGCACAAACTTCTTAGATGATCTGTCATATTATTTGTCTGAAAACTCCATTAGAAGTGCTCCCAAAGCCAGAAACAGCATGCTCCTCAGTGGTGAGCATCTTTCACTGATGAATTAACCAGTGTTATCAGAATGCTGCTTCAAGGAAAGGATCAGTCAAGTGAATGCTAGTCTCTGTGTGTCACCAGTGTGTACTATATTAGTATCATCCTCCACACAAGGAGATTTGCTGATTCTGTGTGTGTGTGTGTGTGTGTGAGAGAGACAGATAAAGAAATAGAAAGTAAGACAGACGGAGAACACCAGGTTGCAATCCATCATCCATGACTGTTCTTGTGTTCTTCCATTACAGTGTAAACAGGCTTCTTCTGCGAAAAAAACCCACTCACGGGTGGCCGTGTCCCTTTGCTGATCCAACCGGTTAACTTGTGTGAATGTGTGCAGATGTGAAAGTGTGTTTAAGTGTATCTGTGTGAGCATCTGAGTGTGCAAGTGTGCTCCTCATGTCAGTAGTCCAGGAGGTAATTTGCTCTAATAACAGAGCCGAGGATGCTCCAAAACCTTGATTAAAACAGTTTCTATTCTCAGAAAGCTCGGTGTGTGTTTGTGTTGGTCTGAATGCACGAAAAATTCTATCAGCAGTAAGCAGAGATGTCTCAGTGCGCTGCTAGTTAAGGGACACTCTGTGTATACTGGATCCGTGTAGTGTCAGTGTGTGCTTGTGGTTTGTGTATGTGTGTTTGCTCCACTGGTACCCCCACCACGCTTCCTGATCTAAAAATGGTCGTAACTCGCCATTGCTTTCCCATCTGAGCCGTTCCCCTCCACTCATCTACCATCGCTGAGACGTACCAAGGTGTTGATGTTGGACTGGAGTCTGTGAGCGTGTGTGTTTTGTCTGGTGTGTGTATTTCTGGCTATTTTGAGAGAGCCGTGGCAATTGGCCCATTTAAAACTCTGCTTTATCTCTGCGCAGCATACCAAGAGACTAAAAACTCCTCCTGTACAAAAATGAATAATGAAACACAGTGCGCCTCTGCAAACATATAGATAATCATCTTTCATAATTTAGTGATCCCACTGTGTAAACTGTAATGACTTTTCAATGACTTCCCATTACTTCACTAAGTCAAATTTCTATAATTTAGTCTAGTTTCTACTATAGTAAAGTCTGCTGTAAGACCATCTTAAAACCATCTTCTTCGTGAAAGCCAACAGACAAAGCCTGTGATGCCAAATTACAAATGATAATCGGCTCTTTAGTTAATGTTTAAAGGTAAGTATTTAACCTTTTAACATCCAGGTTGCTGGAGGACCACTTAAGAATAGGGGTAGGGTTAGGAGTGCATTAAAGCCACATGCCATCACATCTCTTTTATGCATTTTGGCCACAGTTTTGCCATGGGAGTATTTCCATTTGGGTAAGACAAATAGGTGAACATTCCATACAAAGGGGTAGATGTGAACCTAACATGAGACTAAACAGAGATCTAGAGAGGGCAACATGACTATAATACCTTTTTCAGAGTTGTTTTTGCTACAGCCTGCTAACCTGGCAGATCTGCTGGCAAACTGACTCACAACAGACAAAGTTAACAGCCACCTGATCGACGTAGTTCAGCATTTGGAAAGATATTTCATATCCGTCCAAAAACAATGTTCAGTTAGTGGATGCGAGGCTTACATTTTCCAGGTGGCCAGAAGGAGCCACCTGGACAGCAGCAGCCCCAAATATCCCATCCAATCCGGCCTGTTCTGGTGGCCGCATCCACAAATGCAGTAAGACCTGCACAGTACAAGGCAGATGGTTTATGTGTTGTGGTTTATCAATGTATCGGGAATATAAAGACCATTTTATTTGTTCAAGCTTTTAAATTAGATGATAATTCTCAAAGCAGATTATTTACTTCATCTAGGTAAGGCATAACAGGGCAAATCCAAAATAATCAGTGAATTCAATTGAGGATAAGATTGTTGTTCTTTAAACAAAAAAAACTAAACTAAACTAAACTAATAATGCAAATACCTCTTTATTTGAATTTGCAGTGTAAGACATGTTTTTCAGTGAGTGGCTGCAACCATAAGCAACTGCATGTTTACTCAAAGTTATTTCACAATTGTTTGCACCTTAAGTGTTATGACACTGCTTACAAATAAAAATCATTAACCCATGATTGTCTTATGGATGGTTAGTTTATTGAATTTATCAATGCTTATAATTTTAATGCAATAATGCATTGTCTCTAATTTGGAAATAGTAAAAACATTGCTGAGATTTCTATTTAAGTTGGGTGCTGAATTTGTGTAAAATGAATTTCAAGTAGAAAAAATGAATTTTTACTTGATAACTTGTTCAATATTCACTTTAATCTATGGAGCAACACTTTAATATGAGCAATCTGAGTCATTGTTTATGGAAAATATCAAACACTTTTTTTATATTTCTATTTATTAAAGAGTGAAGTCAATATTAATTGTTTTCTTTCAGATTATAGTCATATGATAAATCTTTATCACAAAACTGCATATTACTTTAATGGAAATAGTCTCATATTTAACAACTCAATGCATTTCTTTTGAAAGAGCTGGCTACAATAATTACTCCAGCTTTAATGAGTAGTGATGTGTTGGTCGCGAACGAAACGGCTCTTAGAGCCGGATCTTTGAAGTGAACGAGGCGAGCCGTGGGTTTTGTTTGTTTTTTTTTTCTTTCTCTCACCCTCTCTCTCGCACTTTTTTTCCGCTTCACTCCGCACGCGAGCCTTGTGCTTTGCGCAGTAGCACAGGAACAGAGCGGGAGGGAAAGAGAGAGAAAGAGAGCCAGGGACAACAACGTCACATTATAAAGGTATAGTGATCATCCATCCAACTATTTTCAGTTGACGATGATAAAGGATTCAGAAAGTTTATTCATGCAGACCCATATGACAGAGAATGTGCATCGTTTTCATATTTTTTCATATTTATATTTAATTGTGTTGTGGTTTGCAGTGTTTTGTGTTGTTTCACTTTAAATTTGTTTAAAAGGAAAAAGCTGAAAATTTAAATAGTTAAAAGTTGAAATGTAAATAGTTGGTTTTTGCATTATATCATTTATTCATTACATTTTATGTGGAGTGAATAAATAAAAGTATATTTACGGTGGCCGCTAGAGACAAAGCACGTACAAACTTCAAAACACGTACAAAACACAACAGAAGTGTTCCAGGATGCTAGGCGCAGTGTTACCTAGTGGCTACACAAGCCAGGAAGTACCAACGACCGGATTTGGTGTGTGGTAGTAACAGGTAAATGAACATTTTTTTGAATTATTTGAATATATATGAGTGCCTGTGTATAAATACACAAACAATACACATATGCTTTCAATTGTGTAATTTAAGTGATCTAGGTAGCTCTGTTTTGGAAGTTCAGTTAACGCTAGAAATGTGTTTTGGAATTTGTACGTGTTTTTTGGAGTTTGTACGTGCTTTGTCTCTAGGGGCCACCGTATATATTTATATATAAACATATATAAATAAAACCACGTTTTTTTTACATTAGTAATTCTTTTTGTGCATAATTTTATATTATTGTTAATAATAAATTAATTAAAGCAACAAAACAACCTGAAGAGCCGGTTGGGAGCCGAAAGAGCCGGCTCTTTTTAGTGAGCCGAGCCGAAAGAGCCGGTTCTCTAAAAAGAGCCGGAAATCCCATCACTATTAATGAGTTATAATTACACCGCAAAATTAAACCACTCCGTCTTTTGCATTTAATTGGTTAATTTTCAAGCTTATTATCAGCATGTCATCACCTTTGTCTGATTTTTGCTGACACCACATTTATTTAACAATGACTTATCAACACTGGAGAATTTTACATATTGACTGCAAAAACAAACTTCGAGCAGCATCAACAAATTCCAGCAGAGTGTTTATGTGACACATACATCCATTCAGCCTGGAGGTAAATCATTAGAGTAAAAGTGTGAGTAGCTGTTACACCGACAACTCCAGGGCGGCAAATTGACTCAGAGATAAAACAAACACCTGTCAGCCCCTGATGAGCCCGATGTCTGCAATCAAACAGGCACATTAATATTGTTTATGGGTCTGTTCATGAAAAAAAAAGCGATGCACAATAAAATACACACTCAGAAAAGCAAAATAAGGAGAGACATCTAACCAAAGATCTGCACATGTACTATGTAAAAGCTCAGATGGTGAAGAGATCCAGCTGTGCAGCAAAGGACAGCAAAGAGGAGGAGACATGACACAGCTGGAGCTCAGCATTTAAAGTAAGGTCTGACTGCACTAATGTACTGTACTATCACAGTGCAAGCCCAGCGTTCAGGCCTTAGAGAGAGTCTGTGTGTGTGTGTATTCATAAATATACATAGCCATCACATGGTGGACAATGCAGACTGAGTGCAGAATGAGTGACTGTAAATTATACAGGTGATATGTATTATCAAAGCTGAACAAATCCCCACCATTCAGTTACAAATGAAAAGTAAATCCAGTCTAACTGAACTGATACCTGTAACCATAAGCATGATTTTTTTTTTTTAACTCTTTTTACATTTGAAATAAACATCATTAGACATCTCGGGTGTCTGATGGTCACATTAACCCTGTTGACCCTCTGGGATTTAAGCCATCATTGGTGACAACCCCAAGCCTAACCCCAAGTTTTTGATGTGTTTCAGGTAGGATGATTATTTTCCTTGTTCCCTGATTGCCAACACTTGGAAAAACAAGTTTTGAGAAACAAAACTGGCATGTTCTGATTGCATGGGGTTAGCATCAGGGTCATCACACATGATGACTTAAACCTCAGAGGGCTAACAGAAGTTGACAAGGCATCAGCACTCAGTTTTGAAAGAGTAACTCGAGAGTAACTTGTTTTGTTTTTTACCTGGTAGTCCCCGACTGTCTGAAATGTACACCTTAAGGAAACATCCAGAATAACAACTAAATGATTCTGTTTGACTATTCAAAAAAAAATAGGAGACAGCATTGAAAAAACACAAAAGCCTCATTTAATGCAGAAAAAGCTTGGAGCAGCAGACCAGTAACCCCAAGTGTTTACATGCTAAGTAAAGTTTATATGCTCGGCTAAATGTTCATTATATTTCTGATGAACTGCTGGAGTTACACAATATCTATTAGAATTAGTGTATTTACTAATATAAACTCTGCTGTATCACCTATAATTTGGCCAATCACTCTTCGTGCCAACACTGAACACACAGAGTAAGTATAGCATGCTGGTGCAACGCTAGACTGAGCTTTCTCTGAGCAGCCAGCCCTGACAGACAGGAAAACACCCCCATGAGATCAGTTACAGAGCTAATATGTACCTGTCAAGGACCCTAATTACTTGCTCACACACATACACACACATTACAGCTGTCAGGGCTTGCAGTTAGCCTAACAAATCACCAGTTGTAAGACTAGCAGTGTCCAGGGACTGCGGCTAACTGGTAGCAGCCATGGCCTGCAGCAATACAGCAATGACACTAGGCTATGCCGGCCTTGTCTTTGACCCAGTTAGCAACCATGATGTGATGGGAGCCGGCTGGGTCAGGCTTAGAGTCTTTACTCTTTCAGTCTCCAAACACCAGAGATTAAAGCTGACTCAGACATGCATTCCTATTGCAGTGCAGGCCAGCAACACCTCTGTTTGGGCCAGCACTGGGAAACACACGCAGGCTTTAGTTTCACCAAAAAAAATCTTAACTTCCTGCATCAGAGTGAAGTTATGATCGTTTGTCATTTCAAAAGGTTTAATTTATGGAAAATTCCAGTTCTGATTAGCTATTTGAGTCATGACATAGTGTATGTCTTTTATTTAGCCCATTTATTTTTCAGCCCATTATTCATTTATTATTATTAAGTCATTTCTTAAACTGTTGTGAACGGTATTGTGGTATGTTCAAAAGTACAATTATTTTGTCTGAAAAAAATTAACTTGTTAATTTTAATCTTATTTTAGCAGACATATGAGAGAGTGCATTAGAAGTGATAGTGTTACATAAATCATATCAAATCCACACTGAACACCGACTAAGGCATTTGCACTGTTGCCTCACAGCATGAGGGGCCTGAGTTACAAACTCTAGATGTATGCACAAGTGTTTTTGTGCGTGCTCCATTATAGAATAGCGTTCTGTCCACCGCATAAAATAAAGTCTGCTTCAAGTCAGAACAGGACCCTTGTTGTGTTTAGACCAAACACAACAAGGTTCCTGTTCTAGTTCTTTTCCAGTCTCTATATAAAAGAAAACTCGTTTCACACCTCCCCACTAATGGAGACAATAGCCTAGCCCTCCATTTCTAATTGTCAGGGGTGTCAGGAAATTCCCACTCTGTCCTTTCAAAACAATGTGAGGTCGAGGTCGTCACCTGTGATAACCTTGGACCCAACTGTAATCCTATGTTTTAGTAAAAAGCTAAATAATTACTCTGGAATAAAAGGAATCAATAATTCCAATAATGGAAAGCCATAATGTCAAAATATATGACAGTTCATATTCCTATCTGGAATCTAGTGATCTGCGATACCACTGATTATATAAATACAATTTAATTGAACTGATATTAACATATAATATCAGTTGCCCTGATGTGATCAGGGCATTGGCATAATGGTACATTATAAAATCTGTTTACATGTCATAAGACTGTTGTTGCATTATATACCTTAAATTTGGCAGTTTTGTTGACTTTAGACACACCAAAGCCTTCATGCCCACATCTGATGGGTCTCAACGGACAACAAAAAGACTAATCTCCTGCTGCTACACTGGAACACAAAGTTCTGTAATTATGTAATAATGTGTCATCATAGAAGACATTAAACTACTTTACATCTAAATGACTTTTGCTTTTACGAGTCACAGTAGTGTTTAGTGCAGCTACAAGGTGGAACGTGTAAGTATATTATTACAGTGCGTTGTTACATACCAAGTAGCATGTTGCTATGCTTTGTTCATCTGCAGTGCTGTGATATGTAATATAGATAAACTGAAGTACACGATTGAAAAAAGATAAATGTTACAGTAGAATATAGATATTAAGTAAAATAAATAATGCATAGTGTCTGTGCAGGGATAGAGATACAAACCATGAGTCCCACAGGCCTGAATGGGAACTTGAAGCCGTTTATAATTCTGACCTTGTTTTGTGCAGACAAAATGTTGGGGAACTTGAGCATCGGTAGCTCCTAAAATATATTGACCATTCATTGTGCTCAAATAGATCAAAGCCTCCTCTATATCCTATCACGCTGTTGATCTTTTCTCAAGTCGCTTTTTTTTCCTTTTTTCTTCAAAAGATGGAAATCAACAAGAAATTAACCCTGTAAGACCCAACACATCAAAAAATAGACAGAAAATTCAGATTTTTTGGGAACTGAGAAGTTTATTAAACCTTATAACAAAATCCACATTTTTCTTTTTGCTATCTCATGTTGTGTATGTTATATTTTTATTATATATTTATTATATATTTTTGTATCGCAATTGATACATTGGGCGTTTTTGGCAACTTTTTGTTAACAACAATGTTAATTTTAGACAAAAAAAAGAGTTTTGTCCATAACATTTTGAAATTATGGCAAGTACTGATGATTGTGATGAGATAGAGGTCTCAGAAACTCATGTATCAAATATGATACAAATGGCATTATAGGGTTAAATTCATAAAATCATATATTTTAGTAGCCATGTTGAGTCAAAAACATATTGTTATATAAGAGTGCAAGAAGTTCACATATGTGACTAACATGCAATACAAAGGTGATTTTTTTAATTTTTATTTTAATCTGTGTGCTTTTCTCTTCAAGATTTGAAATTTAAGCTCCTCCTGGGGTTGGCTGAAAGTTTCCTTTGGAGAGGTCAGGAGTTAAATCAGAATGTTCATACAGGATGCAGGAGTACAGGGAGTGTTTTCTGATCTATCAAGTCTTGTCCATGGGGGGTGAGCTGCTAATGTTGCACAACAGAGTACCAGCATGTGGAACCACTGAGAGAGATTACTACATTTACTCCTACACACTGAGCAGTTTCATTCCAAAGTGAGAAATTTGACAAGTGAAACTAACACCTTTGACGAGGGTTTGTGTTGAGAGGAGTTTCACAAATTATATCGAAATTACAATTAAAAATTACCATTTGCTTTGTGCATGCTGAACATTTGGAGGCGCAGACACTTTTCAAATTTCAGATGCTTTGAAGGACAAAGAGAAATAGAAGCAGAAAATGCATACAGTTATAATCAACATGAAAGCATGACTGTCATGCTGGAATTTAATTGATTTATTTGTAAAAGTAAATCAGGTTTTGCTTGTTTTTAGTTTACAGGCTATTTATAGTCTGTTTTCTTAATTTTTAATCTTTAATTGTTATGCTAGAATGCCAGCAGTCTACAATATGGGTGTGGATTTGGGGAACTAGCTACTATGGTAAGACGTGCCACCCAATTCATGCTTAAGAACCTCGCACGATGCTTTACAGCATTATACAGGGTGGGCCATTTATATGGATACACCGTAATAAAATGGGAATGGTTGGTGATATTAAAGTCCTGTTTGTGGCACATTAGTATATGTGAGGGGGCAAACTCCTCAAGATGGGTGGTGACCGTGGTGGCCATTTGGAAGTCGGCCATCTTGGATACAACTTTTGTTTTTTCAATAGGAAGAGGGCCATGTGACACATCAAACTTATTGGTAATGTCACAAGAAAAACAATGGTGTGCTTGGTTTCAACGTAACTTTATTCTTTCATGAGTTATTTACAAGTTTCTCTTTGTTCACAGCCATTGACATGTCGAAGAGGTTAACACGTGAGGAGCAGATCGAAATTGTGTTGATATCTGGTGAACGCAGTAACCGGGTCATTGCAGCAGATTTCAATGCAAGACACCCTACGAGACCACCCATCTCCCATGCTACAGTCAGCAAACTGCTTGCTAAGTTTCGTGAAACTGGTTCAGTGTTGGATTTGCTAAAATGTGGACGCAAGAAAACTGTCACTAATGAAGAAACATCAGTGGCTGTCCTAGCTTCATTCAGCAAGAGCCCACAGCGTAGCACTCACCGCATGTCACTGGAGAATGGCATTAGTCGAACATCCCTTCGGCGGATATTAGCTACTCACAAATGGCACCCTTACAAACTCCAGCTACTGCAGCATCTCAACGAGGATGACCCAGATCGGCGCACAGAATTTGCAGAATGGGCAAAACAAAAATTGGAACAGGACCCTCAGTTCACGCAGAAGATTTTGTTCAGTGATGAGGCAAACTTTTATGTGAATGGTGAAGTTAACAAACAAAACCACCGCTATTGGTCTGACACTAACCCACATTGGATGGATCCCTCCAAGACTGTTGGAACAACAAAAGTGATGGTTTGGTGTGGTATATGGGTACAACGATAGTGGGTCCATTCTTCATCAATGGAAACCTCAAGGCCACTGGATATTTGAAATTGCTACATGATGATGTGTTTCCCTCTTTATGCACTGAAGCTGGCACGTTCCCTGAGTTTTTCCAGCAAGATGGTGCGCCTCCACATTATGGGTGCCAGGTCCGAGCATTCCTAGATGAACAGTTTCCTGGAAAGTGGATTGGTCGTCGTGGGCCAGTTGAATGGCCCCCAAGGTCTCCCGATCTGACCCCCTTAGACTTTTATCTTTGGGGTCATCTGAAGGCAATTGTCTATGGTGTGAAGATACGAGATGTGCAGCACCTGAAACTACGGATACTGGATGCCTGTGCTGGCATTTCTCCTGCGGTGTTGCTATCAGTGTGTGAAGAGTGGGAGAAGAGGGTTGCATTGACAATCCAACACAATGGGCAGCACATTGAACACATTTTATAAGTGGTCAGAAACTTGTAAATAACTCATGAAAGAATAAAGTTACGTTGAAACCAAGCACACCATTGTTTTTCTTGTGACATTACCAATAAGTTTGATGTGTCACATGGCCCTCTTCCTATTGAAAAAACAAAAGTTGTATCCAAGATGGCCGACTTCTAAATGGCCACCATGGTCACCAAACATCTTGAGGAGTTTGCCCCCTCACATATACTAATGTGCCACAAACAGGACTTTAATATCACCAACCATTCCCATGTTATTACGGTGTATCCATTTAAATGGCCCACCCTGTATTTCCGTTATTAGGAGTCATCATCTGTCCTCAGCAGTCTGTCCTCAGGACAGCCTGTCCCTGTCCAGGTGTGGTTCCTAAAACTTAAACACACGACAATGCAACCACTGATCATGAAACCTGGATCCCACTGACTTATCTGACTTTACGCCTTTTTCTAAGCTTCCTTTTCTCTCTCAACGTTTGGAGAAAATTGTTTGCAGCCAATTGAAAGCCTTTTTGGGTGAAAATGATGTCCTTGAGGTTTTTCAGTCTGGTTTTAACTCTTATCATACCACCAAATCTGCTTCTGAAGGTTGTTAATGACTTTCTCCTGTCTACAGATTTAGGGGCCTACATGATCCTAGTTCTCTCTCTCTTGCCGTTAAGAAAATGGATCATATTATTTTAATATGTCATTTAGATCATTTTTAAGCATTCGTGGCACTACTCTGAAGTGGATCCTCCTCTGCTCAGTTGTCATATGGGGTCCCACAGGGCTCAATACTTGGGCCTCTGATATTTTCGCTGTATCCTTTGCCCGTCACTTCTGTTCTTAGAAAGAACAAATTGCTCTGTATTGTTATACAGATGATACTCAGGTCTACCTGGGTGTGAGGCTACGTCCACACTGCAGGCAAAAGCACATCAAATCCGACTTTTTTGATATGCAACCCATATCCGATCATAGTTTGACAGTGTGAACAGCACAAATCTGATATTTTCAAATCCGATCTGGGTCACTTTCGTATGTGGTACTGAATCCGATACATATCTGATGTTTTAGAAAGTGACTGCTGTTTGAATAGTCATGTCGCATTAAATCCGTCTTTTAGGTCACTGACACAAGACAGACGCCAGTTATCAGCGCCCGAGAAGACATCGTGAACGCTTCCTGGCCATCCAGTGAAACTGTTTGGAAGTCAACGTTGGAGAAACGTGAACATTTTATTTGTACTGTATAATCTGCAGATTCTGACAGAAATCTGCAACGATCCTTTGAAGCACCGCTCCTCTCTAAAACAGCAATAAGGATCATTATTAGGCCATATGTAAATAACAAAATAACTTTATAACATAAAGCAAAATTGGGAAACGTAAAGCCCGAGACATTCTAACAATACTGTTTGGTGTGGGTCTAAACCGAGCGCGTTGTGTGTGACGTCTTCTTTTGCGCATGTGGGCCGCTTTGAGGGTTCACACTAGAGCGCGTTTGCTGTTACATTTTATTTGTAGTGTGAACAAGCAGACAAAAAAATCGGATTTGATCAAAAAATCGGAATTGAGCATTAAGACCTGCAGTGTGAACGTAGCCTTTAGTGATTAGCGATTTAGTGATTTTAGACTGGATGGTCTGATCTGTATTTGTGTGTCTTCAGCTGGTTCAAACTGCTGCAGCGAACTTTTAACAAGAATACTGAGGAGGATATTGTTCCTGTTTTACTATGACTGCACTGGCTGCGTGTGCATTTTTGAGATCATTTTAAAACTGCTTTTTCAAGTTTTTAACTCTTACTCCGTCCTACCTCTCTAAGCTGCTGCACTCCTTTCCCAGTCACTCAAATCAGCTGATCAGCTGCTTCTGGATATGCCGAGAACACAGCTGAGGCATGGCTTCTGCTTTTGTCGATGACACTCCCAAATTGTTGAATTCGTTGCTGTGGCACATTAGACAGGCCAGAAGACCCAACTCTTCTGCTTGGCTTTGGTTTCAGTGTGAGATGTTGGTTTTATTTTGCTTTTATTGTTTTCACTCTTGTCTTTATTGGTGATTCATATTTTTATTCGTCTTTAAAATTGGATTTTTATTTCATTTTATTCTCATGTTTTTATGTCTTCGTCCACCTATTTGGTCAGAGGTTGCTTTTCTTAAAGTACAGCTGGCTTAGTGATTCTCCAGAAATCATGAACCATCACACAGACAGAAAAATTGAAAACAAAAGTGAAAACATTCACCTGACTCAATAAGAATGCATCGCATGTGAAATGTAAAGGTTGGCACCAAATCGTGTCTTTCTCATTTTAAAGAACAACTTGTCATTTTGCCAAAAAGCCTAATGCTTCATAATTGTCATCCTGCATTTTAAAAATACACCGTGAGAAACAAAAAACAGAGAGGACGTAATGCCACACCCTAACCCTCTTCTGAAGGCCAAATATTGTTTTTCTCCTCGCGTTACTAAAGTACTTTTTCATTCCTCGTTATAAGTTTTACTATAGGTTTAATTTAGCTTTTATAGCTGTGATAACCTTGACAGCCGTTTGAGGCAGAAGCTGAATAGGAAGCAGCTGGAAGCATTAACAGACTTCCCTCCCTTTTTTGTGCCCTACACATTCCATCTCATGTCCAGGAGTTTGTCAGTATGGCCCTTTACCTGATGTCATTGGAGTTAATAAGGCTGAACCCTGTCCATGTGGACGATGGATTTAACCTAGAAGATTGTTACACAACACTAGGGATTCACACTCTGACATGCATACATACTATACAGCAAACAGGATGAGGAAGATGCCACCTTGTAGACACAGAAATAAAGACTTTTGCACAGAGGCAAAATCTGTACCCTAAAAATGCATTCAAAAAGGGGAGCTTCTGTGACCTTGCTGGAAAAAAGGGCAATTGTGACAGATTATACACATTATAATTAATCTAATTAACCCCATTCAGTTGGAAACAGATAGCAGATTGACTACATGTAGTCAGCTTAGATAAGAAATCGTAAGGGATCAAAAGTACTAGAAGAAAAGGGCAGATGTGCACTTATATGGCCTCCATACATTTTACAGTTATCCAATTATCCACTATCCATGTTAAAGTTATTGTCCAAAAAATAAGCTCATATTGAGAGGGTCAAGTAGGAAAAGCTCACTAACTTTCCATGGAATGATACAGACAGACACACACACACATGTGCGACATCACAGCGGCCACATCCATCTTTTATATCTAATCAATGAGATGGTTGACCAGCAGAGTACCTACAGAGTAAAGAAGAAACAACCATGTTTTTATAATAAGCCAAACTTAAAAACTGTGTCTTTAAGTAGTTATAAATGGATGAGGAAAAATGGTAAAAACTCTGTATGTTCACTTTATCGCACTTCCCGCCTTCTCTCTCCCTCTTTTCCCAATTTCCCTCATCTCATCCACTCATACCTAATGTTTCTCCTCCTCCTCTTCGCCTCCCTCCTTTCCTCCCACTGAGACTATGTCCCCTACATGTCTAAGCCTGTGCTCACTGGTGTTTGATGTCAGTTAATTTGCTCCTGTGTTGACAGGTGGATGGCTGCTCAGCGCAGCATCTGTGTGTGTGTGTGTTTATGTATGTGTTTTCATGTGTGTACTTGTATGTCCATTCAGGTATGAATCCAAGAGAGAGCAGAGCAAAACTGAGTAGTAGCATGCATGAACTGATATATACTTATGTGCTAAACATATTAACATATTAATCTGCACAAACAGTATATTTTAATAATAATGGGTGTGTGTGTGTGTGTGTGTGTGTGTGTGTGTGTGTGTGTGTGTGTGTGTGTGCCCGTTCCCAAGCTGCTCACTGTGGTGTAATTGCTGCGTCTGAATTTGGTGCCCTGGATTATGGCAATTTACTCCCCCGGGAGTGCCGAGCACTGTGGGAAAACCGTAAGCCAGAGCGTGTCTGTGTAGATGTGTGTCTGTGTGTGTGTACTAGTGTGTGTTTTAGCTCTGTGGGAAAAGTGTATTTGCTCAGGACAAGGACACAATACAGGCTTTTCTCTACCATGCACAGTATCCCTTAGCATGCAGAAGTCTGTTTTAGTAGACCTGGCACACTTACGTAGTGTGCGTCTGGGTGTGTTGCATGTAACACTCTGTAGGTGCAGCAAGTTAGAATGAGGCAATCCTCAGTGTTTTCGCAGGGGTAGGTGTGAGAGCGTTAGCCCCAGATTAGAAAAACACTGACATCCACCTGCTCCTAGCTTCTTGTTATTCATTTATACCGCCATCATCATCATCATCATCATGCTCAGTCAGGCAATTGAAATGATTTATTAGTTAGAAGTTAGAGTGAGAGGTCTAGACTCTGAGGTCATTACTTTGTAATGAGGAGTGAGGAATAAATACCTCCTGCAGGTGGATGCTGGATGTTGTTGACCCGGTGGATGTCACAGAAAAAAACAAAAGAAAACAGTTGTATCCATGTTATGTACAGCAGCATATGAAAGCAAGGGTGATTTTTAGTAACCATGTAAACAACGGGGTAGGTTTTTTATTTTTCTATGAGTGGTGAAAACTGCTCCACAGCCGCTCTGCGTTTCTCCATAACAGCTTCAAATGGCTGGGAAGCTTCTGCTGCTGTCTGTATATAAAAACATCCTAGTACAGACTGTATTTGAATGTATTTGAGTAATAACAACACTTATAAATCTGATTTTTTTTTAAAGTTATATTTCTAAATTAGTTTTTACCTGTGATGCACCTCAGATGCTCTGGCCAGTGTTTAACTGTATTGAGTGCAGTCTGTCAGATGACTGTTTATCTCACATCCGGCTGTCAAAATGCCGGATATGAAGCATCCACGTTTATTTACTCTGGAGGAGGCTGTAAAACTCTGTGAAAGGACTTCGATATGGATTGTTGAGTTACTGAAGCTCATATCAGACCGATGACAGTGAGTGAGGTGAGTTGTTGTCAGGATATCCTGAACTTTCCTGTTGGTAAGTGCTGCTGTTTTTCACTGTATTAGCGACTGTTCGCTGGTGTTTCTGAAACTTAAAATTAAACTGAATTAGTGAATAAACTCACACACAATGGGAGAATATAATCAAGATCATCAGTCCAACCACAATGTTAGCTTACAATCAGCTGCTGGTGTTATATAACTACGAAAAATATGGGTATAGTGCGACTATCAGTACAGCATGATGATAATGGGAATAAATAATCACATTTATGCACTTATGTTAGAGCCCTGACTTCAATTCAAAAGATGAGGCTTCAGGTCAGAGTCGGGATGGAGTTGCGAGAAGCGAGAGCAGTGTTAGAAGTGACAGATGATGAAGAGGAGGAGAGAGGAGAAAGAGATCATTAGATCATTAGAAAGAGATGATGAAAATATAAATGTACAATTTTTAAATATTCATATATAGACGGAAGGAGCCATTTGCCATCTTTAAAATTAAAACTAACTTAAATTGTCACTTTCTCGGGAATTCTGAGGAATCTGGAACACACATCTCTAAAATAATTATTTGGGGTACAGAGGGTAAACTAAACACCCAGTTTATCTATGACCAATGTTAAACTGCATCCATTAGCCTTTGCCTAGTTTCAAATATTTTCCTTGTCTAGAATGTTTCTAGACTGATGTTAAATTAGGCACCAGGAACATCCTTAACAGTCACGACATTGGATTTTTTCATTCTGTAGCACATCACTAAATTTAGTATCTACATTCTAAATGTATCTCGGTTGCATGTGTTACAAAAGTTACATGCTTTTTTCTGCACAATTAAATGATTTAAAAAGTCAAACATGCAAACATGAACTACAATTGTGTGGAGAGGAGAAAAATGGTTTGCTGAAAACAGTTTGCTACTAAGAAGTGGTGCAGATTGCACTTTACCATTTAATAATAATAATAATAATAATAATAATAATGGATTGCATTTATATAGCGCTTTTCGAGACCCTCAAAGCGCTTTACAATTCCACTATTCATTCACTCTCACATTCACACACTGGTGGAGGCAAGCTACAGTTGTAGCCACAGCTGCCCGGGGCAGACTGACAGAAGCGAGGCTGCCATATCGCGCCATCGGACCCTCTGGCCATCACCAGTCGGCGGTAGGTGAAGTGTCTTGCCCAAGGACACAACAACCGAGACTGTCTGACCCACTTATGGTTTATCTTGTTATATTGTAACTGTGCATCTCAGGCCACGGTGCAAAATAAAGCAAAGATAATGTAAAAAATTACTTTCCACATGGTTAAAATGTCTAAGACAACCTAAGTGTGTCCAAAGTAATAAGAAACGTACAATACCTTTTTTGAGCAACACCAGTGTCAACACCAGCAGGGATTACTAACTGGTAACCAGCAGCATGTATCTGGGTTGATCTGCACCATTCAGATGTTGCTAAATTCTGAATACAAAATTGCAAATGATGGCAAAAATGTGTTATAGTGCTTCCATCTGCTTATTTGCTATGCAATGAGATAAACTGACACAAATTCATACCAGGTGTTGCAAAGAGAAGCCAATACATGTTCATGTTTGTTAAATTAAATTTAAAAATTCACTTTAACTTTCATCGCAATAAATTGTGAGCTGACGTTCTGACAGTGAAACGTCAGCTTATTGATTCTATTTTGTAGGCAGCTGGAGCTGTACGGTCCAACTTCTATGTTTTAGGAACAAAGACAGAGCTCGCAGATTTGTTAGTGAAATCATGAGGTTTTTGTGTTAAGTTGGAAAATATGTTACTGTAACCAGCTGTCCGTGTTAGCAATTAGCAGCAAATATTCATCTATAGTCACGTAAGTAATGCAAAGCAAAGTTTGTTTTGCATTTGGTGTTTGGAACTACTGGTCCTCCATTTGACTCTGTGTATAGTTTGTTTTTACCCATCGGCGTAACTTTGTGCTGAACATTGGGGGGGGTCAAGATCTCTGTCTAAATAAATAAATAAATTTGGGTAAATTCCCAGATGATTAAACATGCAACTATTTTGCTGGTAATAACTGAAATGAGTAAAGAAAATCAACAGCCTATTTATGCAAGATAATTCATAATTTTATTGGGGGGGGGGGGGGGTTTATATTGGTTGGGTCTGATTATTGGCGGGGTCATAACCCCCCTAACCCCCCTGGAAATTACGCCCCTGGTTTTACCTAACCTAACTTAGAAGGCAGTGCAACGTGTTTCCAGATTAATGATGAGAAATGAGCAAATCAGTCTTCTCCATTAGTTATCTCTGTTCCAAAGAACAATACATTGTTTCAAAGGGTAAAATGTGGCCGAGGCATACCTCATAAAACCTGGGTCCTATTGGCTGTTTAAGCAGGTTACCTGGCTACAGACACGGGAATCTTATGAGACAATGGCAGTATACGGATGTGTGAGAACTACAGTTGGCTTAATGAGGGAAAGGTTTTTCTCAATAGTCTTTAAAGTCCACTCTACACCAGACTTTTATGACCATGTTGTGTGGACAGAGCTATTGACCTTTATATTCACTTGAAATTTATAGTGCAACGCAAAGGGACAGCTGGGCTTGACACTGCACTCACACAACACCAAAAAGACAACACGGGTTCATTCACAAAAAAATCCCATTCAGAAATCACCCCTTATATGGCAAATGGGGAACGATCCGGCCATACAGGAATTTACCCATGTCAGACTTGATTAAAAAAACAAAAAAAACAAACAAACAAACCCATGTCAAATATGTATGCTGAAAATTAAGTGCAACATTTAATTTAACATCACCATTACAAAATGCTGTAGTATTCAAAGAAAAGATAAATCTTTCCTTCATAGAAATTTAACTACATTTGGAAGCATTGTCCTCTAAGTGGATGCTCTAAACAAACATGCTCTAAACCATCCGTTGGTTTTGGACTCTGCATGGTGAAGCTTCAGTGCTAGCTTTTTGGTCACTTACGAGCTAAGGTGTTTATAGCTTTTTTTTTCCTAATCAGTCTTTTCATTAGCAAAGGGCAGCTAATATCAATAATGATGCTGAGGCTACTTAAAGTTTGCCCTACCGATCAGTGTCTGCGTTATTTTTTGCAGCAGGCACTGTGAACCATCAAAGAGAAAAAAACTAAAATATTTGATTCTTTTTACAACAAAACAGACTAATTTTGATAGTTTAGTTAACATACAGTTAACATACTTTACCTAACATACCTTGGACACCTCATTAGAATAAATTTTGAAGCATAAGAAGAATAACAATAGAAAATAAAAAAATAGAGGATTTTAAAACACATTTTTTTGCTTTCTCATTTTAATTCTGTTAAGTAGAGACACCTTCAGCTTTTCCTATGACCGCTTGAGTAGCCTCCCTAAAAAAGGATAGAGATCAGTGAACTTGGCTTTGTCTTAACTTAATGCTGGCACCTGAATGTCATTCCAAAACAGTTAAATTGTTTCACATTAAATCCGTGTAGTTGTTTGAGGTATTTTCTCCTGCTGTAAACAACATGTATTTTCCTGCATCTTTACCAAAACCTAATTGCTCAGTATTGCTGAGGGCAATAATACAGTCTATTAGCTTTCACCAAGCTGTACGGTAAAAGAAGGATTGAGAGGACACGTTAGCTGGACTGTTTCTCTGACTTGGTGGTATGTTTGGTTCCTCTTGATTAAATGAGTCAGTCTGCCTTGTGGTGTTTCTTCTAGCCTGAGAAAGTCTCAGTTTCCTGGCAATTCCTCGTCGTTGATCTTTCCTCTCTGACCTGCTGATCTCAGCCTGAGATTCCTGCTGGGTCTGAATCATCACTACCTGTGCAAGCCAATCATAATCTGTGTGTTTGTGTGTCCTTGAAGGCCAGGCCACATGTGTGTGCCCACGCTGGGCAGTCGAACCCTGTGGTGCCTGATCCTAATGGATTTGTTTTAAAGGACCTTGACAAACACAGGAGGATAAAAGCTGCTGCTGCCTTGTGAGCACAAGTCTGAATGGTTCCCAAATCTCCCTGGACTCCGAAGGGTAAGCATTTGTGTTAGAAGCATGCATTTGCTTGTGTGTGTGTGTTTTTCCCAAGTCTCAGCAGCCATATGTCTTATTGCTGTGTTGTTACATCCTTTGGTGGCCAGGTAAACACTCATACAAACACACAACACCACAAAGCATTCAAATCCTAATGTCAGCAGCTGCCACCCATGAATAATGAGGCTTATAGAGTCATTGATGAAACAACTGCAACACATGCTATGGACTTCCTCTTTAGCTGTTGCCATGAATTAGTGAAATCCAGAAAAGTACCGCACTGCAGATTGATGAGCTAGTTAACTTTTGCGATTCTTTTTGTTTTTAATTTTTAAATTTTTTATTTTGTATATCACCAATTCACAAAAAGGCCTCAAGGAGCGTCAGATTGCAAAATACTCTACATGCTCTACATGTAACAGAGAGAAAACCCCAACTATGACTCTCCAACATGCTGATGATGCATTTTTCTTGTTAATTTCTTTTGGACTTCAGGGCCACGGTACGTATTTAAGAAGCTGAGAACAGTGCAAAAATATTTCACAAATATCTGTCATGTCAAAATCTCTATCATGTCGTCATGTAGGAGAAGGTCATGCCTCACACCTGAGCCACAGACGTCACATCCCAGTGGCCCTAAAGACTACAGACTGCTGGTACTGGATTACACTCCTTCGAGAGATGTTTTTTGACTTCCCTAATGCTTTTGACACCATCAGATTGGCTCTACTGATACCGTGACACCAATGCAGGTGGATGCCTTCCCGACCTGGATAGTTTACTAACTGACTGGGAGACCAGAGTACGTGCGCCTGCAGCACTGTGTGTGAGCACACATACTGTGGTTTGTCAGCGACACTGAAGTCCTGCAGGGGACACCGTCCTCTTTCCCTTTGACTTCACCCTCTACACAGACCTCTCACATACTGCACAGATACCTGCCAGAACTTTTCTGATGACTCTGCAGTAGTGAGAAAGATGCAAGAGGGTGATGACAAAGAGCACTGCCTGTACTGTGGGCAGCTTGTAGTAAACTAAATCTACAGTTTAATGTGGCTAAGACTAAGAAACTAGTCATGGACATAAGGAGGAATAAAACACTGATGAACCCTGCTTTTGGACATGAGGTTTGTGCAGAGACAATGAATGATTACAATAACCTCGTTGTTCACGGTGACAAAACCCAACAGCATAGAAAGGAAGGACCAGAGCAGTCTGTCTTTTCTGAGGCGACTCCTTTAATATCAGCTGGATGATGCTCACGATGTTTTATTGAGTCTGGTGGCTGATGCCATCTTCTATGCTTTTGGGTGCAGGAATGGCAGAGAAGCAGATACCAACAGACTGGAGGAGCTCATCCACAAGGCCAGTAACGTTGTGGATGTAGAGTTTGAGTGCCTGACAGACGCTGTCCAAGTTTCACACAGTACTGGACAATCTTACTCCCCACAAAGTGCTGGACAGTCACACGAACACTTTCAGCAAAAAACTCAGTCCATCAGAGAAGAAGAAATCATTGCTATCCATGGCCATCACTTTTACATATCTTACTTATATTGTACATAGCATTGTTTAACTTGGAGTATTTATTTTATGATATAATATATGCAGCTTGAATGGAGCGCCTGCTTGAATGCTTTTAAACAAGCAAAGTAATGTGATTCTAATTCAGATAGTTTGAACACATCATAACTGTTGCAGAATAATGAAATAACAATCTTGCTATTGCGTGATCACAACCTTTAAAATACTAGTCAGAGACAACAAGCATGCAATTGTGGGCATAGTGAAGCTTTAACCAAAGCACCAACATGTTTGACAGATGTGCAGATAAAACAGTATTTATGATCACAAGCTACTCGTTTTTTTCTCCACATTTCTCTCTTTCCATCACCTTAACAGCTTTTGATTTTTGTTTAATCAGGTTATATGACTTGTCTCCATAACTCTGCCTGTTTCCTCTTGTCTGAACTGTAGCGCATTCTTTCTGTTTCTGGTGGTATGTGTCCACAGTATCTGTCAGTTCCACACTTTAATTCTCTATGTAACCAGCTGTGCAGCCTATGCACTCGAGAGGTGGGGTGTTGAGTCGCCTGCTCCTCATTAACACATAAGTCTTAATTCTCTGTGTCTGGACTCATAACATGTGAGTAACTAGCCACTGTCAAACGAAAATAAAGACAGATTCCAAAACCTTTTTTTTTCACATCAATGTTTTCACAAATGCATTTGGATGATTATTTTATAGTACATGAGAAAGTATGCCAGCAAGCCACTGTGTTACTTTAAGCTTTAAATTCAGAAGTGGACAGCCCACCTAAGCCACGCTTCAGATTGTGTTTGGTTCCGTGTCTGCATGGTTGTAGCAGAGTGAGAGAACAAAGCAGCAACCTCTGGGGTTTAAAAACAAAGCCAAAATGGTAGCACCCAAATCAGCCACCTGAGGCTGACTCCAAAAGTGAGTTAATTCGACTTGTTAAAACTTTACAGCTGTAAAAAGCATATTTACAGCTTTTGGTTCACTTCTGACGAGGCAAATTCCAGTATCTTATTTATCTGTTACACTGATTAGCACGATTGTGTTTTCATACAGTTGGATGTAGCATTTAACCAAGCTTGCTAGTGTTAGCTGATAGTTTAGCATGCCATCGTGTTGTCCAATTCTGATAACCTCTGTTTAAAAAAAAAAACTATCATGACATCAGACAATAACCCTTCAAAATGTTTGCACTTACAGGAACTACGTCCATCTTCTATATACAGACAGCGGAGCAAACCTATAATAATAATAATAATAATAATAATAATAATAATAATACTAATAATAATAATAACAATAATAATAATAATAATAACAATAATAACAATCCCCACCGTTATCAGTGCCATCATCTATCTTTCTAATTCATTGCCCTCCAAGCTTCCATTGCTATGAAGAGCAGCATTGCTTCAAGTGAGATAAACGCCCTGCGGACATACATGAAGCTCACTGGGGGCGGGGGGGGGGGGGGGGGGGGGGGGGGGGGGGTGCATCTTGTGCTGAATTCTGTCCACACCTTTATTGTCTTGTTGTGCATTTCCAAAGAGGTTTTCTTCACGCACGTCCTTTTCTTTACTTCTCGTGTTAGTAAACAACCAACACACGTGTGATCCATCTTTGTGCATTCCCAAACAACACAAAGCTCCACGCAGTAACTTACTTTGATGTCTGGCCCCATGTGTTAAGGTTACTTACAAACCTGCTGCAAACACAAAATGCCTGACTTGCTGTCTGTGCACCAGAATATATTTCCTCCATTTTTTTCTCATGAACTTGTTTTACTCTACTACAAATGAGTTTACATCAATCAGCGTTTGAGTAGCACAGATGTATTTACATGAAAGGTTGCAGGCTGTTTAAGCATCTCTGAGACTCAGTCATGAATAACTGTCACCCTGTCCACTTCCATTTTCCCTGTCTTCCTGTCATCTTTGCTTTCCTCAGTTTGTGTACTCTGTAACCTCTCAGTTCATTAGTGCTATTTATCATAGCTGGATTCTGCAATCAGTCTTTCTACACGGCAGCACTCGCCAAGCAACACATCTATGGACAAGCTGAGGCTTGAGAGGGAGAAGTACTGTCAGTGTGAGCAAGAGAGAAGGGGCTCTTAGTATAATGCCACCTCTATACTGCTGATGAGCATAAATTATCATCTGCTCCATATTGTCAGGGGACAAGCAGAGGGACTCGTGTCGTAATCCCACATCTGCACAAAGTGCACATGCTCCCTGCATCCTCACGTCATATCATATCACAGTCTGCGTCTCCCGTAAAACCCTGATGTGGATCTCGTTGCACCTGACAGGTAACAAATAAGTTATTTGCTAGTTCACTGCCAGCAGAAACATTCCTCTCACATTCCACACATCCTCCTGTTACAGGAAGTGCACAGGCAGGAGGGTAATGTTGTACTAAATATCTGTCATGTCAAAATCTCTATCATGTCTCTATCACAATACAACACAGTGTTGTTATTTACTATATTATAGCAATAATATAGTAAATATGGTATAGTGCAATATTCTATCAAATAAGACTTAAGTTAATTTGTACACAAGGTTTACAGTGGTGTGAAAAAGCTATCCGGTCTTTAAGTCTGACGTCATTAGCTGCGTCCGGGCCCAAACTCCACTGCAGGTCCCAAAGTCAAACAATCACTACAGCATTACTGAGAGTTGAAAAACTGTCTAAATTCCTTCATCTGTAATAAAATGATCAGTGTTGCTGCTTTACCAGGTGTAACGATTAAGTTTAACATCCAGGCATCCATGAAAACAGAATTTATTAAATTTAACGGAGTTAGAAGTTGGAGAAGGAGAACAAGTGAGATACTCCATCCACAATACGAGGTTAGTCATTAATATACTGCTGCATGGGCTGGGCTGTAGTTGCATCCTAAGGTTTTAAAAGCTGAGCTTTAAAATGATTAGCGGTAATAAAAACCGAGAGAGGCCGACAGTGATCACTGACTGTTTTTAGGGGCTTGTTACAAAGCATTAAAACATGTTTAAAGCACAATAGCCCTGTTAGATGCAGGGTAGTTTGGGCCCGGAAGCAGGATTCAGCACGTCATCACTTAAAGACCGGATTGCCCCCTTCCTAACTTCATAGTGTTTTTTATATTTTTCACGCTTTTAAATTTTAATATTAGACAAAGATAACTCGAGTAAATACAAAATGCAGTTTTTAAATGATGATTTTATTAATTAAGGTCTGGTGTAAAATAAATCATGAATTAACTGTGTTTAACCATATTTTTTTTAGAAAGCTGAGTTCAGTTTTACTAAACACACTGAGGCCAGAAAACTAGCAGACATGTTGAATCAGGAAATCTTACACTGACACTGAAATCACGGACTTGCAAAGCCATTTCTAAGGCTTTGGGACTCCATTGGACCACAGTGAGAGATATTATGCACAAATGAGGAAAAAAAATGAAACCATCGTGAACCTTCCCAAGAGTGACCGGCCAACCAAAGTTACTCCAACAGACACATCCACGAGGTCACAAAAGAGCCCAGAGCAACCTGCAGAAGAGTTGCAGGCCTCACTTGCCTCAGTTAAGGTCAGAGTTCATGACTCAACCACAAGAAACAGACTGGGCAAAAACAGTATCCATGGGAGAGTTCAAGGAGAAGACCACTGCTGAGCATAAGGAACATAAACGTCTCAGTTTTGCCAAATAAAATATCTTGATGATCACCAAGATCTGGCATAAAACTAACACAGGAGAATGTCTGGTGATCTGTTTGTGACCTCAGGCTGAAAGGCACTCTGAATGGCTTAAGAAAAACAAAATGAAGACTTTGGAATGGCCCAGTCAAAGTCCTGACCTGAACCTGATTGAGATGCTGTGGCACGACCTTAAAAAGGTGGTTCATGCTCGAAAAAAGTCCAATATTTTATTGCAGTTGTTTCTGCTAAGGGTGGCCCAAGCAGTTATTAGAGTTAGTAGGCAATCACTTTTTCGCGCAGGGCTTTTTCCCCCTTACTAATAAACACCTTCTTTTAGAAACAGTGTGTTTTTGGTTACTTGTGTCATCTTTGTTGAATATTTAAATTTGTTTAAAGATCTGAAACATTTAAGAGTGATAAAGACAAAAAATAGGTAATCAAGGAAGGGAGCAAACACTTTTTCACACAACTGTATACACAAGTCATCGGACCATATTACTGTAAAGCAGTGATCATTTTCCATACCAGTGTAAAGAAGAAAATGAAGTTACAATAGAAGAGTCAGTGGTTTTGAAGAGAATGATGCATTCAATCTGTTCAATCTGCTCTGCTTAGCAAGTAGTTAGCGACTATTTGCAGACAACTTGTCACCTTCTATATAAGTTATAAGCAACAATCTCAAGGCGGTTTTAGGAGAAGCAGTTTATACATTTTTAGCAATTAGTTGCTAGAGATTTCCTGTAGTTGCTTGGTGAAATTAGTTGCTGTTTAGGCAATTCTTGTTTTTCCTTAGTTACTGGTAGTTACCATGGGACCACTGACAAGTCTTTAGGCCTGCATGGCAGGGTCTTAGCAATTGATTTCATAATAACTATCAGCAAACTCCAGCAACCACCCACAAGCACTCAGGGATTATTCATTTTTCCCCAGCAACTATGGTTGCCAGGTGGTTGCCAATCAGTCTCCAGGCCTTGTGACTGAGGCAACCCAATTGAAAACCTTGCAGATTTTGAAAAATTGTAAAATTGTAATAATAAACTAGCATACTGTCTATATTTTACATGCACAGCCCATTTAAAATGAAAGAGTTGAATTAGGGCCTTTTTTCATGTCAGCAGTGCCAACTGCACTTCAACGCAGCTGCTTATGTCACCAGTCATGACAATGGGAACCAATTGGTGGTGGAAAGACAGAAGGATACTCCCTGCTTCCTGTTTCCTGTCAGACAGGGCAGGGTAAAATAAACTTGAGACAGTTTGTCTTTTTAATGTCCCAGCATCACTGTGTAGTGACTCATTTTTATGACTGTTTAAAAACGATTGTTAGGTGGAAATAACGAAGAGCGCGTTTCTGTTGGAATTTTTCAGGTTTCACTCTGGTTTGGTCATGGCAAAAGGAAGACTTATTAGATTTCAAAGTTACTTTAATTGACTCAAAAATGAAACAGTGAAGCAATGTTTGGGCCCAACAGCTGTTACTTGTGTTAATAATAAAAGTCAGTTTCTTTTTACTGTACCTTTGCAGCGGTCCAATGTTGCCTATTCTTATAATGCTAGCTGTAAAGCTAATGTTATTTTTATAGTTTATTGTTTCACCAATAAGTAGAAAAACTCACTATATCAAATAAAACTGTACAGTAGGATTTTACTGAGATCATATTGAGAGTATTTAAGTAGTTGACTTGAGGACAAATGGCTACTACTTACAGCTACTCAAGTGGGTAAAAAAAAAAGATCATAGCTAAAAACCTTTCATCTTCAGGTGCACACACACACACACACACGTTCTTCAACAAAATGTCTAGTTGTGAATCCAACAGTGGTTCATGTGGCTTGTTGGACAACATGTTTACGACTGAGGCTCCATTTTATGGTGCTAGAGGTGAACAGCAACTTTACAGTACTTTACTGGCAAATTTTGCCAGTAAAGTACTGTAGATTTTGCAGTCAGTGTTATATAGTACAAGTACACACAAGGTCAAGAGCTCACTCAAAGTTCAGTTCACACTAAATAAAATTAACTATAGCACATTAAGGGCTTACAATTTTTGAGCTAAGTTCAAAGTGACAAACTACTTTATTAATGAGCCGGTTTTGCCTCCTCTTAAATCTGAGCAACCAACATTCAGAGTTTCTTCACAAACTGAATAAATTGTCGCACAGTACTGAAGGATCACAGACAGACTATGTTCAAAAGCCAAGAAAAAACTATGCATATGCACTTTACCATGTAGACAATGTGTCCTACAACAGGGCAAAACAGATCAGTTTACAAATGCAAAGCAGCTTGAAGAAAACAACGCTTTTGATAGTGGGGTTCTTTACCAGGATTGGCCATATGTGTGCTGAAACAGCATACAGGACCATCACATGCAGTGCACAAGCTTCATGTCACCCAGTAACTATCGAAAGAATGAAGACTGTTAAGCTGACAACATTTTTTGCTCAACTCTCCGTTTACTATGATTCAAGGAACATGCTGCACATTTATGCACAACACTGTTTACAGTGCACTCTTTTTGCATTTGGCAGGCAGAGCTCAGTTATGGCCATATGCAGATTGGTACTTCAGGGCAACGAATGACCACTCATGAACTGAATGATGAACTGAATATGTCTTTAAATATAAATATTCATTAATCACTTTAGAAATGACCATGTGCAGTCACAACATACATCTGGAAAAATGACTAAGGCTTTAGATTTGCTCCTGAAAACAAAACTAACCCTCAACATCCTAAGTGCACGAAAAACATCTGTCTGCACCAAAGCAGACAGATGTGGAAACATATGATACTGTGTGTGTTTGCGTGTGTGTGCGTGTCAGGATTGATGGATTTTGAGCTGGGCACGTTTGTCAGTAGGAATTGTCAGCTTTGTGTGTCTCAGCCTCCAGACAACATGGATGTGGATGTCAAGTGTGTCTCGCTTCCACAAGTTTTACAGAATGAAAGCGGGAACTGGGACGCCCCACTGACACAGAACATTTGGTGCTGTCACTGTGTTTTTAGACAGTAATTGTGAGCATATGTGTGTATACATCTGTGGACTGTATCTGTGTATTGACATGTATATATACATGTGGTGTGAGTTTGGAGTGTGCAATTCCCAGGAGAAGCTGCGTGCGTGTATCAGTATGTTAGTTGTGACTTGAACACACACCCAAAAGGCTCACATATCCTCTGACTGGAACACTCACCACCAGTTGATGCTCCTCTATCTGCCTTTATGAGTCAGTGTGTGCATGTGTGTGTGACTTGGCTAGTTGTCCTTCTTTTTAACTAGCTTTATTAGCATGTGGCAGGCTAATTGAAGCCATTTGCAGGCCCTGCTGCCTCTTTAGTGACGTTCCAGAGGGCTTTACAACCTCGCAGCTGGATCCTATTGTCTCGGAAAGTGATGTGGGGAGAAGAAAGGCGGTTGGACAGAGATAGAGGAGGTGAGAGCAGAGAAAGGAAGAGTGAAAGCACTTTAAACTTCTCTCTATCGTCTTCAAACTGCACCAGGACAATGCATACCAGGCCGCAGCCTGGTTTTTGGAAGTTCACGCTGGTCCAGCACTGATGCTGAATAATGTGTGGAATTTCACACATATGTTGACCTATGATTAACAACAGATATTTTATTGTTCAAATCTTGCAAGGACCATCTGTTTGCTCTCAGTTTAATTTTCCTCCTTAAGGCTGCACATGGCAACTGTAAGACATTTCAGAACTTCAATACACCGAAATCTTGAGGCATGATGTCAGTAGATTAGGGTGACAGTGCACTCATGTTAACATTACAAATTCTTTATTCCAAATGAAGGGTTGGAAGATAAAAGAGTAGAGCTTCCACACACACACACACAAGTGTGAAATCGAGCTGCAGTTTTGGCAACTATTTCACAAAGAACCTATTTTAGGAACATTTCCAATGAGCAAAAACATTAAGACCATTTGGTTAACATGTTGTTGGTCCTTCACACACAAACAAAGGTTCACTGGAGGCATGGACTCTGCAAAACCTCTCAATTCCCCCTGTGGGATCTACTGACAACAAACAGTCTGAAGCTCCCTACAAGCCTTTGTTTTCAGACATCCTCAGATCCAATCATCCCACCACAATGTTTTGGTCTTTAGAAATTGGTTTAGCCATGTACACCTGCTCACTTCTTTCTGCTGGCTGATGGCTTTGATGGCTGCTTGCCATCAGACTGTCCCAAAACAATTCATTAGGCATAGTTATGAGATCTATCCATCCATTTTCTTCTGGTTACCCAGCTACCATAGGGTGAGAAGTGGGGTACATCCTGGATAGGTTGCCAAACTAACAGAGGGAAACAGTCAACCATGCAAACTCACATTCACACCTACAGGCAATTTAGAATCGCTAATTAGCGTAATTCCACTTATTGCATGTCTTTGGAAAGTGGGAAGATGCTGGAGCACCTAGAGAGAGCCCAAGGAAACACAGGAAGACCATGCAAACTATTCAAACAAAGGCCCTGGCCAGATGGAAGAGTCAAACTCATTGATATACCTCCATGTTGTGGATGTAAGTCTGTTTGTAGGTCTCTTTTGAATAAGATGACATTTTGTGCCAGCATTTATGCACCATCCCAAAAGATAATGCCAGAGTCTGACTTTAATAAACCTTATCAAGTTCCAAAAAGAGCAAACAGTTGTTCTACGATGTAAGAATAGGAGCTTAACAGGGTATGGTGAGCCAAAAGTCAGTTTATAATGTCACACCCCACATAAGAGCTGCAGTTTGTGAGCTGCTCTTATGCATAATCTGATTCTGATTCATTGGTTCACTGGTTTTATATTGTGAGTATATAAACAATATATGTAGTTTGAAAAGGGTCAAATTGCGATGGAGACACTAGACAAAAGCATAAGAGCACCTCCCAAACTGCAGCTCTTGTGGGGTGTTCCTGGTCTCCAGCGGTCAGTATCTATTAAAATGGTCCTAGCAAAGAACAGTGGTGAACCAGCCACAGGGTCATGGGCAGCCAAGGCTCTTTGCTTAAACATGGTGAGCGATCAACAGATGAACTACTAAAGTTCAAATTGCTGAAAATGTGACAGTCTGATGGCAAACAGACTGCTGGCTCTTGAGTGTGTTGAATGAGAAATAAGTGGGCAGGTGTACATGGCTAAACCAATTTCTAAAGACCAAAACATTGTGGCAGGATGACTGGGTCTGAGGATATCTGAAAACAAAGGTTTGTAGGGAGCTTCAGGCTGTTTGTTGAGAGTAGATCCCACGGGAGGACTTGAGAGGTTCTGCAGAGTCCACTTTGCGAAATGTTCTGTTAGGAAACCCTGGGCCCTGCCATCCATGTGGATGTTACTTTGACATGAAGCACCTAGCTAAGCATTGTTGCACACCACCCTTGAGTATTCCCTGATGGCTGTGGCCTCTTTTAGAATGATAATGTACCCTGCCACAAAGCAAAAATGGTTCAGGAGTGGTTTGAGGAGCACAATAATGACTTTGAGGTGTTGTCTTGGCCAAATTCCAGATTTCAATCTAATCAAGCATGCGTGGGATGTGCTGGACGGATGTGATGGACAAGCAAGTCCGATCCATGGAGGCCTCACCTCACAATTTACAACCCCTAAAGGAGCCATTTCTAACATTTGGGTCCGGATACCGCAGCCCACCTTCAGGGGTCTAGTGGAGTCAATGACGCAAAAAAGGCAGATTGGTGTACGCACAACTATCCAGCCGTACATTAGTAAAGCCACTAAATAAACTTATACAGTAAAGTTACTATAGTCCTAACTTTGTGTCTCACATTGCCATGGGAATGCATTCAGTTGGTGGTGCAGAAAATGTATCCTGATTTGCTGCCACATCTGCTTTGTAATGCTTACATTTCAGTTCATTTAAGACAGATTAAAAAGCTGATTAGTGTTTATTAGTATTTATAATGGAATATATTCAATTAAGCTCACTTTGATTCATGAAAAACTAAAATGATTTCCACATCTCCACCATCATATGGCACTGTCAGACATGAACTGAGTTCCTGGGTATCATGTTTAAGTGGATCCAGTTTAAATTTCAGACCTCTAATGAACAGCTGCCACATTAAAAATAAATGGCAGCACTGAGAGCACACTTGTGAATTTACAAGATAAATTAGTTTTTGCAGCATTGCATTAATATGAACGTGTATGCATATGCGTCAAATAAAGCATTAAACCCTTTTTATGAGAGCATGGAGGAAGTTAGAGAGCTGGAGAGATTTCACTGTGAAAGCTGATAACCACAGTTGTGATACCTCTTATCTGAGATACTGTGGTTTTAGATTTTTTTTCAAGCCAGGGTATGTTAAACGTGCATAGGACTTCCTTCTGGACATGGGATTTTTACATTACTGTCCTGCCCTATAAATTGCCAAAATAATCTAATGCAGTCAATGTACTATTTAGCAAAAAAAGGCACATCTGCTTTGTTTGTAGATAAACAAGTCATGAATGAATTATATGAGTTCACACAATGCTTTTAGCTCACGAGACTGTCCACAGAAATGTCTATGTCTGTGTCTGTGTGTCACCCGATACAGTTTGCCTTCCTATGGCAGAGGACAAGCTGTAATTTAGAGTCTAACATGTCACTGTAAATCTCTGCGTGACTGTTGCACCTTCACTTGAAACTGTTAAAATATCTCTCTGTTTATCTCTTCATGAATTTCACTCTAACTGTTATCTACTGTGATGAACTGGGTCTCTTGCCTCAGTTTTCTAGTTTCTACATGCTCTAAACTATTGACAGCATCAAAGGAATTTTGGACCGAGTTCCTACTGCCTGCATTATTTTTTTCAGTCCTTCCAAATGATCTACCTTCTTTAATCCCCTCATTCTTTCCTTTTTCAAATTTTATCCTCTTTGTGCATCATTTCCAACCATAGTTCGCATTCCTTAAAAGCTCAGTTTCTGGATTACTTCTGGATTACATGTGATTTAAATGAAAAAAAGTATATAGGCTTTAGGGACTATGATTCAACCAAATGTGTTAAATCTCTCCTTTATTTGGGTGACAATGTCCCACTCTGTGTTTGTTCTGTAAACTTACTTTTACACTGATTTATAGATAAGAGTGTTTTGGTTCTCAGTAACTGACACCCTGCAGAAGCAAATGACACAGAACACACAAGCACGCCGATAGAAAGCCTTCTGAGTTCACACACTTTCCGTCTGTGAAAGGCGTCACTTCCTTCCAGGGAAGCCACTCCAGCAGGTACTCCACCACTGAACATACACAGTCAGTGTGCTGGGTGTCCACACAGAAATAGCCAAGCAGAACTTAAAGGAGGTACTTCCTCAGACCAGAGATAACAGTTGTGTTTGTCTTTGTCCCTGTGTGTGTGTGTGTGTGTGTGTGTGTGTGTGTGTGTGTGTGTGTGTGTGTGTGTGTGTGTGTGTGTGTGTGTGTGTACTTGTTTGAACATCTTTGTGAGGACTAAAAATTGGCATGCCACTACAGTTATGGGGGCCAACAATCACTTGTGGGGACCAAATGCTGGTCCTCACAAATTTGAAGGCATTTTGAGGCTCAAAATGTGGTTTACAGGGTTACAATTGGAGGGGGTCTCTGTAGATGTATTTCAGGCTAAGATAGCACATGATTGCAATTCCTTACTTACACAGCCCTCACACACGCACATAACCACACTTTCCAAAAACTGTCTAAACCCCTGACTGACTGATTTCCACCCTGATAGTGTTGACTGTTTTATAGTATGCCCTAAACTGTAATAGTTTCCCATAGGAGCCTATGTGTGTGTTATCATTGTGTTGGTGGCTCTGGGTGTTACCTCTAAGTCCCTGTGAGGCTATTTATACCAGTCATCAGTCCCATTCCCAGGCTCTGAGCATAGGCTGGTTATTGCTCGTTGTCAACTTGTGTGTCCACAAAGACAGATGCAGTGACAGGCTGTATGCACACATTTGTATATATATATATATATATATATATATATATATATATATATATATATATATATTATCATAGCCACCCATAGTTAATTTGATGATTAATCAGATGAATTATATTGTAAAATATCTAGTGTCCAAGTACATTTTTGACCCTCAAAAAGCCACAAATCAAATGATAATCAGATATTCTTTGATATAAACCAGAGAACATAGAACAAATTGGTTGCAAGTGCTCAAAAGTGACTAAAACACTTTTATTAAGGAGCTTTCTCAAGTCTGAGAAAAACTTTCTCAAAACTGTCCATAATAGTCCCCCTCCCCAAACCCCTTTATTATTTATCTTATTTCTGTTTCCGCAACAACCTGGGATTAAAGCGGGCTGGATCATAGCCTGGTGTTGCTTACAGTGACAGCATGGAGATACTTGCTCAGTAATAAGAAAATAACACCTCGTGGAGCATTTAGAGCCTCAACGAATCCTTTTCTCTTCTCATCCTTGTGATGTGTTAATAGTGTAGATATCAAGCTGAGGTTGCAGTGCTAGCATAAACAGAGTATCGTTATTTTTGTTTGTTTTTTTTAACAATGTGAGATACTGATAGTGGGAAAAGAAAGAAAAGAAGACGAGAGATTATTTTGAAAGGTATGCACTGCTCAGCAAGTGAAATTTTAGTTTTTAGTTTTTAAATCAGACATTGGATCAAGATCTGCATGCTTTATTACATTATATTTTTGTTTTTGTCTAGCAGAACAAATGAAAGTATACTAATTTTGTGTTATTATTATCAATTTCTATTTAAGGTGATGATACTGATTAGACTGACACACTGAATTCTACCTTTTATATGAGCTTTATAGTGTCTAAGGGTTAGAAATCAGCCATGTTGCTTGTGTAATATCTGCTTTCATCTTGTTTAATTCAGTTGGCTAAAACCACAAAGAGCAGCCTGTGCACAAACAAAAATCTTTTGTAGTTAACAAAACAAGTTTATTATGTGACTTATTTCGAAGTAATTATTTCCCCAAGCTGCACTTGTACATCCAATCTTAGGAGTCCCACACCTTCCACATCCCGCTTTAATCTCATCAACATCCATCTGGGATAATTAATAATAAGTATAACACTGTCATTACAATGAGTTGAGAACTTTGTTCCACTTGATATCTCACTAGCATATGTTGTGCACGCTGCATGCTGGTTTGTTTACTGGCAAGAGACTGTGAATAGCTTTTGATAAACATGTTTGGTATCTGCTCGCAGGGTCACACCACATGAGATGAAGCAGTATGTGTGTAAGTAGTGTGTGCAAGTATAAAAAAGATGGGGGGCGGGGGGCTAATGCAAGAGAACAAGTTATTTAGCTTGAGTGTCCTTAATGTTTGGTAAATGGACTGGTTCACATATTGTGCTTTTCTACTCTACCTGAGCGCCTCATTCAAGCACTTTTTCTACACTTAAGTGCTCTCTGTCTAACAGTTACACACATTCAGACTCTGATGGATGCACCAGAGAGCAACTTGAGGACTCTAGCAGCCAGGGATCAAACTACCAACCTTCTGATTAGTAGATGACCTACTTTACCTCCTGAGCTACAGACAGGAGGTAAAACTTGGGTAAAGCTGGAAGCTTAGGTCAGTACTGGAATCTTAGGATGACCCATGGGGTCAGAGTAGCTACATTAAATGCTTTAAATAAACCAAACAGAACCTTTCATCTTTTTTTTTCACTCATTATCACTCACTCATTATACACCACTCTGAGTCATTAGTTATTATTAATCTCTGTCTCTCTCTCACAGTCCTGTCTTCCTCCCATCACCCTCAACTGGTCGTGGCAGGTGGATAGCCCTCCATGGGACTGGTTCTGCTGGAGGTTTCTTCCTGCTAAAAGGGAGTTTTTCTTCCTACTGTCGACAAAACACTTGATCATAGGGGGTCATATGACTGTTGGGGTTTTCTCTACTTTCTCTGTATTATTGCAGGGTCTTTACCTTGCAATATACAGCGTCTTGAGGCAACTATTGTGATTTGTCGCTATATAAATAAAACTGAATAGAATTGAAATGCCAATTTTCTGTGACCCCACAGACTTGTCCATATAGAATTTACATACCCTACAGAACTACAGTACTGTGGAAAAGCCTTGTTTTTAAATATGCCTTATGTGCTGTGCAGACACGGAAATGGATGCACAGCACATAAGGAAAAAACACATAAGGAATTTGCATAATTCTTATGAACTTAATTAAAATTAATATTTGGTATGACCACTGTGTTCAGTAGGTAATTGGTCAAACTTTCTTGCAGTTTCAGACATTCAAAGCTCTTCTTTTGATGTTGGCTGCCTTTTGTTACATTCTGATGATCCCAGACTGCTCCATTAATGTTGAGGTTTGGGCCCTGGGGAGTAGGGGTGGGTTTCAATAATCTTCATTAAAATAATAATTCATTAAAATCCTGAATTGATTTTTAAATATAAATGTATTTTGCCAGAAACGCCAGAATCTCAGGTTAAAGCTCACAAAACTATTTCAACAACCAACAAACAGCTACAACAGCAAATGAGAACAGGTAAACAGATTCCGCACAAAGATGTAAACACAAAGCGTGACCCGACGCATCAGAATCAGTGAGATGTCAGCTTTCAGCCCCGACAGCGTGTCTGTATACGTGCCGTTGGGGCTGAAAGCTGACACCTCACTGATTCTGATGCGTCGGCGGGTCCGCACCTTGTGTTTACCTCTTTTTTTGCGCTAGATTCTGAAGCTGCAGGTTTAATCTCTCCCCAACCAAAACTGCCTGAACCAGCAGCAAAAGAAGATCCAAACTATGCTTCATATTTGGCTTCACATAAACATCGTCATTAACTCCGTCTTACTTTTGCTGTTTTGCTTCCACCACGATAAAAATCACACTTCCTGCAGAGCTCTCTCTCTCTCTTCGTGTACTTCAAGAACAGTTTCCCATATAAAAATCTCAATTTTCTGCATTATTCACTTGCTTATTACCCACCAGTCTACCGTTGTTTACAGCGCTGTCGGCCGCTGTTTTCTTTAATGACTTCCCACAAGAAAGCCTCATTTCTGTTGTTTAAAACTAAAGAAATATAAACTTTTTAAAATTTTGACAAATTGCAAAACGCTTGGCTGTGCCTCTAATAAAACCTTTGTAACTTTGCTTTGCTATCTGCTATAAGAAGCCAGGTCAGAAAAATCTCCTTCATGTTTTTCTGTGTTTTATCCTCAGTTACTTTGACACAAAGGCATCTCTGATGAAGTCTCACAAGTGTCAGTACTAATAAATGATCAGAATTATAATATTTATGACTGAGTCAAAATTTCTCTGATTCAAATAGATTTGAATCGAACCAAATCGAAATCATGGATCGAATCAGGACCTTGCGAATCGGAATCGATTCTAGAAATCAGTGACGATACCCAGCCCTACTGGGGAGGCTAATCCATGACTGATCATCTTCCAATGTGTGTTTTTCCATGCAGGTATGTGTCTACTGCAGTGACAGCGTGTTTGGAATCACTGCCATGCTGAAAAATGAAATAATTAGATGCTTTCCACACAGTATTGCATAGTAGATAAAAATCTGGAAGATGTTCAAAACACTTTTCTGTATTCGGAAGATGGCTGTAGACACTCTCCTCCCAATCTCCTGAACTGGTAATGGTTTGAACCAAAACTTTGAATCTGAATTCAGATTGTGGTAGACCTGCTGCCACTCATTTTCAGTCCAGCTCTTGTGAATTTGGGAAACCTAACCTTTTTTCCTTGTTTCCCTTCTTTACTAATGGCTTGGCTGTATAACAGGAATGACTACTTGACCATCGTGTTTCTAGCCGTCTGTATTCATATATGCAGCAAAGTACAGGGTGGACCATTTATATGGATACACCGTAATAAAATGGGAATGGTTGGTGATATTAAAGTCCTGTTTGTGGCACATTAGTACATGTGAGGGGGCAAACTCCTCAAGATGGGTGGTGACCATGGTGGCCATTTAGAAGTCGGCCATCTTGGATACAACTTTTGTTTTTTCAATAGGAAGAGGGCCATGTGACACATCAACCTTATTGGTAATGTCACAAGAAAAACAATGGTGTGCTTGGTTTCAACGTAACTTTATTCTTTCATGAGTTATTTACAAGTTTCTGACCACTTATAAAATGTGTTCAATGTGCTGCCCATTGTGTTGGATTGTCAATGCAACCCTCTTCTCCCACTCTTCACACACTGATAGCAACACCGCAGGAGAAATGCCAGCACAGGCATCCAGTATCCGTAGTTTCAGGTGCTGCACATCTCGTATCTTCACACCATAGACAATTGCCTTCAGATGACCCCAAAGATAAAAGTCTAAGGGGGTCAGATCGGGAGACCTTGGGGGCCATTCAACTGGCCCATGACGACCAATCCACTTTCCAGGAAACTGTTCATCTAGGAATGCTCGGACCTGGCACCCATAATGTGGTGGTGCACCATCTTGCTGGAAAAACTCAGGGAACGTGCCAGCTTCAGTGCATAAAGAGGGAAACACATCATCATGTAGCAATCTCAAATATCCAGTGGCCTTGAGGTTTCCATTGATGAAGAATGGACCCACTATCGTTGTACCCCATATACCACACCAAACCATCACTTTTGTTGTTCCAACAGTCTTGGAGGGATCCATCCAATGTGGGTTAGTGTCAGACCAATAGCGGTGGTTTTGTTTGTTAACTTCACCATTCACATACAAGTTTGCCTCATCACTGAACAAAATCTTCTGCGTGAACTGAGGGTCCTGTTCCAATTTTTGTTTTGCCCATTCTGCAAATTCTGTGCGCCGATCTGGGTCATCCTCGTTGAGATGCTGCAGTAGCTGGAGTTTGTAAGGGTGCCATTTGTGAGTAGCTAATATCCGCCGAAGGGATGTTCGACTAATGCCACTCTCCAGTGACATGCGGTGAGTGCTACGCTGTGGGCTCTTTGCTGAATGAAGCTAGGACAGCCACTGATGTTTCTTCATTAGTGACAGTTTTCTTGCGTCCACATTTTAGCAAATCCAACACTGAACCAGTTTCACGAAACTTAGCAAGCAGTTTGCTAACTGTAGCATGGGAGATGGGTGGTCTCGTAGGGTGTCTTGCATTGAAATCTGCTGCAATGACCCGGTTACTGCGTTCACCAGATATCAACACAATTTCGATCCGCTCCTCACGTGTTAACCTCTTCGACATGTCAATGGCTGTGAACAAAGAGAAACTTGTAAATAACTCATGAAAGAATAAAGTTACGTTGAAACCAAGCACACCATTGTTTTTCTTGTGACATTACCAATAAGGTTGATGTGTCACATGGCCCTCTTCCTATTGAAAAAACAAAAGTTGTATCCAAGATGGCCGACTTCTAAATGGCCACCATGGTCACCACCCATCTTGAGGAGTTTGCCCCCTCACATATACTAATGTGCCACAAACAGGACTTTAATATCACCAACCATTCCCATGTTATTACGGTGTATCCATATAAATGGCCCACCCTGTATAATTAAGGCTTTAGCAGGAAGCTGTGTGTTTGGAAGAAGATTTGCAGCTGTCGATTACCTCATATTAAATATTCTTATGCTTCCAGAAACATGATGATGTATGTGGGGTTTAATCAAAATTAAATACAGTGCTGATATGCATGTATAGTTTGATCAAGCATATTGCAGAGGAATAATGAAAGCAATACCTTGTTATGAGATCAATTACTTATTAGTTCATAACATATATGTAGCCTTTAGAGGCTATAACAGAAAGCCTCCAAGCTGATTTCACAGTGGAATAAAGAGGAAAAAAATACAGCTTAAAAAATTTCAATTACATTTTTAGAGATTTATTAAATTAAATGACTCATAGTATATCCGCTGGGGATCAATTTGGTTTAAGACTGCTACCACGAACTGTATTTCTTTTGGCACATTCTGGCTGAGAACTAACTTTCCAGCACATAATCTGCAATGGAACAAAAACCTTACTGTTAAGCATTGATTTCATTATATGAGCAAGCTTTTTCAAAGGAGCTCAGACCTAAATCAGTTCTTTAGGGAGTTCCAGCCGAGGCAGACACATTAAAACAAACATTACAATTCTTAGAGTAGGTGTGACCAAGCCACCCAAAGGCCACATTGTTACACATATTAGAATTCTCAAATGCTACTTAGGAAGTGTGTATCATGTGATCAGACATCGTGCAACTTAAATCTGTTGCCACTGTGTAATAAAACTGTGTGGTCACTGCTACTGTATAAATTAGTGACAGTTGTAATGACATTTACACCATCCCATTTCCTCTTACTTTATCACCCGCTATTGATGGGCATTAGTTGCTATGGACACACTGTGATTGCAGGGTCATAGGTCACTGGGGGCGTGGCTTTCCCATGGAATGAAGAGCCAATTGTATTGTCTTCATACATTACTGCAAATATGCAGGCATCATAAACAAGTGGCCAAAACTAATACTCATGGACTCATGGACTAATACTCAAACTAATACTAATGCCATGACGAAAAAACTAAAGCTATACCCTTTTTTTTTTAATTTCAATAAAGATTGTTAACTCAATTAAAACTTGATATTTTATGACTTACACTTTCCAGGCATTTTGTTATATCTGTGTTGGAAATAATAGTACCTCCAAATAAACTTATAAACTACTTTTTTATAGTTTATAGTATATTTACTTTTTATCACAGAAATCTAGAGACAGTTGTCTGCGCACTCATGGGCTCCTCACAGTCAGGAAGTCCTGAGTAACTGGTATTAATCTTGTCAGCATTGGTACCACCATAACTACAAATTAACATAAACTGTCAATTTTACATAAAACTGTTGATATGGCAGTAATACACGTAGGATAAAAACATTCATTCTCTATGCATTTTCTTCAAGAATCTCTCTCCACCATCATTTGCCCCCCCCCAAAAAAAATGTGCACATGTGTGAGTTTGGCTCGTAGGATTATTGCTTCTTTGTCTTTTATAGTTTTCTATAGATATTTCCTTTTTTGATTTTCCTTTTTGCATTTATCAGCAAGTATCAGGGTTTAAATAAAATGTACTCCACATTCTGGAGGTAGTATTTTCTGACAGCTATCAGACTCAAGGGGTTCTGATCACAGGCTATCAAATCCTCCTATTGTTACAGTGATCAACTCTAAAAATTCACTTGGATAGAGATAAGGATTCTGCTTTAAACAGTAATACTGTTCATACACCAGCTGTCCTGAGTAACACATCCCCATACCAGTAACAGAGAACAATGAGAGGACATTCTCTCAATATCCTAAAAATCCACAGAATGTTATAATAGCATTATTAAATAAGCAAAACAGAACATCCTCCTAAAGTCATGTTAGCCCAAGTTATGACCAAGTTGGTATGATAGACCCTGTGCACAAGAAAATGCTAACTTCCTGTTTTAAGACCGGATGTTGGGTTGTACATTTTCAGTAGCTTTATATTGCAGTCAACTGCTGCTGCGAAGGTGGACTCAAAAATCATGTCCAAAATATGAAAACGGAACGATTACAGTTACAAAGAGCAGAGGGTGGGAACACTCACCATTGCTGTGTCATAAAAAAAATCAAATGATCAATTTTGATGTTTGAGGAGCGTAGATTGATTGTTTGTTTACATCACTCAACACAAGCAGAACTGCATTACTGCATGCAGAAGACACATCGTCCACACTCAGAAGCACATTTCTGTATAGTGACAGTTCTTATGATTTAAACAGGCAAATGTCCAGCATTCAAACTACAGGTGAACAATAGTCAAAGCCAGATGTTTCCCCGTTATGTCGATATCAGTACACACCTACACAGTATGTCAACAAACCGTGAAAAAAAGCTAAAGGATATAAAAAAAAATACATGAATGAGTGCTGGTAAGGGTCTCTATATTTTAGTATTTACGAAGGGTATGTTGTTACTTATCTTCACAATTACAGTGGTCCCTCGCTATAACGCCGTTCACTTTTTGCAGCCTCGCTGTTTCACGGATTCTTTTGCAATTTTGCATGCTTCTTTTTATTTTAAGCGCATTGTGTTCTGCGTCCCGATCAGCTGTAGATGACTGTCGATCTCCTCCGTGCCGTGCCGTGCTCTCCTGTACAGTACAGAATCGCTACATCGATCGCTAGCAGTGTGACTCTGAAGTGCTGCACTGTATGTTTGTAAGTTTTCTCCCCAACAAACACAACAATGTTGACGAAACATTTTGCACCTTCAAAGGCACCTGCGGTAGCACCCAAAAGGCAGAGGAAGATGCTAACCATTGCACAAAAAGTTGGACTTCTGGACATGCTAAAGCAGGGGTCGGCAACCCTAGGAACGCGTGCCACAGTTGGCACGCGAAGGGTTAACTGATGGCACGACCATAGCTGGACTGGCCATTGGGCATACCGGGCATTTGCTCGGTGGCCCGATGATTTTTTATTTTTTTTGTAACGGTATAAACAATGAAAGGTAGTGGATTGGCCAGATGCTGGCCGGTGTGTAAAAATAACTCAGTTGTTTGGTGGTGGCTATGGCGTAGCTTCCACAGATTCAGTAAAATTAACAAGTGGTGGAGGCCAGCAGGTGGATGAGGGAGAGGGGAGGCAGGAGGAGGAGAGACCCGAGGCGGCCGCCGGTCTGAGTGTCAGGTGAACTGAACTTCAGGTAAGAAGTTATGACCTGCAGTCTATCTGGGTCAGATATAAACCAAGTTTAGGTGGAGTTTATTTTCGTTGTGCTGACTTTTTCGTACTGCGTACTAGCTAGCATGACGGAGTTTCTATACAGCTGGGTGGGTGCTTTGATGTAACTGATAGTGAACTTTATTTTATTCATAAGGTTAGTTAGTAGAGTTGCCAACCGTCCCGTAAAAAGACGGAATCGTCCCGCATTCAGAGAAAATATTACGCGTTTCGTGTTGAGCTGAAAAGGAACACAGTTTGTCCCGTACTTCGGCTAGAATGAAAAAAAGACACAAAGCTGGAGTTATTCTGTCGTTACACTGCACAGCTGCCTCTTCTTCTCTCCCCTCTCTCTCCTGTTGCTACTTTAATCATGAAACTGATCAATGATCAGCTGATCGGCTTTTCTCTCTTGTTTGTTTATCGCCCACTTTGCGCCAGAAAGAAGAAACCAGCGGATGTCACACTAAACAACAGCAGCACGTTTAAGCTTGATCAGCTGTTGTTAGAATTTATTTAATATTAATTTCTAGTATCAGCTGATGTTTTCTGGAGCCACAGCTGTAAAAGCTGCTGGTCATGATATCGGTTTGTATATCTGGTGAGAGGGAAACATGAAGATGAAACCAGGAGATGTCCTTACTGAATCATCAGAGCTGAACAGGTGATGGAGAAACAGGTTTACCTTTTAGGTGACATGAATGAGTTGAAGGGAAGTTATGAACTGCTTCTGAGAGACAAATAACACCAGGATCCTTTTCTAAGTAGCTGACAGCTGGTAACTGTGCAGGGGTGGCTCTAGCAAGGTTTTGCCAGGGGGGCCAGGTGGGGCATTAACAGGGAAAGGGGGGCACAAAGAAATACTTTCTTATTCTCATTTAAAATGTCTGGCTGTTATTAAATAATTATCTGAAGCTTACAACCAAAGTTTTTATCTGATGTAAAATGTATAGAAATCATGGCTGTTGTGTCGCCAGGGCTGTGGGCGGGTGGGTGCAGGGGGGCTCAGCCCAGTGCAGGGGACCTCTGGTGCATCAGCCCAACTAGGGGGCTCTCTAACTGGTGGGGAGGCTGTTATATCTTTGCAGGTGGTCTCCTCTCTACAGGAGCTCACTTTGCAGGTGGGGGAGAGATATAGGAGAGGTAGAGAATGAACTCAACCTGGGTGTCTATTGTCTTGTGTAGTTTGGGAGATGATTGGATGATGGGGTGGGTGCAGTTTTCTCTGCGGTGGAGTCGGGTGGGCTGCCCCGGACTCTGTAGGGCTGGGCGGTGCTGCTGCTGTGGGCCCCGGTCCGGACGGGCCTAGGCCCCCTTGCCCTGGTGGGTTCCATAGTTGGGGGTGCCTACTGGGGTCAGCCGGGGAGCTGGCCCCAGGGAGGGGCCGCTTGCCCCTCCCTTTCTTCCCTCCCCATCCTCAGCTACCTCCCTCTTCCCGCTCTACCACACCCACCCACACACGCAGGGCTTGGGGTGCAGATATGTCACCAGGGTGCAGGGGAGGCACTCCCCCTCTGTCCCCTTCTGGCCACCTGTGCCTCAATTTTATTCTGCAACCTAGACATCCACATTACTCACACTCTCACATAACACATACATATAGGGCCTTGGGGGTGGGCACGTTTTACACCATCCAGAGGATGGTCGGTGTATTCCAACCCACCTCTGGCGCCCTACCCTCAATTTTAATGCATATAGACACTGAGGGTTTTCGGGAGGAGCCGTGCTGCTCTCTGGCAGGAAGCACCATGCCCTCCTGTGTTTTAAATGCACTTTAGAACAGCACACAGCAACACTACATATGAGCAGGCGGAGGGAGATTTGGGGTCTTCACTCACCCCGGTTCTGTTAGCCGTCAGGGCTGGGGGGCTGGGGGGCTGGGATGCGGGGCCTCCCTGCTACTGCAGATAAGGAGGCGGTCCGCTTGCCTCCACCCCAGAGAGAAGGGTTACACCTCCTGGGTCTAGGTGCGGCTTGCCCCTCGGGGGGCGGGGGACCTGGACCTGGGATATAGAGTATGTTTGGGGAGTGTGATTGTCTGTGCAGTGTCTATTTGTGTCTGTCTACACGTTGGGTAAGTGCCGAGTATTTGGTTGTGTATATGGGGGTGGGAATGCACGTTTGAGTCTGCGTGCGCCTGTTCGTCTGTGTCTATATGTCAGGTTGGGTCTTAGACACGACCTCTCTGGGAACATCTCAGGCCCTCCAAAGTACGGAGGCCTATCTCCCCTCACCACACTCCCTGCCGGTGGCTGATGCCCTCAGACGTTGGTGTGCTGGTGGTTCTTGTCGACTGGGGCTGGGCGCTCATGTATGTACCGGCTCACTCCTGGTGGCCGATTGGCGGGGCCTGGCGCCTGTGGCCCGGCTGGGCCCCTTCCGGAGGGTGGGATGCCCTCAGGCCTCTGGCCTCTGGGCCTGAAGCTCGGTCCTCTCTGGCGCAGCTGGCTGCCGGCAGAGCCCGCGGGCACGCCACTGCAACCCCCTCTGGTCTCTGCTCTGTGGCTGCTGGGTGACCTCTCGTTTGGGGCTCTACTCAGCTCTTCCCAGGAGGGTGGCACGGTTCCCCCCCCTTTGGTGGTCCTCCTTGGGTCCTCGTACTCTGGGGCCTCTAGATGTCTGGGGCCTGGATCTCCTCCATACCTGCTTCATGCCCTGGGGAACAGGGCTATGGCTCCCCACACTCCCTAGCAGATCGTTACATGGAGAAACCTTTGGAATACAAGCGTGCTTATCCACACAGGTGTACACATGGGTGTTCACAGACACAAACTACACCTTTCTTGGCTGCTACCTCAAAGCACATTGTGCGCTGTCTATCTTGCGTGCTGCACAATAACATTTAATATTTAGTATCTACTGTTATCTACTGCTAGCTAGTTTATTGTGATGGTGCTGTATTTATTATGTTGCTTTTTTTTGTTTGTTTGTTTTCTCTTCTGTTTTTTTTTCTCCATACAGGTGATCCAGGTGTTTTGTTTGTTTTCTTTCTTTTTTCTCCCCTTTCTCACCATCTCTTCTCCCCTCTATTTTTCTTTCTCTCCCTCTCTTTCTTTCATTCTTTCTCCCTGTCCTATCCCCCAGTCATGTCTGTCCCGACTGTAACAACCGAAAATAAAATAAATACATAATTATAATAAAGGTCAATCAAATGGACCAATATGGCAAGGCCATGATGATCCACTTGGTAAAGTAAATCCGCTTGGCATCTCTCTTGGCCTTAAGACAACAATTCTGATGGCTAAAGATCCAAACGGGACAGGGGGAAAAAAAAGAAAAAATGTATAGAAATCATACATGTACCAACAAGACAGCGTACATCACTGTCACAACAGCATTTGTTTTCATTCAAAGGCTTTATAGCTTTAATACCTGGTGGGCCGGTCTTTAGTCAAAATGCCCGGGCTGTTTTTTTTGTCCCAGTCCAGCCCTGGGCACGACACGCAGTGAATTAATCTGAGAAGGTGCATCAAAAAATAAATGGCCGGGCCAGCGGTGTACATTGCAAATTAGCTCGCATAGACACATTAGTTGTGCCTCTTCTTAGTGACGGTATCTTAGCTAACAACCCCAACTGCCAGATTCAACTTGTAATTGGCTAAAAATAACTTAGCCTACTGGTAAGAGGGACGTTGTTAGCTTTCCACATTCCGACACTTCAAAAGCTTCAGGAGCTTACCGCTCAGCACAGCATCAGCACCACGGAAATACATGGATACATCTGTAGACTCGAGACACAATACATTTTTGGGACTTTCAGGTGTATGGACCAATGTTTTATTTTCTGATCAAACCAGAAATCTTTAATGAGCAGCTAGATTTGTCTCGCATTAACTGGCTGAGTTAATGCCAGTTAATGCAACATCGAAGCAGCTGGAATCCACAGCTGTGCGTGTTCAGAAAGGTTGCCTACCCCTGTGCTAAAGGAAGGTAGAAGTTACCGTGTTTGTTATGTTTTTTACCATACCGCGCACCGGATTATAAGGTGCATTAAACTTAAATTAAGCAATTAAGCTTAAAGTTAATCATTATTATCATTATCATTATTATTTATGGAAAAACAAATATACTGTATGTTTATTTCTCAAATAAATGTTTGGGACTGAAAACAGGTTTTGATCTTTGGTTTCATTCTATAATGGACTTTATTTTTAGAACATAACACCCACAATAAACGAGGGACCTCTATATACAAATACTGAGAAATTTCAACCCTTTCTCTCTTTTCCTCTGAGGCGCGAGGGAAAAATATCGACAAGTCGATGAACATCATCTACAGATATATTCAGTAAATGCCCAAGACATCTTGAGAATTGTAAATCGCCGCTTGATTCGTCCATTTGGTTGACTTTTTTTGGAAAACCCTACCGTAATCAAGACGCAAATATCACACCGGAAACGAAGCGCCCTACAGGAGTTTCCCCACCGGAAGTAGCATATGCTAAGGTGCACATAGTCTATCTGCAAAAGTTTTCAACACGTTTTCGTGCAACCAATATGGAAGATTCTTTAAACATGCCTTGTCCTCTGCGTAATGTTGTAATATGACAAATAACCAAAGTGGAAAGTCTTCCTTAATGCATGTAGCTTTGCAATGCTACATTTCTGTTCCCAAAACAACATTTTAGGAGCATTCCAAGGCTTTGTTAAGATTCACTGTAATGTTAAAGAACAATATAGAAAGTCCCCTGAATGTCCAGTTCTTTATGGGTTGTTTATAAGAACTAGCAAACATTATTTTAGATGATCTGATGATATAACAGTGGTGAATAACTGGTAAAGTCCGGCTCTGGTGGTAACAAAGATATCAAGAATATGAATATGACTGAATAAGATATATTGTCTTTGTGAGACTAGCCTCCAATGAACCCAATATCTCCTGGAGCTGTCCTAGTACAGTACCTCTGGCAGCCGTAATCTAATCTTTGTGATTATCTTTAGCAGGGAGGCTAATATCTGCAGCCTGGGTGAAAGTACGACTCCTGCTAATAAGGCTGAGTGAGAGCAGTGTTTAGACAGTGGGAGAGTGATCGCTCTCTGGCACTGCTCCCTGTGATTTATGACCTCCTTAATGACTCTCTCCCTTCTGTATGTGTGTGTGTCTTCGCTTATCACCGGTATATATAAGTACCTCCTTGAGTTTCACCTTTTTACTTTGGCTGACACTTGCAGTAACACTTAAGGGAAAAAATCTGCTACAGGCTACAGGTGGCTTAAATCAGAATGTTCAGGTAGATGACATTTTTCATAAAGAAACACACTTTCACTTCCATTCCACCACATTTCATGTACGATAGAGGGAATAAAGGTCAGTCAAACAGGACAATCTGGTAGGGCAAATGCTACACTTTGTGTAATCTGAATTTCATCTACTAAACGTTTCTTAGTTTCAGCAACAGCAGAAATGCTATTTGTTGGACACAGAGTCAGAAAACAGGCAAACAAGTAGAGTAATAAGACAGGACAAGGTGAAGGGAACAGCTGAAGTGGGCCACAATAAAATCAAACACCCACAGATTGAGGTGAAATGAAAGTAAAGTCTAAATTAAGATCATGCGAGTGTGTGTGTGTGTGTCTGTGTCTGTGTGAGTGTGAGAGAAGGAGAGCAAGCACAGAGTTGTTTGGCTTGGCTGTAGCCTTCTGCAGAGCATTACAACCAAGCAAGCCAGCAAGGCCAACCTCACAGCCACACAGGCTGAGTGTGCAGCGGCTAACTCTCCATGCCCTGCTGCTGAGTGGCCCTAAAACCTCCCAGATCCTAACCAATGACCTGGCTTACCCTGCGCACTCAGGCCCCTTCTTCTTTCGTAATCTTTTCCCTCCTGTGAGAAAGCAGTTATAGCACTGGCTTCTTTCTTTCATCTGCTACGTCTCTTAATTTCCCCATAACTGCTCAGCAGTGGGGGATCACACAATCCTGCTGCTTTTACAGATTTCTTAAACTGATGCTGTCCTCTGAGCAGTGAGAATGAAATCAGCTTGAGTTGCTACCTGAGAAGCCTCACTGCTGTTATCGCTGGCTCGGCACAAAGCCCCGTTGTGTTCGGATTAGCTTTTGAATGCATTACGCCATCTAGCCTCACCTGTTGGAGATGCACCCTAAGGTGAACACATCACATGTCGTTAGACGTTTCTAACTGAATCCTGGCCCAACATTTTTTGGGGAAAAAAAATGTAGAAATGCACGATATTTCTGCCTTTTTCTTTTTTCTTATTTTATCCCCTCATCAGTTTGATTTATGCATGGCCTGCACTCCTGTAGAGATGGATCTGTTTGAAGAGAAATCTAAGGTATGCAGCTCAAGTCCTCTGTCATAAATTCTCTGTGTGGCTTGGTGAGTTTCAGGACCTCACACTAAGGAGGGTGGAAGAGCAGAGAGAGAGAGTGAGGCAGAGCTCGATATCCCTGAAATGTCATCCGTTTTGCCAAGCCATAATCTAGAGATAAATTATTGGAATAAAATGGAAACACAGCTCTCGGTTGCTTTGGGGAGCTAGAAATGTCTCAGTGCATTGTAAATGTTGACATTAACACAGTCATGCTTTCCACAATGTGCTCCACTGAATCTGCATCCACAAATCAAAGTCTAAACCAGTTTTCAAGAAAAATGTCTTTACTCTAGATTTGATATAAGAACAGAAATCAAGTCATTTGGTTCAGTTTTGGCTTTTTTTAACCATCCATCATCTTCCATTTGGAGCTGGAGCGTATCCTGGCTACATTAGGGCGAGAGCTGCATACTCCTGGACAGGTTACCAGTCTGACACAAGGCTAACACAAAGAGACAGATAACCATTCACACCTATGGGCAATTTAGAATCACCAATTAACCAGACAGAACATGCAAACTGCACAAAGAAAGGCTTGCTATGAGGCAGCAGTGCTAATCACTACACCACCATGTTGCACCTTTCTTTTAGGAAAAAAATCTGCTAGTTATAAACTGATGCAACTCTGCAACCTGTCCTCTAATGTGTGCCTTTCTCCTGTTTTGTATATATTCATCCGGTTTGTTATTTATTCATCCTATTTTGTTCCATTTGTATATGTACAATGACAATAAAGGACTAATCTATACTATATTTTTTGGCACTGCCCGATTGATGTGGTCATGTGATCAGAGATGGGCAGTAACGCGTTACTGAAATGTGATAACTTTTTTTCAAGTAACGAGTAATGTAAGGGATTACTATTGCAAAAAAGTAATTAGATTACTGTTACTTTCCCGTAAGCGCGCTGCGCTACTGCATTACTAAACCGTGATTTTGTTTGTGAGAGTGTCTCATGACAATGACGTACGAGCGTGCGACACCCATGGAGGCAACAGACGTGTGCAGATCAACAATGGATAATACGGAGTGCAGTGAGAGTACGACCATTTAAAGCGTGGACGTACTTACATTACTTTAAGTTTTAGTCCATAAAAAGTGACAAAAACATCAGCGTCCACTGTTCACTCAGGGTGGAAAGAAAACTTCTTTCTACAGCGAAAAATTAAACTTCAAATCTGAGCGAGCACCGAGCACGCTGCCACGGGAATGTGACATTCACAGAGAAACCCCCGGATCCTCCCACTGACATGACCGCTGTGGCACCGGGCAAACCTCCACCCGCCCCACTCCTGCTAAACAGATGACAATAGATTTAAGAGTGACAGGACTCAGTGCTGCTGAATCTTTGATTTTATCTGTGTTTTGCTGTGTTTTACTTACATCTATTTGAAAGAGAGAGTGTAAACACAAAAAATATAATATTTTATATGCTGCAATATGCAGAAAATAGGTTTAACTGTTAAAGAATTTCTTCAAGACAAAGACGGTTGCATATAATTTAATTTTTGCTTAATGCAATGTGCAAAATTAAAACTAATAAAACTATTTTTAAAAAGAGGCTTTCCATTTGATTCAATTGTACATGACAGATTATGCATAAAAAATAGGTCTGTTGCTTTATTACATATTCAGGTTGTGTATTGTGTTTTTAAAAAGTAACTAAGTAACTAATTACTTTTGAAAATAAGTAATGAGTAAAGTAACTGGATTACTTTTTTGGAGAAGTAATCAGTAATTAGTTACTAATTACTTTTTTCAAGTAACTTGACCAACATTGCATGTGATCTCCTCAAGATTTAACTGTTAGATTTTTTTTTAACTCCAAAATTCAATAACCTCAAAATTATAATCCTGTTAGCTTTGAAAGAACTCTGTAGAAATCTCTCATTTGCTCTTTTAAAAGATATTTTACCTGACCGTTGTAAAAAGAAAACAAGTCATATCAGATATCACAGGTGAGTCATAGCGTCTAGGTTCTCCTTCTGTTCACACGGCTCCTACTAGCTGCCTTACAACTACTAAGATCTTTAAGGTCAACTTAACAGCTTATTGGTCACAATTTGACAAAAAGCGTTAGAAGTTTGGTGTATATTGCCAACATGTAGAAATTCTTTAAATTATATTATCATGTCAGATTTGACCTCTGACCTTACTTTCATATTTCATATCTGCCTTTCTTCAAGTTGACCCACAAATGTGTTATTTTTATTGCCCTGCAAACATTTAAGTCCCTTTCCCATTAGTACCTACTCGGATCGACTCGTCACAACTCAGATCCACTGGTTTTCAATTACAATTGAGTACCAACTAATGTGCATGGTCGTTGTCATAGCAATGTGTCCAAGCATCCGGCGACATAATTACTATGCAACATGAACGCTACAACAAAAGTGGACGAAGAGGCAACAATATACCTGGTGTTGGCTCTGTGGCTTTTCATCAGACTCTGGGACCATGGCGTTGTTTTTTCTATCCATTTCCCTAATTGTCGGGTTTAAAAAAATGTCCGTTTCAATTTCCTTTAACGAGATGCTCTCATGACTCATCAAGTGACGCTATTGACTGACCAATCAGTGGCATGCAGTCTGATGACAACACATTTTAGTACCTGCTCAGGTTGCTTGGAACCCTGGGCGAGCAGGTACTATTTTAGTAACTGGTACTAGGTATTATGACCTAATGGAAAACCCTGAAAACAAACCATGGCAAGTCGAGAGTACATACTAATGGAAAAGGGGCTTTAAAAAGGCCAAAAAAGACGAAGTAAATATATACAAAATACAATACTGTTTCCTTGTAAGCAAATACTGCCCAGAGAGTGAGCTGTCTTGGCAAAGATTTGTATTCAGAATGCTTCGTGTACTATCTACTCATCAGCATAATTAGTGTATTAAGTTACTTGTAACAATAATGTAACTTACTCTATAGGGATGGGTATTGATAAGATTTTTACGATTCCGATTCCATTTTCGATTCTGTTTAACGATTCGATTCTTTATCGATTCTCTTATCGATTCCTTTTTTTAAAAAAAGGAGAACACTAAGGTCGATTAGCTTAGAACTTTGTTTTATATCTTCTCTTTGAACAAGATAGAAATTTAGGAGTAACATGGCCTTACAAACCCAACAGTGAGATCTTAAGAGATCCACAGCCTACGGCTCTTCAATGGGGTGTCACAGGGTCCCCAGGAAACAAAATTGTAAATGTAAAACAATAAAATAAATATTCTTCTGTAGCAATAACAAAGTATAACATAAATTATTCTGTAGCAATTACACAAGAATATCCAGTAATGCCCCTGCCTACAATTAAACACATTCACTTACCGAAAATCGGGGGCATCTGCTGTGGCAAATGGGTGCAAGCCTTTTACCACAAACTTAGTCACTGCTCGGTGACATTCGTCTATCCTGGCCTGAAAGGAGACGCTACCGATAGACTGCAGTGAGAACTGCCAGCATCTGAGCCAGCCAGACTCTGTCTGTCTCTCTCATCATGGTCACCTAAATGCAGCGCACAGTAATGGCAGGCTTTGTAATAAGGCAGATCGCGCTAACATAATATGCACTGTTAGTTGATTATTTACCTGCTGCATTAACGGGAGAGGACGTGCAAACGTTACCGCTGCTGCTGGGTTGAGATTCACGAGTCCGGAGCGGAATTAAAAACACGACATTCATTTAAGGTTATCGTGTGTTTTGTGAGCAAATGCTTTTGCATATTCGTAGTGTTTCCTCCCTTAAATGAAATATCTATTTTGCAAGTATTGCAAGTTGCCCTGTTGTCATCCGTTCTCGTAAAGTATAACCAAACTTTTGAGCGTTTGAGCCGCTTAGGCGCCATGGTGACGTCATTCGGGGCGACTGGAATCGATAAGGGAATCGTTTGCAAAAATGGCAAACAATTCCAAGGAATTGAAACAGTGGGAACCGGTTCTCAACAAGAACCGGGTTTCGATACCCATCCCTATTACTCTAACAATCAGCCTGTCAGTTCTAAACGTGTAACTTTTTGTGGCTGAAAAATAAAGCAAAGAAGTGCCAAAAACTGCAGTTCCTTCACTTGACACTGGTCTCTATGGTTTCCTTTTTGTTAACAATACATGGGCTTTTTTTTTTTTTAAATCACCCATTTAAAGTGTAAAGTCTGATATCAAGTCTAAGTCTTGTTCAACATTTGGTTCTACTAAAAATGATCCTCTACTGAATTTGTTTTTCGGTAGTTTTCATTATAACCCCACAATGAATTACAGCTCGCTAAGATAAGATAAGGTAAGAAAAGATAAGACTCTTAATAAACCCAAATTTGGGAATAAATTTGCTTAAACAGTTATAAATTAAATTAAACACAACAAATAAACATATACTAAATAACTGAAAAAAACTGGAATGGTATACAGCTAAATAAGCATGGCAAAAGACTTAGCTTACTTAGGTAGCTCTAACCCTTTTGTCCCATTGGTGATATCTGGTTTCACCAGTGGGTGAAATCACAGTGGCTGCATACATTTTTCATATACAGTCTATAAGAATTACTGACCACAGAGCAGCAGCTGGCTTGGTCGACTCTAAACAAACCGAGGCTTCAGCATGGACACGTGTTAACTAGTTTAGCTGGCTAAGAAAACACATTTAATGTGAACCAAATTTCTCCTGTTTTGGTTATGTCCACAATATGTCTTGCATCAAGTTAACATTGACGGGATTAGTCTGCTCGCAAGATATGCAAGCTCTTACTTATCGTAGATAAAGCTGGCTGATATGACAGCTTCCAAGAAATGAAGCCACAATATCCCATTAATCCCCTGGTGGGTTTTTGCATTACAGGTCATACTTTACCTTTAAAGCCCACGAATAAACAGTTTATATTGGGTTTGTTTATTTCAATTTAAAATGAAGCATAAAAAACAACACGTCATTGTTTTACAGGGTTTGTACGCTAAGCTATCAACCTTCTCATCTTCCCAAAACATCAAAGCATTGCTTTAAATGGATAACAATGTTAGCTATTTGTCTGAAACGTCAGGTTATTTGTTGCCTTTTTAGTGACTTACACCGACAGTTGATACCAAAAAGTGGTCAGAGTGTTTGTCTCACATTGCATTCCAGATTCCCAGCATCACATCTGACCCCGACCCTGGGGAGCCTTTGATTACCTAAATAAACTGTTACGAGTCACTTCAAATTAAACCCTGCCTGACTTCTCACTATCTTTTTTCTCACTGTAATGCTGTTTTCTCTCTTTGTTGCTGCTTCCATGCCTCTTAACTATTTTTCTTGTCAACGGCCCCCACCTTCATTGCCTTGTTGTAAAATAAACTAACTAACCCCGCTTGTGAAACTCAATCCTCCACAGCACAACACGGAGAGAGGTACACCTCATAAAAGTCCGGAGGGGGGGAAGGGTTTACGCACTTCAAACAGAGGCTGGGATTAAAAGGCCATGTCTGTTTACTTACAACCCTCTCTGCAGCTCTCTAGATTCCCACCACTTCCTAATTCAATTACAGAGGCAAAGCTGTAGACAAGGCTGAATCTTCAAGGAACACTCTGACGTGGAATTTCCCTCCACCCTACTGACTCACATTTCAGGGTCGCTGTTGGTTTTGTGGGAGTCGTGAAGGGCCATGACAGGAAGATTTGGCGCCAACATCTAGAAGAGCACAATCGTGGATGTTTTAACTCCATAAATTTAGGAAATAAGCAGAATAACAGCGATTAAATCTTTATCTGCTTTACGAAGTACTTGGCTTTCCAAGCACCTGGTGTCTGGTCGACCATTCCAAGGAATAATCATCTGGTACGCAGGAGGTGATTTGTTATACATTTCTTGCTTATATTGGAAAGACAGGGAAAGAATGGGACTGTTCATGAGCACCGACAGTTACAATAATTGAACACACGAGAAACAGACTGCCACCTACAGAAACATCTGGAAACAGAAAATCCATGGCAACGATATCGCTGTACGATACTTGAGACCTCTTTGGCTCTCTGCATATAAGCATATGTTCGTGCATGTTTGTCAGCACAGTTATAAATTTCAGGCTGCACACAGATGTTTGTAGACATTTGGACCTGAAAAGTATAAATTAGGATGACATTGCCCACCTCGTCGTACAGATGAAACCCACAAGAACAATTACAGTGTTTAAGATGAGCAAATGTTTAGAGTGAAAACACCAATTCCAAAGCTGGTCCTGCAAGAGTTAAGCATAGCATATACTGATAGATTCATCTGTATTAAATAAAATAAAGGGCCAAGGTTTTGAGTACACACGTAGCTAAGACTCTTGGCAAAATCTTGTATCTTTTATATAAAGCATTCACTATCACATGCAAATCATTGAATCCAGGTGTTCAAATCACTTCTATGGCCAAAGGTGTATAAAATCAAGTACCTAGGCATGCAGACTGCTTCTACAAGAACTTTGAAACAATGGGTTATTCTCAGGACCTGATAGGATGCCACTTATGGAATCAGGCAGTTTTTTAGGACTTGGGCTTGGCCCCTTAGTTACAGTGAAAGGAACTCCTAATGCAAGACATTTTGGACATTTTTAATGCTTCCTACTTTGTGGGAACCGATTGGGGATGGGTTCCTTCCAAATGACTGTGCACCAGTGCACAAAGCAAGGTCTACAAAGACATGTCTTACCTTGCTAATGTGCTTCTAGAATAATGGTCAGAAATTCCCATAAACATATCCCTAAATCTTGTGAAAAGCTGTTATAGCTGGAAATCCTATGTATTAAGAATGGGATGCTACCCAGGTTCATATGTGTGTGAAGACAGGCAATCAAATACTTTTGGCAATATAGTCTAGATGTAATCATGTAATGTCCTGCTTTATTGTGATTTTTGATTCTGAATCGAAACAAATTTACAAAATGCACATAACACTGTATTCAACAGGAAAGTGTTTACTCAGGTCACTGATCCTTTTATTCACAAAGTACTGTACGTACCAGTTCATTAAAAAAAAGCATAATTACACAAAATGTAAACAATACTGTCAAAATACTCCACAAAGATTTTTAAACTCGCCTGACATTGGAAACAACAACAACAACAACTGAGAGGAAAGATTTCACCTAAAGCTGAAACTTTCTGTTTTACCAGGCTTGATGGTTATTTTTTCCAAACATATGGTTCTTTTGCACATTTGCAGTGGCTAACCCCTTAAAGCCTGAAATATGAAATTATTGCCAGAAAATTCATTTTTCTGTTTGTTTGTTTGTTTGTTTGGGGGGGGGGGGGTGAAAATTGAGAACCATTTATTGAACCATGTGACAAATTTCATTAAAAAATTAATTACATTTTCACTTCCACGTATGATTTTTATTTTGTATCATATTTGCATTTGACATTTTTTCTTAGAAATTGCTTCAAAATGTACCGTGCAATTTATTTAAGTTTTCCAGGGAGGAAAAAAATTACTGATGATGTAGAAGTCTCAAAAACTCACAAAAAAGCTGTTTTACCCAGCTAGAAAATGAAAACCTGTTTATGTTCACACTGGCCAGTGACAATAGTCATGACCTATACAGTAATCTTAATCATTTTTTAAATAATCTTTTTGACATGTGCTTTAAACGTTCACACAAAATTCACGGTCCGATATGTATCTGTGTTTCTTTAAAGTACATTTTAAAATAATAATACTGCCATTTGTGTTAATAAAACATTTGAGAGTTTACATTTCTTGAATAAGACAAGTGCACCTTTTCAAAATGACCTCAAATTAGCCATGACACACACTGGGTCCCCATATGGGCCGTCCCCAGTGTGGCTGGCAGGTCCCACTGATCTCTCTCTGTATAGAGATAGTGGTAACATTTTTTAAGTAGACTAAATCACCAAATTTACTGTCCCTATGAGGCCTTTTAATTAAAATTTTCCATTGGCCACTGGATTTTTCAAAACGGTCATGTTTACAAGATGACCATGATTTCCCTACGAGAAAACTATTTTGCCACAGAATTTCAGCAAGTCATATTTACAGCTAGATTTTTTTTTTCAGATTCTTTGCATCTTCTTTAACAAAAGAAATCAAACACCATATGTCATACCAAGATACCAACACTGAAGGAAATTTGATCTTATTTTCATCTTTTATAAAATTATTTAGCTTGGCCACATAACAGGAAAGTGTTAAAAAAATAATAATAATAATAATAACATGTAAAGTAACATGGTCTCTCTTTCAGTCAATACTGGGGACACAGCTATATTCTGAAAATGTTAATGAAGATAAAGAAGGATCCACAAGTTACTGAAATGCTCAAACTATTTTTTTCAGCAACCGGTCCAAATGCAGAGATGTTTGCCTGCATTCAAGCTGTCCTTTGTTGTACAGCAACAGGCCAAACTGAGTGGCCACATTGTGGGTAGAATTCAGAGTCGTGGCAGCCCGCAGCAGCTGAGAAAACAGTACTCATAGGTAGCTTGGTAGGATGCTCATACAGAGATTAGCATAGCTGCTGTTTACTCTGTACTGCCATGGAGTCAGCCACATGCATACACACAGCAACTCTGCTGCACATCCTCTGTTATACAATATTAGAGCCAAACCCAAAAGATTTGCCAATGCATGAAAATTAGCCCACAAGCTGTTAACCTTTGAAAATGCTCATATCTTTCACGCACACACTTACACAGCTAATTGTTCAGGTCAATCAGCAGCTCAGTGATGGCGTAGTTGTGACAATTGTGTAAAGTGAAACTGACGTCAACAGTAAAAGGTTAAACTAAACTAATGACCTACACACAGCTCAGGACTGTTGGTTAGCTGAAGATGGTTGAAGATAGTTAGCTTAACCTCATGATAATAGCCCATCTTAATACAGATTAATACTGCAAAACAACGAGTTCACTTTAATGCCAGAACTTGACATTTGTAGTCAAAAAATAGTGAAAAAAGGAAATTGAAAAAAATGAATCCACCCCTGCTTAAAAGTTTGGACCACCTCTTTGCAACCAAAGCAATCAATGCTGTGCAGGTCCGCTAAACAAACTGTTGGCTCCACATGAGTGTGTCCATGTCAGTGAAATGAAAAAAACATTTAATGTTTGTTTGTTTAAAAATGTTTTTCTTATAACAATTTATATTTTTTGACAGCTGAATATTACTCGATGAGTTAAGTGTTATGTGAGTGAATCATAAATTATTGTAAATGAATGTCTGCACAGGCTTACAGAACACCAATACTAATGCTTTTCAACTTAATTCAAATAACAGTTCAGTGACTAACTAGAACAGATAGAGTGAAAAAACTGAGCATGAACACAGTTTGTTGAGATGCCTACAACATTCTTACCTGTCAGTTTTATAAAACAGAATTACAAACACCAGTCCAAAGTCCTTCTAGAAGCAAGTCTTATGAATCAGCAACTATCTTAAAACCTGTAGGTACTTATTTGGGCAGTAACTGTTTAATGGCAAAGGAATGTAGACAATGTAATGAGGAAGATTTGAAGAAAGCGTAAAGATAGATAGATTCTAAGTTTGAGTCGTAAAAACTCTGTGGAGGCACAGAACAACAATAAACATGGGGTGAGGTTCTAACAGAACATATCAAAGGACTTGATGTATCTTGCCATATCCATTGAATGCTGTTTGACTGGAGCTAATTTTCTCAAAAATAAGGGCAACGACCCAAAGCACAGCTCCAAACCAAGCAAGCAGTCAGTTGGTGTTCGGTCTACAATGGAGTGGTCAGCACAATCTATCGTCTCAGCCCCATTGTGGTGTTGTGGGAACAGTTTGACTGTAAAGTTTGGATGACATGTCTCCAGATTACCCCAACAAACTGACAGCTAGTGCAACAAAAGGCTGCAAGGCTGTGGCTCTTTCACAAAGCGTTCTCAGGCTTCAAACTACATCCCATACTGCATTCTTAGGTGCATGACAGGATACATATTTATATGATCCCAGCTTTCTCTGGTCCAGTAATAATTCCAAAAAGCAGTAACTAACAGTAACAGTTACTGCCATTCAGTGTTGTACAGTTTTGTCAGTGTTTCATACATTTAATTTTGTATTGAAATTACTTTTTATGTGTTGAAGAACATTCATAAGCATTTGATAACTTTCAAAAGGTTTGGTAGTGGTGCCAGTGGAAGTTTTAGAAACAACTGGTTAGTCTTAGTGAGGCTCAAAATTGTGTATTTTTAGGAATGGTATGCAGACACAGGTGGCCATAACTGGTGGCTCTCTGGTAGGTTAACACTCTACTGACTACCTTACTGATAATATGGCTGGTTGTGTGATTAACTGTACTAACAAACCAACCAAGAGGTCTTAGCTTTTAGTGAGGGAGTTTCTTTTATTATATGTTTATATAAGCTACAGTTGCACCTCCCATAATTTTGTTGTACATGTACTAGGGCTGTGCGATATGACCAAAATCTCATATCCCGATATAAGACATTTATCGTCCTGACAACGATATAAATCACAAAAATGTAACATTTTCTGTAAATTCTGTGAATCTCGGGCAACTCACCTTGCGTGAAGTGTTTCCAGCTGGGCGTGGTGTACCTGGAGTCGAGTGTTTTAACCGATGCATGAAACTATACATTTTTAGACATAAGTTGTAACGGCCGCCGTTTTCTTTCAAAGTTTGAGTCTAAGGTTTATTTTTTAGCACCTGATGGCTCTTTTTTGCTTCTCATCCGTAAACTCTCTGCATACTCTTTCCCGTGATTCACTTTATTTTGAAAAGTCTCAACAGGATCTTGAGCTTTATTGTGAAAGGTTTATGTGGAAAACAAACAAGCGGACAGCGGAGCCACGCGATGGTTTTACCGTCATTGCTGGTAACGACAACGGGTAATAACAGGCGCTTGTCCGTCCATAGTGTGGTTATATTGAATATAAGAGAAAGAGAGAGCTTTAAGAAATTAATATAAGTCACTACAGTGACCATCAAAACGATGAAAAAATATTGCTGTCAACAGTTTATTTTACGACACCACAAAACAAACGATAGCGTGATAGGAAACAATAGATGTTTTTATATCGTCATCCGATATATATCTCGTTATTTCGAACAGCCCTAACTTGTACAATAACAATAAAGGGCTATTCTATTCTGTTCTATTCTTACTAAGTAACATAGCACTCTTCAGGCCACTAAGCCATGTTCGGCAGATTCTGTCTAAAAAACAAACAGAAAAACACATCTTTTTTTGGAAACTATGGGATGAACTTATGACAGCTTTACTGATCATTAAATCGATCAAACCCAGTTGTCTACTCCATTCACAGTGGCAGTAACTTTCCGTGAAGTCCCAACCAAAATGCATTTTTGTGGCTCATTCGTAAAACCATTTATGTAATCCACTTTGTATTTTTGTGGGCCTTACGTGGTGTCAGCCATCACTGCTGTCAACAGACAGTAAAAGAGAGAGAATGCTGCTGCTGACGTCTGCGATGACCAAAAGCGCACTGAGAGACCACCGTGAATGTGCACTGGAAAACGCCAGAAATAATGGAAAAGAATGCTAATTGTTAGTTCTTCTTTGGCTTAAACCGATACGTGTGAATTACGCACCAGTTTACTGTGCAGAGCGCGTGCATGTACGAGACCCAGAGAAAAGAAAGCAGCGTGAAAACATGGATTAGTTTTCAGGAGCTCAGCCTTAATTTGCCTGATGCTGCTCTTACAATGTGGTACTTGTGGTCGGCGTGTGCGTGCCTGTGCACGTGCGTGCGTCTGTGTCTGTCTGTTGATGATGACGGTGGATATTCTTAGTTTCTCATGCAAAAAACCCAACTCTCACTGGAAATCTACTTACACGCACTTCAATCTTCATTCTGGTTTGTGAGTAATGTTAACATAATAGACTCGCTCACGTAGACAGACAATCTCACACTCAAACTTTCAGTTACTCCATATCCTGCTGAGATGCTGTTGCTGTCAAAATCAGGCCTAGCACTTTCAATTTAGTATTAAAACACCGATCTATATTTGTATGTGTGTGTGTGTGTAACCAGTGTGTTCCACTACTGGTTAACTGTAATTTCATGTCGGTTTTAATCCAGGGGCGTCAATCTTCATTCCTGGATAATTCTGACTGAAAACACATAAAGTCAGCACATAGCTTTTTCAGTAATCACCTTCTCAGTGTGTGTGTGTGTGTGTGTGTGTGTGCATGTGTGTGTAGATGGACGGGTATTAACATCTTTGTGGGGACCAAAAATTGTACGTTTGCTACAGGGCTGGACTGGGACAAAAAATCAGCCCGGGCATTTTGACTAGAGACCGGCCCACCAGGTATTATAGGAAAAGCCATAAAGCCTTTGAATGAAAACGAACGCTGTTGTGACAGTGATGTACACTGTCTTGTTGGTATATGTATGATGTCTATAGATTTTATATCAGATAAAAACTTTGGTTGTAAGATTCAGATAATTACTTAATAAAAGCGAGACATTTTAAATGAGAATAAGAAAGAAAAGTATTTCTTTGTGCCCCCCTTTCCCTGTTAATGCCCTACCTGGCCCCCCTGGCAAAACTTTGCTAGACCCACCCCTGCACAGTTACCAGCTGTCAGCTACTTAGAAAAGGATCCTGGTGTTATTTGTCTCTCAGAAACAGTTCATAACTTCCCTTCAACTCATTCATGTCACCTAAAAGGTAAACCTGTTTCTCCATCACCTGTTCAGCTCTGATGATTCAGTAAGGACATCTCCTGGTTTCATCTGCATGTTTCCCTCTCACCACATATCCAAACCGACATCATGACCAGCAGCTTTTACAGCTGTGGCTCCAGCAAACATCAGCTGATACTAGAAATTAATATTAAATAAATTCTAAAAACAGCTGATCCAGCTTAAACATGCTGCTGTTGTTTAACGCAACATCCGCTGGTTTCTTCTTTCCGGCGCAAAGTGGGAGATAAACAAGAGAGACGGGATTTGCATCAGAAAAGCTGATCAGCTGATCATTGATCAGTTTCATGATTGAAGTAGCAACAGGAGAGGGAGGGGGAGAGAATGAGAGAAGAAGAAACAGCTGACAGCGTAAAGACACAGAATAACTCCAGCTTCCATTCTAGATGAAGAACGGGACAAACTGTTCCTTTTCAGCTCAATATGAAACGTGTAATATTTTCTCTGAATGAGGGGCGATTCTGTTTTTTACGGGACGGTTGGCAACTCTACTAACTAACCTTATGAATAAAATAAAGTTCACTATCAGTAACATCATAGCACCCACCCAGCTGTATAGAAACTCCGTCATGCTAGCTTTCATTGTTTATACCGTTACAACAAAACAAAAACAAAAAAACAACACCAAATGCCCGGTGGGCCGATGGCCAGTCCAGCTCTGGTTTGCTATATTTGTGGGGACAGACAGCCTTCGTGGAGACCAGAATCCTGGTCCCCACGAATTTGAAGGCATTTTTGAGACTCAAAATGTGGTTTTAGTGTCAGGGTCACAATTAGGTTATGGTTAGGTTTAGGGTAAGGGTTAGGGTTAGGCATTCATTTTTGATGGTTAGGGTTGGGGTAAGCAGCTAGGGAAAGCATTATGTCAATGAGATGTCCCCACGAGGATATAAATACAAACGTGTGTGTGTGTGTGTGTTTGAGGTTGTAAACACCACCATTTCTTAAAGTGGTAAATCATTTCAGTGGCTCGGAGAAACGACTTTCTGTGTGACCACCAACCTTGTCGTCCATCATGTGCAGTAAAACCTGGACGGGACGTTTAAACTGCTTAACTGTACTCATTCATTTAGTACTGTAGAGAAACAACTGCACACATCACTCGAGTTAAAACCTGATATTCTAAATGGTAAATACAAATTCCACAATGGACTGATATTATTACAACTACAAATGGAAAAAGAAAACCTGTTTCACATTCTTTGTCCTCAGGGTACATTAAAAGGCAACTTAGAGAGCTGATTCTACACCTTACAGCAGCGGTCCCCAACCTCTTTAGCGCCACCTACCCGTTTAATGTCGGACAATATTTTCACGAGCCGGCCTTTAAGGTGTCGCGGATAAATACAACCAAATAAAATGATACAACCACAAAAATGGTGGTAATTTGTAAATATAATAATAAACGCAAATTCACTGTGTAATTGTGTAACTTTATTAGCTGCGTCCTCCTGAAATGCGGCAACAACATTGAGAGTAACATCATCCTCTCTGCCCCTTAATGCTCTCTGGTCGCTATGGTGATGCGTAAATATTACTTTCAAAATAAGACGCACAACTACAACATGGGAAAAGACCCAGGGAAACCGAGTTAACAATAATATCCCTGAAAACCATAAATTTCATCCCTGGGCCCGGGGGTTGGGGACTGCTGTCTTACACAGTATGATGGGGTGTTTGCCTCTTATTTTAAAGACACATACTAATAACAGTGGTTTTATTTAGACACATACACTTTAACATCCGCGCTCCCAACAGTTACCTGCAGATCGTGGAAAAAAATTTGGGGCTACTTGGAGAATTATTTTTGCTAGAAGTCATTAACATTCATCTTGTTTGCGCATGATTTTTATCACTATAGAATGACTTTTGCTTCAAATAATTAGGAGATTTATTTCAAATTCCCCATCAGACATAAGATATACTCAACATTTACCTTAAAATCCCCACAGAGATTTTCAAATTTTGCACATGGTTCTCTTATGGTTATAATGATTATAATGGGTAAATGAAGCTGCGTGTCACGGTTCAGGTGTTTGGAAGAAGAAAGAGAACCCAAATGACTGCTGAGGATTTATTATGAAAACAGGGTGAACAGACAATGACAAGCTGAACTGGACTGAAGCGAACAACTGGACTAAACTGAACTGAACTGAAAACACACGTGAGGACTTGACAATGATGAGACCAGGAACTGAGAGAATCTAAGGGCTTAAGTACACTAGATACTGACGACAAAAGGAAACGGGTGAGAACACGGCTGAACTGAATCTGACACAAAGGAAGTAGAACCGAACATAGTGCACATGTGGCACCCTGAGTATTTTGAGCATTAAGAACAAGTCTCAGATGTGTTCCTTATGTGTTCGTGCCCCCCCCCCAATCATCTTTTTAGCTATTTGTTGTGGCAATAGTTTGCATCATAACACAGAGCGAAAAGCTCATTTGCTCCCACCTGATGTGATGTTAGGGCGATATTTAGTTTCGCCAGTAGGTGGCAGTGGCGGCTCAGACAAACGGGTGACTGGCAAAATAATCCCTCACAAAAGTAAGGCAGGCCAGTTATTGCAATGGAAGCCGTCAGTAACACTGAACTGTTTTGCTGTGTTTCAGGTGAGAGCAATATACGAGCACTACATACGTTTATGTAAAGTTGATGCTTATTTAACATATTTGGCGTGTAATTCTTGTTTATATGGTGTTTAATGTGAGCGAATAAGGGAGTTGTTTCACGTTATCTGTGGGTAATGCTAGTAACGTTTGTGCGCTAGCTAAGTCATGTTAGCCTCCTGCATTAATCTCTGTAACCGTGTTGTTCCACCAGTAATGTGAAAGAAAACTGTTAGCTGGTTTCAGTTAAGTTATAGGAAATAGACCAGCCAGTACATGTTATGTTGTCTATTGTTTACTGGTCATTTTGTCTGTGTGATAAGGGCTGATTAATACAGGGCCATTACACGTAAGGCTACAAAAGTAAGGCAGGCCAGTTATTGCAATGGAAGCCGTCAGTAACACTGAACTGTTTTGCTGTGTTTCAGCTCAATAAACCTTCATGTGCACCTGGATGAACTTTGTCTTCCTGCAGTGTGTAACACACACAGACAGATGACTAACTCAATAAAACAGAAAACAGGCAATATACATGTGAAAGCTAAACAGTGACCAAGTCCAGCTGAAAACACCAGGTCAACGGCCCAGGAACCCTGACACTGAGGATCAGGAGTATTTCATAGCGATTCATCCGTTTTCAGCATTTTTTTCCCTGTCATTTGATTGCATTTATCTCTGTCCACTGGGGACATTAACTGTTATTGAGGGGGAAAGGGTTCATGCTCATCCTCCATCTTTACTCTGCTAATGTTTTTATCCTAACCATAGCTCTGTAGCTAGTCACCGGGTTGCACACCATTATTTGCTAGCCCAACATCAATAACCATGCAAAAATTGCTACTGTTTAGTTTTCTGTCTTCATTTATGTCCAAAGTGATAGCAGGGCTGTACATTTTAGTTTTTTAGAAATCCCTCTGTCAGAACATGATGTACCATTTACATGGAAACTGGTGAGCTAACTTCAAAATTCTGTAAATCCTCTTTTTTTCACGGATACCCAGATATTAAATTTTATTGTAACACCAGGAGAGCAGCCACACTTAACATTTTATTGGAGATGAAAGAATTTAAGTCTCAGTGATAACACCATGTTAGTTTGACTTTCTGAACCACAGAAGAGTTTGGACCCAGAAATGGCTAATGATGTCAGTCTCAAGAATGAACGTCAACAAGACCGTGAGTCAGCTGCTTTTAAAACATTGATCATGTGTTTCTATTGTAATACCTGTACTGATTTTTATCTAAATCTTCCCTCTGACATGTGCCCTCCATACACTAATAATGAAAACACCTGAAACCAACACTGAAACTTTTTGTTTTAAAAATGTAACTAAATCTAAACATTTTCAAACTAATAAAAACTAAACTGAACTTAGAGTGAAGCCAAAAGTCAAAATGAAATAAAAGGACTCGTAGAGTTATCACCAGTGATCACTAAGACCTTACAGGATTTAAAGACAATTAGACTATAGCCAAAGTACCCCCAGTGTACAGTGATATATCTCTGAGGTCCCATTCCAAAGGATCCTGACATCATCCTGACAGAACTGGGTTTCCTATTGTTGCTTTAGTGTCTGATCAGAAATCTGAGGCCTTAATTAGCCCATCGCTGATTAAGCTAGTGAACCTGATAGCCGATGTACGCAGCATCCAGACATGAATATGATGTAAGAAGCAGCATGTTGTGAAACATGAAAATTAATGAGGCTTGTCGTCTGTGGACAACATGGTATTCAAAGGTATTAGTGGGTGCTGATGAACAAGGACACACCCTGATAATTAATGTTTCATCAATGAGTATTTACTGAACGCAATGTCAAGCTGGTCAAACTGTGCATCCCGATGATTAATGGCAACTGACTCTCCTAGACATTTACCGTACCTCCTAAATTTGCTTGAAGAAAATAAAACTGGACCCAGAATGAAATTACTTATCAAAATTCATGGCACATTTATTATCAAGATCCCCGGAAGCACCTGCTGCATGTATATTTACACTTTATTATGTTAGCAGTTATTGCATTATGGATGTGTTGTTTTGTGCTGGCTGCTCAGTGCACTTCTTGTCGCTGACTTATGATGAATTCAAAGTCCCTTGGTAGCACCAAGTGACAGTAAGAGGTGAGTTATTGTACTCATTTCAGGATTGCTGTTAATGTGTGTGTGTGTGTGTGTGTGGGTGAGTGGGTGTTTGTGTGTCCATCCTGAACCTGACTCACTAAGACAAATGACCTGACGTCATCGCAGAGGTCTGAGGAGTGTCGGCTTGTCTGGTTCGCATTCATCTTTTACAAGGTGAAAATGGAAACTTGTTTTCTGAGAAACAGACACACTTGTTTAAATAATGATGTCTGAGCACTCTGGTGTCAGCTGCAATGACTCTGTTCAGCAATTTAGAAAATGCTTCATCGGTTGTCTTCCTTAAACCCAGTTAAGTGGAATAAAAAAGAGCCTGCTGCACTTTTTAATGTATTCTGACACGGGTTGCTTAATATCTTTTGTTCTGGCACCCAAACCTTTTTTCCAGACCTCGTCCAATAAAGGCTTCGTCTCAAAGAGCCACAACAAAATGCCCACAATGATTTGTACTTTGCTGTCACTGCTGACATTGTACTTCAGCAAAGCATGAGGTCTGCATTACGCTGCGTCCTCTCTTTTAATTATCGAGAAGGACAAAAAACAAAACAAAGGCTCCTTTTGGGCTTTTTTCTGTTCCTTCTAAGATTTGTATAATCTATCAGACCAGATCAAATATCAGATTATCTGTTATGACTTTAATCTTTAGTACTTGGGCTACCCCAACTGTTCATTTTCAATACGGTTTGATTACTTGTTCTCACTAAATATATAGTGTTGAGTTAGTTGGTCCACTCCAAGAACACCTAAAACACCAATAGGCCGCCGTTACATACAGACCAGTATGATGATGTTGTTGATCATCTCATTTTTCTTTTGGTAAATTTGGACTCAACTAGAGCAAAATGATACACAGTATTTATTTGCTTTAGTCCTTCAGATCAACCACTGTTTAAAATCTTCTGAATTGTTCATCCCTGAGAAACAGAATGTTTCTTCTTTGCTAATTTCCATCAATAATGGTGGACATTCAAATGCTGATGTGCATAAACCAGTGCATACAGATCAGTATTTAAGGTTTCACTCTCATCATCCACTGGAACATAAACTAGGTGTCATCAGGATGCCACAACACAAAGCGAACACAGACACAACAGCCAGGGAAGCATCATATCAGGATTAGGGTTGGTGTGATTTATACATCGGGGAAACACAGAGGTGATATCTTGTCAGGAGAGGACTCTGCAGTCTATTTACACCTACAGGGCAGTGGACGCTCTTTCGTTGCATGGGGAGGAATCCTGGTTTGAGCGAGGAGTCAAGGAGGTCATTTAGAGAAGGAAATAGCATCTTTCAACTGAGAAGCGGGAACTTCGCATGTCTTGGCATAAACTGGGCGAATGGAGGACAGAGGAAGAAATGGCAGGCAGATGAACAGGGAAAGGTTGCTGCCAAGAAGCTATTCTTAAGGAACGGGGTTAAAGGCTGAGATATGCCACATACACAAGACCTGGACTGGAAATCAGAAGAAAACTGAGAAGCAGCTCTAGTTTTGAGTTAGTTCAACTGTGGGTAACAATGTTCTAGACTGTGTGTGATACATTTTAATATGCTACTTACTGGCTTCATGGCTCACGGGTATTGCAGTATTCAAAGCTGTCTGCCAAGTCGAAATGTGGAACAAAATGTTTTCAGAAATAAAAGCAGTGATTAGAGCTAGTGGCCATAACTTAGGTGAGCTATAAAGACAGTTTTTCTTAGGAAAATACAAATAAGTAAATTAAGACTTAACAACAGTAAAAGCACATAAAACACAAAATTTCAGTTTCTACAATACTTTGAACAACTTTACTTTGTTACAGCTGTTGAACATTTGCTTAATACCACTGTTCTTTTGAAGATATAAGCATGCTAATATTAGCATTTAGAAAAACTCACTAAATGTGTAGAAATGCCACATTACATATTAATGAGTGATGCGTTTCTATGCTCTGTCAGGCACACACAAGAAGGATGTGAAAGTTGTTGCAACTTATCCACTACTATGGCTAAAACAGTGTTCGGCTTTGTTTCTTTAAATTCAGATGAAATGCACTATAAATAAAATGGCCAAGTTTTTAAATTTAAACATGTCGCACAAGGAGTCCATGCAAGGAAACAAGATGTCACCAAAATAGAGCTGAAGGGATTCACTCTCAGGGGCTCAGTGGAACGTGTCGCTGAACATGATGTGGTGCGGAGGAATCTCATTCCCACCGTAAAGCATAAATACCTCAGCATACCACGGTTCACCAAGGCTGTTTGTCTGGCAGTGGGACAAGTGTTTATGTGTATGTGTGTGCGGAAGGTCAACACTACAAGCAGAGAAAATGGGGACTCTGTTATGACACTCGGTCCATGTTCGACTTCATTTCAAGAATGCCAAATTCACAGCAAACTAACACACGTGAAACCTACTGTTTTCTACATGCAGGGAGTTAATCTAGTGCATAATTTCTTCCATATATTGAGCACATCCACACACACCAAACCAGACTGAGGGCAAAGCTGAGTGGTTCATTCATGAGGCGGTCCTGTGGGAGAGAGGTTGTGCCCTGTTACCTTATAAAGGAGGGTTTATAGAGTGGCCTGTAGCCTGTCTCACTCCCCTCTGACAGCACACGACCTGTCTTACATGTTTTGTCTATCTCTTTATCTCAACTCTAAATATCAGATAGAATAACTATTACTTGAAATAGTGTTTTTCAGAGTAATGTGCCCAACAGAAAGCCCTACTTTTTTTCTTTCTAAACAGACTTGGTTCAGCATCGATTATGTAGGTTGCACGTTTGATTTTTAATAACTCTGACTGCTGTTTAAGAGCAAATTGCTTCAGTGCCCTTTAAAAGTTTCACTTATCAGCCATGCTTCCTTTAATAATATCGGTACATTTTGATTTCTTAAAGTGGAATTGGTCATTCAAATTTTGATGTAGACAGAGAAAAAAAAACATTTGGCAAATCTCTGTGGCAAAGCAGGAAAAGATAAAGAGTCATTTAAGTAGCTCGACCATTTTAAGCAAGTACATCAAGCTGGGTACGCTGCACACAGGTACAATGAGGTCTTGTCTAGCCAGTAGGCAATGCTGATCAGGGCTGAAAGCTTTGCAGAGATGTGGCCAACTTTTTGTTTGTGTCTCTGCTGCCAACTTCTTGACAGCCAAATGTTCTGCAGTAACTTTAATAAGTGTTTCAGGGAGAAGTGCAGGAATGTATAAACTCCTCAGTCACCATGATGCTGTTACTGATAAGCTTTTTTTTTTACTGTAGTTGCCTTATGCTTAGACTCAAGAACAGATTGATTAGTAACATTTCACCTCTGTTGAGCCTGTGTTCTAATAATAATAATATAATTTTCAAAGCCAGACCTGTAACCTGCTTTGTAAGTCGCTAACCCCAAACCTAAGCTGAACCATCATCATCAACTTTTTAATGACTCATGTTTTGCTGTTAGAATAAGTCCTGAGGCCTATGTAAAGATTGGATCAATGTTGTAGAAAAATTAGAATAGGCTCCATTTACAGTAACTATAATTTAAGCTACATGCTACCAATAGCATGTTAGTATGCAAAAATTTCTAAAAAACAAAAGCAAAAAATCCCAGATTTACAATCATGTTTCCAAAAATGTCGGGATACTGTATTAACCATTAATGAAAACAGAGAGCATTGATTTCTTTATGTAACACATTTTTACATAAAGGCCACACTTTTTCCATCCGGCCACCAGACTGCTGAACAGTGACACTTCATAGACACATCACTCTCACCAACACTATGCACTCCATATTGTACATATATGCTATTTCTTTTGTACGATATTCAAACTGCTGACCTCTGTATATTTTACATATATGTATATACACGCACTCATACACATATATGCATATATATACATATATTTGGCATATATATATATACATATGGTAAATGGTAAATGGCCTGTATTTGTATAGCGCTTTACTAGTCCCTAAGGACCCCAAAGCGCTTTACACATCCAGTCATCCACCCATTCACACACACATTCACACACTGGTGATGGCAAGCTATGTTGTAGCCACAGCCACCCTGGGGCGCACTGACAGAGGCGATATATATATATATATATATATATATATATATATATATATATATATATATATATATATATATATATATATATATATATATATGTATATATATATATATATATGTATGTATGTATATATATATATATATATATATATATGTATGTATGTATATATATATATATATATATACATACATACATATATATATATATATATATATATATATATATATATATATATATATATATATATATATATATGTATATATATATATATATATATGTATATATATATATATATATATGTATTATACATATATATATATATATACATATATACATATATATATATATATATATATATATATATATATATATATATATGTATTATACATATATATATATATACATATATACATATATATATATATACATACATACATATATATATATATACATACATACATATATATATATATATATATATATATATATATACATACATATATATATATATATATATATATATATATATATATATATATATATATGTATATGTATGTATGTATATATATACATACATACATATATATATATGAGTAATGTGCATACATTCTTATAATTATAATTGTACATATGTGTATTTTTATAATTCTCACATTCCTGCTCTTATATTTTGCTTGTTTCTTATGTTCTTGTATTTTTGCACACCGCTGTTGCTAATAAAACTTGCACACAAGTATCTCACTCACATGTGCTGTACCAGTTTACCAGTAATATGACGTGATAATAAAAGTTATTTGAAATGAGATTCAGGCAGCATGTTTCAAAAGAACTAGGATAAGGCACACTGTTAAAATCACTTTTATTTTAATAGCCTTTGCAGCTAGCAGTTAGGAACCGAGTGGACATGTTTAGATGCATTTGTAAATATTGTAAGTAATGCACTTTGTTTTATAAGAGTTTAATAAGTTTGTGTGATCAGAAAATTTTGTAATCAATCAAACTGATTACAAAAATTTCATGGTCTGATCACGGGAAGAGACAGTGACATATAAAATCTCCAAAAAGAGGTACATCACAATTTTAAGTGGCAGAGATAACACTGTTTATGTACAGAGTGATTAAGAGAGGTTCAAATATAGAACCCGAGGAATATCCACACAAACAGATTTGACCTACAAACTTTCAAAACTACTGACTAAGAAAGGACATTCATCCAAACCAAGTGACAATATTTTTTTAAATACAGTGCCATTCTGCTGAATTAAATACTTTTAGTAGATCTATGAAAACTGCAGCACAATGCTGATAATTATCAAGGGCTTATATATAATTACTGAATACAGATACAGCAGCTGTTGATGTGACATTAACTATAATGTGACTGCGCTGCCTGTAAACTCAGGCAAGACAGTTTTGAAATAATCACCAGAACTGTTAGACAGTGTTGCCAGTTTTGGTCATCATGCAAATGTGCTGTTTATAAGGTTGGTGAAACCTGTAGTCAGCTGAGAATGAAGAAGTTACATTATAGGTGACAAACGTTTCTCAGACTGGAAAAACAACGTCCAGATGAAGACGTTGCTTTTCCTTTCCTTACCTGGACAATTGAGAATGCATCATGAGACGTGTAGGTGCAGTGATCAGATTAGCTCTGTGTTGAAGGAGTGATGGGTCTAAACTGTCCACACCCTTAGATTTCTTTGGGTTTAAGGTAATTTTAGTTTAAGGTTAACTATAGATCTCCCCACAGGTCTATAGTTACCCTACAGACCTAATAAGTAATACATGAGGGGTTTTTTTGTTTGCTTTTGCATATTTCATAGAAAATTTATAGAATTAGGGATACTATGTTGATCAGATAACAAATTTTCAAGTCCAAGTCAAAATGAAGTGATGATGAAAGTCGCACAGACATCTGAATTACTAGTTGTTTTTCCATTTTCAAAACAGATTTTTGAAGGAAGTGATGCATATTTGTAACCTTATTATATAAATATAATAGTTACCTCAAAACCACTTTTTATTGTAAAGTAGAGACCCTCCAATAATACAGAGAAACTCCAACACTCAGCTGGGCATCTATGAGCAAGCGCTTGGCGACAGTGGGAAGGAAAAACTCCCTTTTTCTATTTCTGCATTTAACAAATGAAGCCCCAAAAAAGCATGTTATCCAAGAAGGTTGACAAATAAAATTCAATAAAACATTGATTTTAATCAAAAACTGAAAAAAATGCAAATACAAATATTAAAATTAATAATAATAATAATAAAATAAAACCATTAGCACCAGAGCATATAATAAGGGTGCTATTTTGTCTTTGGTGCCTGGGCACGTAATAAGAAAAGAGTTCTTTCTTTAACACCAGCCTACTGCAGCCTGCTGTCATTACGGCATACTTATCAAAATGACACAAACTCATTACAGTGAGCAGAGACATGATGAGTGATCAGCATGTGTTTGGGTCTGCATCTGTGTGCCAGTGGTCAGGTGAAAGAGGTCGCTGTGACCAACACACACTCATTATGGCACTACCTGAAAGTTTGTGTGTGTGTGTGTGTGTGTGTGTGTGTGTGTGTGTGTGTGTGTGTGTGTGTGTGTGTGTGTGTGTGTGTGTGTGTGTGTGTGTGTAGATGTAAGGTCACAAGGTCATGGTCTGAGTCCTGTCCTAACAACATAGCGTCTGTGTCCTCCACCTTCAATAAATAGAGACAGTCATTCATACATACCACCCATCCATCAGAGCTCTCAACATATCACCACAGAAAAAGGGAGCACTTATTGAATGAGACTGAGACACCTAAATGAAGAAAATGTATGTCCTAAATAAAAATTGGTTTTAACCCCAAGTAATTATTTTCAAAGCCAATAGAGATTAACAGACAAAGAATTTTAAAAGTTATAAACCTTTGTAGATCACTGTGATCACACAAGAATGTGACATAGCGTCTGACTCAGACTTTTACAAGAGTCAAGACGTAAACCAAAAACTGTGTATACAGAGATAAAAACAATTTCAGATGAGGTCAGTGTAATCTGCCTGCCTGTAATGTGTCAGGATACCGCTGTTAACAAGACTGTAAGACAGAGTGATTGTGATACCAATGTGCAGCCTGTAAATCACTGCATGGGAGACGAGGGAGGAGTGGACTGAGTCAAAACGAAAGACAATTAAAAATGTCAGAAGGAGAGCAGAATCACATGTTTCTGTGAATGTGCTCGTGGACATGGTGTTCACCTCACTTGGACATCTGGCCAGTGTTTTAACCCTCTGGGGTTTAACTTGTCATCAGCAAATACGTTGAGGAAGCTATTGCTGTGAATTAGCACTATTTAAATAAAACTGAAATAAATGGAACTGAGCTGATGATCCCAACCCTAACCCTACTTAATGCAAATACTGTAACTGCAAACCTCAACTAATTCTGTCGACAAGACTGAGAAGTTACTCGATTAAGGATTCAAAGGCAAGTTGGAAGTTCAGAAGTACATATTATATTATTAAATGAAAAGTACAGAAGAGTAATATCAGTACATAAGCCTCAAATACTTGTATGTATTAAGTTAAATTAAGTGTAGGTAACTGTGGGAGCTTAATTTGTATCCTTTCCACTAATGCTGCCAGCTGGTCAGTGGTCAGTAGTTGTCCATAGGACATTGTTCCAGAAGTCTTGTTGTTCCGATGCAACTTTCCAAAGCGAAGCTCTGCAGCAATTTTTTTTCAAAGAAAAGTCTTTCTCCTGACCATTCGCAAACTGCCAAATTGAATCTGCTTTTATAGCTGTGCTCACACTTGCTGCTAATCAGTTAAACAAGTGCATTTAATTACCAGCACCTGGCTGTTACTTACCCTCTTAATTCCTGTGGAAGCAGTAACAGTGTACTCATTTTTTCACAGAACTGTTAACTGTAGCTCCTAGCTACACCCCTGCACGCACTGCCATTAACCATATTACCTTAAAAAATTTTGATATGAAACTGAAAACGTCTTGTGGTTATGAACTGTGCACTAGGCACTCTCTATTAAACTCTTGGAAACAGCCACACACCGTTGCATTCACACACTTGCACTCGCACAGCAGATACACACTCGGCATCTAGCAGACGGGTCATAATTCAAAAGGCTAATGTTTGTCATGGCTGCCTGCTTAGTTTAGATATATTGAGACCTGATCCCCCTGGGATGTAACAGTAAAGTTACACACAGGGACACTCACACACACACACACACGTGCCCACACACGTTTGTGACGTAGCAGTGATGGAATCGATTCTTCACGACTCGAGACAGATGAATTGAAATGATCCACATGAACACCTCTGTGCTTTCTGCCCTGCTCACACACAAGGTGAAGGTTATTGGACGTGAAGGAGAATGAGAAAGGCTGAGAGAGAGCTGTTCCAAGATTGTGTGTGTGTGTGTGTGTGTAGGTGTGCGTGTGTGTGCGTGAGTAACTCCTCCAGGAGTCCCACTTTAAATCAGGGCTTATTAAAGCCGCCTTATTTCAGCCACACTGAACCACTGCTGGACTCCCAGGTTATCACAATAACAATAAATCCCATTCACTCTGGCTCTACAGGCCGCTGTGTGTGTGGGCGTGTGTGAGAGCGTGTGTGCGTGTGTGTAAGTGATATAGTGTTTCTGGCCTTGGAAACTCATTAGGAGTTTCCCAATGCTGTCCACTGGAGGGAGGAGACTGGGGTTGTCACGGAAACATGTCAATCGGTTAACTCTCCCATCAACAGAGTTCCCCACCCCCCACCCATCCCCCACTGTACGTGCATGTGTGTGTGTCTTTAAAACTGATCATCTGAGAAGAATTAGGCCTCATAACAGTGACAAGCTTCTGTGATCGGAACCAATCCTTTAGGGCTGAATGCAATAGAAAATCTTTAATAAGACGCACATTGTTAATATGTTCCCCATTGTGTAATAATTTCCACCTGAACTCCAACACAGGCACGCTAACAGGATGATACACACTTAAAAGATAAAGCAGAGTACCTGTTTGTAACAATGAAATATTAATTTAATTACATTCATCTTGAACCGGATGAAAGGATGAGGGTGTCTTTTGAAACCTCCATGCAAAACGTTTACACTGATGTTTGTTTGCCAGCACTCTTCTTCACTTTTCTTGGACTGATTGCTACAACTATCCCTCATTAGAAAAGCAAGAACTGAACTTATCTGGATGTTATGTATACTATACACTATATATTTAAAAAATAAAGTTGGTTAGATAACTTTAGTTTAGTTTTAGAAACATTTAGAATAAATACCATCTATTCTTGGCTGTATTTTCATGGCAGGATGAAGAAGTCTGTCTAGACATTCTCTTGCCACTGCGTCATGGCTGTGATTGCCATGCCTTAAAAGAAGTGAGAGGAGCTGATTTGATTGGATGTGATTGATAACCCTTGCACATTCTCTGATAATGTATTCTGCTTGATTTATCCCCTTTCAAAACACCAGTTCCAGTGTATCTGAACTGTGCCAACACCTCTTGTCGTTACTAACTTAAAGACTGTTGGACATTGTCCACTTTATTTTCTTCTGGCACCTGCAGCATGCTAACCAATTTTTCTTGTCCCAAATGATTAATGTAGACTCACGGGTCAGGCAGCATGGCTCAGTAGCCCTCACCACATATGTCGTATGTCAGCGGGTTGAAAGGTGATTTTGAGATAGAGGTGAGTACATTATCTTAGCATCAAACATGCTAAAATGACTTAACAAATGCACGTGTGCCCTGTAAAATCTGGCAAGCCCAGAAGAGCCATATAATTCTTAGTTTTCATAAGTGCCTTGAGATTACAAATTCCTCATAGCTCTGCTTACATCACTCTGCCATATATTAGCTCGCTTTGATAACAACAAGTCTGGTTGGCCACAAGACTTCATCGTGTGCAGAACTTTGAGTTCAAAAGGCGAGGGAGCTCTTTTTTTTAACCTCTGTGCCCATTTGAAGCCTTTCATATAATGAATAGAAGTCTCTCAATGGAACTATTTTAAGGCGAGCACTAAAGCTTTACTGGAGAATAACAAACACAAAATCTTGAAAAAAAATCGCAAAAAAAAGAAACAAGAAAGACTGACAAATGACCATTGACACTGTAGCTATTAGATAACGACAGTGTATTTTCATGTCCTATTCTCCTTTCTTGATCAATAAGGTGGAGGAGCTTGGTGAGCTGATTTTACGACCGAGAGGAAACAACCCGGGTGTAGCATGATGTGTTTCATGAAGACGTTGCTACATCCACACTTCCTGGTCCACAGTGTTACCACCATGCTTGGCTTTGGGATTTTTTCTAGTTGGACAGACAAATATGCCAAGTGATTGCACTAGCTGTGATCGAAAACTAATGCAATCAATGCTTGGATTCCTCTATCAGCTGACATAGAAGTGATTAGGGGGACCAACCGTCCTCTTTTCCCCGGACATGTCTACTTTTCACATTCTGTCTGGGGCGCCCGGGAGGATTTTCGAGATTGGTGAAAATGTCCGGGTTTTCCTATAGGCCTACAGAGGACAGATATGTGTGACGTCATCCCCGAACTGCTGCTTTGTGAGTGGTTGTTCTGCGCTCACAGACGGTGATGCCTGATGATGTTTAAAAGATGCCAAAGCGCAAGTCCATCTTTTCAGACAAAAAGAAAATTTCCTTCGGTACTAGTAATTTTTCCTATATAAATGAGGCATTATTTCTGTACCATTATTTAATTCTAGAGGCTTTTAAGTTATTTTTTTGGACTTGTTGACTTGTAAAAGTCTATATGGCGTTTTGTATTTCACAATTCATTAACCGCACAGAGAAGGCATCGTTTAAATATGTTAAATATGTTTATTTAAGCAAACAGTATTATTAAAGTTCTTCATGACTGGGCCAAGTGTCCTGTTTTTTGGAAATCAAAATAGGGTATTCATGATGATCGTAGCTATTCGATTTTATTTCATTTTATTTATATATTGCCAAATCACAATAACAGCTGCCTCAAGGCATTTTATATTATAAGGTCAGGATCCTTCGATAAAAGCGAGAAAACCCAAACAGTCAAACAACTCATTATGAGCAAGGGCTTGGCGACAGTGGGAAAGAAAAATTCACTTTGAACAGGACAAAACCTCCAGCAGAACCAGGCTCAACAATCAGCACATCGGCAGCAATCTGCCACAACCAGTTGGGGGGTGAGGGGAGGGGGGAGACAGGACAAAGACACACCGTGGAAGAGAGCCAGAGGTTAACAGTAACTAATGATTAAATGCAGAGGGGTGTATAAACATAGTGAAAATTAAACACTCAGTTAAGCCATAGAAATTAAAGTTACACCACTGCAGTGGTTTGGTTCATATCTAAGACTCCAGTTTGTTCATGTAAATGGGAAGTCATTTTCACACTCCACGCTTTAATTCCACAGGGTTCTATGCTAGGACCAATTCTCTTTACATTACATTTTTAAGCTGTGATGTATCGAGCTCTTCGTGTTTTCTGTTTTGTATTTTGCTGACCTGTTTTTGTGTAATATACCTTCTTGTGCTGTTTTATTTTGTGACATAGTGTTCATTTTATTAAGCTAGTTTGTTTTCAAGTTTTAGCTACTGTGACACAATCCTTTCCCATCTTTGGGATAAATTAAGTAATTTTATGCCAAGAGCCTACAGAGCGGACAGTATCTATGGCAACATGCCACTCAGGCACCTTCACATAAACATTGTGTAGCCTATTAGAATTCTCTGTGGCGCCCACCTTTCAGTTGTGTTTCGGCTGGTTTTGTGATATAGACATAACGACCCTGACTGCGTGAGGAGAAAAGTAAATGTAAGAGGCTTCTAACTTTCTGAGTGATCATTTTACATCCAAATCACAGCACAGCCATTATCTCAAATGTGTGTGTGATTAAATCAGACACATTTTAGCTTATTCTTGAGATTGGATTATATTTACGGATTATTAGCTGCTATTTATGTTGGTGATGGTGTAGCTGTTCATTGGAGTTTTTGATCTGATTATAAAAACTTAATTAAATCTTTTTGTACAAGTTTTTCCACCTTAGCATACTTTGTAAAGTATTAATTGCAATGTGAGCTCTTAGCTTGCTGCAGACTTCTGCCTTTTTCTGTCATATTTACAACACTTGCAATTTTAGAGATGATTTGATAAATGACTTTTCCTAAACAGTTACAGAAAGTATAAAAACATGTGTGTGTTTATGTGTATGACATGTAGTAGTTTACTTTTACAGTATGCATGTGATGAATATGCATGTTTACATGTTTTACTTTATATGTGTGGGCGTCGATGTGTTTGATCAAATGATTTTGCATACAATATTGTGTGTGTGTGTGTGTGTGTGTGTGTGTGTGTGTGTGTGTGTGTGTGTGTGTGTGCGTTGTGCCAGTGGAAACCATCGAATCTATTTTCAGAAGAGACGTTCATTTGTTCCATCTGGAGCCAATTAGATAACCTGAAAGCAGCACAGACGCTGTGTTTTGATACAGTGATGCTCCATCTTTTTGGTTTCAGTGACGAGATTGCTGAAGAATGTTCACACACACACAGACACACACACCCACACACAAAGGCAAATGATTGCAAATTCCTCATAACTTTGTCTCTATCATTCTGTCATGCGTTAGCCCTTTTTGTCCCGTTCCACCCATCCACCCATCTGCACACAGAGTTATAAATGTGCTGTTGGCAATATCACTGGTGATGTTATTTGACAGAGTTCTGATCAGTGTGTGCCGCACGCAAATGTCATGGTCCAAATCAAGTAATGTATCAAACATGTGTCCTTTACACAAATCACATCAGAGAACAAGGCATCACTCTCTCTCTCTCACACACACACACACACACACACACACACACACACACACACACACACGCGCGCACACACACACAGACTAGAGTCTTCAACATAGATGATATCAATCACTTCATTGGCATTCATACTCAGTAACATGCTCTCCCACAGTAAAACTGTGTGTGCGGCTGACCACAGATTCTGTTGGCCAGCGACTCAGTGGAATGTGACAATATCCCAGAGAAGTAGATTCAGCACTGAAACTCTTAGTCAGCCAGCAACACCAGTTAACCCCTCTATTATGATAAGGGACGTTTCTGCTGTTTTGAGCTGTCTGCATTACTGCATCTCTTTTTCTTTCTCATTTTATTTTACATAATGCATGTTAATTTAGTTCTATTAAAATAGCCTAAATCAGTGCAAAATGTGAACTTGTGCTGTGTCTGATATATAAAGATGGTGAAAGTACCACTGCATGTGTGGAAAAAAGTGTATAAACACCTTGCTAGGTTCTAAAGAACAGTGTGAAATCTGTTAGTACTTGGATCACCGTCATATGGGAATGAAGCAGGTCTAAAAAAGTTGAAATCAAGTTAGCTTTGCACCACCTTAGGGCCAATTTATTGTTTCTGTAACCACAAGGGGCCACATGGAACTTTGATAAGCTCCTTTGTTTTTAGAATTTTAGATGTCATAATGTTTCCTAGCGTATAAAGTTGCTTGCTGAAACTATAATCTGATCTTTTCAAGTACCAATAACACAGAACCAGTTACATGTTTAGAAAATCTGAAGAGTATCTAAGATCTAAGAAGGTAAATAGATGTTTCGATAAACGCTCCAAGACTTTATTTTTATACTGGGGTTCATTTTAGCTTCTTCAGTAAATGTGTGGCATAACATATTCATCCATCAAAATTCAATTGTCAATTACAGAGAAAGGCCCAATTAAGTTATTACATTAGTTTGAGCCTGAAGCCTATCCAAGTCAATTGCAAATACATCCTGCTACTTTTTGAGCCCTTTTAATTCTCTCTCTTTTTTAAGGGTGTAAAGGGTTTGCGGGTGAGCAGGATTGATTTTGTGAGTATTTCTTCATTTTTTCTTTCTTTTAGTGTTTTCAGGATTTTTGCATAAACAGTCATGTGAAAATGAAACAGAAACAAATTCTTACTGCTTCTATAGCAATTAAAATGTTCAATAGCAGCCAGGTGCTGCTAATTAAAAAGAAATTGATCAATTGATCATCAGCAAGTGTGAGCACTTCAATGAAAGCAGACGTACGCTAACAATAAAAACTCAACTTGACTCAATATGACTCAGATAGATCGTTACAGTTCAATATTGTACAGCTAGTGACACTACAAGTACAAAAAGATCGCTTGTTCTCTTTAATGAAACATGGCTGCACAGCTTAGGTTTGTTAAATTTCATCTGAACAAACCTCAAGACTTCTGGAACAATGTCCTTCGAACAGGCAGGACCAAAGTAGAGATATGTGGCCATAATACACAGAGACACCCTGGGGTCCTGTGAAAAGCTAATTACAACTCATGCACATAGTTAATATGGTAACCCACTTCAGGTCTGGTCGCACACTTAAGGACACACAACTTACAGTTTTACATTTAAAAAATCGAGAGCTTGAATGCAGTTCAAAAGATCTTTCTTTTTTTCCTTAAATTCAAAATCAGTGTGATGTTTTTCGTTGTGCATGCAGACAGGATGTAGATAACACTATATGATGTTACCTGTATAATCATAAAAGTAAACAGGAAAAGTAACCTTGCAGCAATGACGATACTTTTATTTCATTATACATGTACAGATTTTTCAGGCTTTCCAAAATCTTAAATAATAATAATAAATAATGATAATAAATTTTATTTATAATAAAAAATATATATTTCAAGACACCCAAGGACACTGTACAATAGGATAAAACACATAATAGAACAATGAAACAATGGAGACAATAAAACAAAAGCACAAGATAAATAAACTGATATTGTATTTTCTTAACAATAACTGATATGGATGATAATCATCTTACCTAAATCCTTATCTCATGTGAGGCCAACAAAATGGCTAGATCCGTCCCTGGGCATGTAGAAATAAAACTGAAGGGAATAAAAGCAACCATATGTCTGGCTCTGTTGCATCTTTTTTTTAATCTTTTTTAGTCCATCGTGGGTTACTTTTATAGGAGGGCAGTGCTGTATGGGTGGAGTGTTTTTAATAAAATTGCCATTGCAACCAAAACCATAATCTTTCCCTAATCATTTCCCAAGATTGTTTTTGTGTATAAAGTTACCTAACTTTAACCAGCATTAACTAAATCAGCACATGTCAGTACTACATGTTTAAAAACCATCTCTTATTCTTTTGAATGACCTTTTGAATCATTTTTAATCAAATGTCCTGTTACATGAGCATCAAATAACATTATGTTGAAAAGCTAAGTTATCAGTAAATATAATCATGTCTGTCATAAGTCTACAGAAGCTCCTAATCTGAAGTTAATATCCTGTGATTACTCCATTACACTCCTCTCAAACCACTCGTATGCACGTACATACACGTGTAATCCCACTCACACAGATACCAGCATTTACCTCCGAGGAAAACTGTAGCTGCTTATTACGTCAGAGGTGTTTATGCTGGCATGATTGGTGCCCACAGAGCCACAAGCCCTTACTGCTGTTTCTCCACCCAATAAAACACAAATCTGTTGACAAGGATCCGGGACTTAAGTGCCTCAATGGAATGTATACAAATCCTCTCTATACGGATTACTCGTGGAAATCATAGAGGAGTTTCTGTTAATGTTATTCCACATATGAACACACTGCACAAACTGACAGAGAGGAAAAATAATAATAGGTCATATATTGATTGATATTAAAAATCTTGCTCAAAATGTAAATAGCTTTTGTTAAGGTTTCTATGGGCACCTCACTGCATACTTGTGCTTCTGAAACTTCATAATGGACCTCAATCAGCTTTAATTCTGAGTTCCCTTATTGATGACAAGAGGCGTGTCTTCAGCTGTGACTAAACAGTGCACTGTCCAAACCTCACACTGTAATATCAGGTCAGGTGTTATCAGCAGTATGTTTGTTGCTTTTTCTTCCACGTTTACTGGGTGAGCCGACATCATATTAAACCCAATGGATTAAGAATGGTATGTCAAGTTCACGTGCGTGTGAAGGCAGACAAGCGAATACTTTTGGCAATAAAGTGTAAGTCAAATACACTGTGTATCAGCAGGGGCAAGAACTAAAGCTGTCTGCAGTCTTAACTGATGCAAGTTAATTGCTGTCTGTCTCCAGTTTCTTCAAATACAAGTTAAGGACGAGTAAGCTGAATACACTTTTAACCAGCCATTGAACCTGGAGATAAGCCTTCAGAAAGTGGCAAAGTGACTGGTTTTTCCTCTTAAAACCATGAGTTATGCTTAGAGCTTATATCTTGGTTGCTCCCATTCACCAGAGGATCAATCGTTTAAACAAAGACTGTCACTGCTGCTGCCTCCATTGTCCTGCTGTGTTTATATACTTTGAGGTGTTCCAGAACTCTCTAATATCCTACTCTTAGGGAGGCACTGGGCTCCATGCCATACAGGCATTATCCTTATTCCTCACATACACCCTAAGAGTTAGTTTTATTAGCACACGGTGAAGAAGGTAAAGCCTTCCATTTCAAACATGAAAGACTGAGGAAACAAGACAAAGGCGTTTTCAGAATTTTAGGTTGTATGCTAATAAAGATGTTAGGAAGCTGCAAACGCTCAACTGTCACGATGGATTATGCAGGAATTTTGGGCTAATGTGGTTTTAAAAAAGCAAATAGAAGCTGCCCTTTTATGAATAATCAGCATGGAGACATCACATTTTCCCTCCAAACCAACCTCTGCAATGTTTCAGCTGTCTGTTCTGCCTGGACCTCATGACTTCACTTTGAGCTCAAGGCTAACTGCACGGCTCATTGCAGTGACTGATTCAACTGTTTGTAAAAATTGAAAATGAACAAAACATACAAAAAAGACAATATAATATTAGATTTAACATGCTCAAATGAATGTATGCTTGTTTTGTTTTTGTTGTTTTTTAAAGGACCCTAGCCTTTGCAGTAGTAGTCAGTAACAATCAAGATTATTCAATAGCTTGTTGGATTATCCCATTTCGTATGAACAAATGGGTTCAACTCCACTTGACAAACATCATTATCAACATTACTGATACAGCAAAGCATTCGATAATGTTTCTTACTAACACTTAGCTTGTGCTGCAGCTTTTAGCATCAAACTTCATCCAAACTATACTAGAAGCAAACAAGAGTACCTGTTACATCCTGCTTCATTTTGGAGATCAGTTCCTTACGGTCTTGTGTTTTAACTTTTCTCTGTTGTTGTTGTTCTTTCCTCCATTGTTACCTGATTGTGTTCACCTGTTCCTTGTTAGCCGTCTGTACCTGGTGTCTGTTCCTACCTTAGTCTTCCTCATTTTTGAGCTCACCTACTTTGTCTGCCTGTATTATTTTCTGTCTCCGTGTAACCAGGTAATAGCAAACCCAAGTTCTAGAGGGTATCAGCCATTGATGTAGCATTGGGGGCAGGGGGTGGGGGTGGTATCAGTGGAGAACTTTGTTCAGAGTCTTTACACAAAAAAACAATCCACTTTAGGATGACTCAAAGTCAAAACAAATTTGAAGGCTCTGTAAACTTTATGAATTCACTATTTGCAAAGTATTACCTACATGGCACAACCTTATCATTTGTACTGACTTATATTCATTATTCAAAACATCTGTTCATGTTTCCCTTTTTTCTCTGTCAGAAGTTCAGCTTGAGTGCTCAAATCCATTACAAACATCAGTGGTTCTGCTGACTATTTACTTAAATTTGTGCAATGTAAATGGAAGCTAAAATGGTCTGAAAGAAATCATTTTGCCGTGTTGTTATGTTTTCCAGGCACTGCAAAGCAGATGGGAAGTAAGGACAGAATACGAGGTACAAAAACAAGCGATGAGAGGATGGATGTTGAGAGATGCTGTGTGCGTGTCGCGGTCCCAAAGCGTGGTGAATTTAACCCAGCAGGGAGACCAAATGCTGGCTTTGGAGTACTTTGAAGGAACAGAACCAGATGTTGCAAAAGAGACATGAAGAAATTAGATTTTTTTTAAAAGAACCTACTGTACAGATCTGAGGGTTACAGAGGTAAATTTAAGAGTTTCAAAGACAAATATCTGCAAGGCTGCATAACTTCTTCAAGGCCACAAACAGACAGCACTAAATACTGTGTGTTCTATATTTACGTCTCAGTGTGTTTTTGTATGTGTGTGACATTCACAGCCCATTAAGCCTGTCCCCCATCCCACCTCTATCTACATATAGACGTGCAAATCTTTCTCTCTGGAGCATGACCTGCTGTCACCATGGTTTGAGCAGCGTGATTGGACACAGACCAGGAAGTACTCAGAAAGGCCATTAGCATAACATCGTTCATGGGAACACTTAAAAATGAGCATGGTGTCGTGAGATCGGCAAAACCTCACTGGAACCGGTTTCCTCCCATCTGCACGAGTGTTCCCAGTTAGTCTTCATAATTTGTTATTCATCCTAAATCTCTGTTGCCTTCAGTGATGACAAGAAAAGCCACAGTAAGAATAAATAATCCCAGGCGACTAGAAACAAACACAAAGGCAACACATACACACACGCGCATACGTACTAAAGCATGAAACATCAGTTGTGTGGAAATCTGTGTAGCCATAATATAATTAGTCACTGAAAACAAGTGTCAGTGTGATATACTCATAAAGCACATTGGAGTGGTGGCTAAGACTAGAAAAACACCATATAAATGCAGTCCACTTATACACACATTTGCATTGGAGATCGCTCCCCCCAAAAAAGCTGAGATACAGCTTTAAAACTGCAGTAACTTCATTTCACCAAAAAAGCAGCTCAGTAGGAGCAGTAGCTCAGTGTGGCTCACAATTGATTAAGTTACTCATGATGTGAAACAGGACAGTTTTAAGAATTCTAAGAAGGAATCACGGTTGATGAATATGGTATCATGAAAGGTGCCTTTCATATTTGTTTTGACAAGCTGCCCATCTGTCATGGTGGTATAAGCTTTACACATTTGCCCAAAATGCATTTTTTTGTTTGTTTGTTTGTTTTCAAGGGTGAACAAAAAACATTCCGGGTACCAGTACTTGTTTCTACTATTAAGACATGAATGATAAACATGAAATTTTGCTGTTGAAGCTATGATATATTCCACCATACAGTTTTTAAAAAATCTTTTGAATTCAAAGGTTATGGCTTTCACATGGTGAGAGTTGGAGTTAGCATTAAAATTATTTTTTCATCCCTGAGAAGTTCAAGAAACTAACTCTTGTATGTAAAAAGTATGTAATTCCAAGGGCTATAACTTGGAAATATTATTGGAAGTATTAAGGAAAAAATGTTCATAGCTTCGTTGGATATGTTGAAATTACTCTACAAAAAAACAAATCGGCTGATTCTGAGGAGGTCGGGTTTCAAATTCTTCTCATATATTGGGTGGTTGCATGTTTTTAAATATTAAAGAATACCTTTTTCTGAATTTCTGTTGGACTCTGAATTTAATGTAAGTAATTAATGTGAAGTTTGTTTAACATAAATTTCTCTGTGTGTAGATGGAAATAGATTTGCGATTTTTTTTTTAAAAGAATTATTACAAATAATTGATGTTGTATTATCATGAGAAAAAAAAGATTAATGTAACTGCCAATTTAACTCCATTGAAGCACAACAGAAGATTGACTCCAGCTTATTCCTGTTATATCACAGGCTTGATACCGGTGAGGTTGCAACTCAGACCTGGCTCCCGTATTCAAAGCAGCCATTCCAAAGGTAATGAAACTACTAGTTCATTGCACACAGTTGCAATAATTTTGGTCGTGCCGCAGTCTTCAACCCCTGTTGTGTGACTATCGTGTTAGGTGTGAGAGCCTCAGGGAACAGGACAACCTGCCTACCAGCAGTTCAGCACACCATTAAGAAAGATTATGTGCAAACATGGGTGATTCTGCTAGATATAACTGTTATAACACAAATAATCGCTGAAGTGAAGATATGAAGTCCGCTACGACAACTTACTGAAGGAGCAAATGAGCTGCAGGGTGGCAATCTATCACAGTACCCACAGCTGACTGCAAGCTGCGGAGAGCTCTTTATCGCAGCCCAGCTGTGCAGTTGAGATGTTTTATAAACTAATAATCCTCTTATCTGGGTCATCTACTGTGCTGCTCTGCTCTCTTCACGCTACATCAAACCTAGGATATACACACATCTCACCTGGGTATAACTGTGCATGGTCCACCACCTTCGTTATCTGATGCTTCTGTGCTTTCTCTCTGCCAGCAGCAGGACCATCACAGGAGAAGCCCATATGGAGCACTTTGCCAAAATACCAAAATCTTCTGCTTTATGACTGTATTTAAAATGCAAAGCAAAGATCAAGGCTGATACCTACAATGATTGTAGTGGAGTTGTGATTGAAACTAATAAAAGGAATAAAAGTCTTTTTCCCCCCCTGTAGTCTGCACACATGTTGGGTAGGTGTATAGTGTTTGTTGCAATTTACCCAACAGTACCAAAACCACTGTAACCAGTACTTGGTGCAATACTGTACCAGTATCAGCTGATCATTCAAAGAAAGATAATTTTGGAAACTAGTATTCAGAGCACCATCAAGGCTTCACTTTTGACTCATAAGGACTACCTTTGCCTCATTATTTGGCTATTATGAACATTTGGTGTAATATTAAACGGCATATATGGCGGAAAAAAGGTATAACTGAGCCAAAAAAAAAGTTATGGGGTGATGTGCATGAACACAGTCTGGTTAGTCATGTGACTAGTAAGCGAAACTTAAGACTCGAGATGGGGATATCAGATTTTCTGGGAACAATGAATTTCCAAAGCTGACTCACTCTTACGGAAAAGATTAAAAAACAATGAACATACAGTATTGGGTCATGACACTTTATGGTGGAAAGCTATGATAAAGAAATGTCTAGGACAACTTGGAGACAGTGTTACTTCTGTGTTACAAATGACTGGTGAAAGGAAAGGTGGAAAAGGCCTGAAGCTCTGTACATTATCACACTCATCAAGATTCTCTGTGATTTGTAGTGGACCTGCACATGAGGTACGTAGCCCTTGTGATGAATATCACCTTACTGTAAACTACATGATAAATGCACAGAAGTGCAGAGGGGGTTCTGTTATTCAGAACAGGTTGCCATGCGTGCTAAGGCCAAAATGACAAACAGCTGTGGTGCTGTGCTCATGCCAGCGCACACGTGCACTCCCACTGTTTCTCTGTACTTTTGAATTGATTAATGCGAGCCCTTTAAGCTATAACCAGTAAGGCTGACTAGTAGCAATTGAAGGACAAGTGGAAATTACATTTGATGGTACTAGAAAAAATGTTGGCATATTGAATAGCTAAAAAATTATCTTTAATTATCAGTAATTCTTTTTCACTAGTGAGGCTAACAATAAGAGGTCTATGGTTTCAAGAGGTTTTCAAGAGGTTTCATGTGTTGCAAAATGATTGAGACTAATGAAAATGCAAAAAATCATTCACATTAATGCCATGACCCAGTTTTTATTGTATTGTATATTGTTATGATCAATAACATTAATTTTTCTGATAGTTGTTTTAAAGTTGTTGTTGATTTGTTAATGTGGAGTCAAACTATGCACAGCCTGAAGAGTTGACCTGGACACACCCTCCTGTGGGCGCACATCCCACAAGAAGTCTAGTAGCGCAATGTGTGTTGTGATACGGGTCTTCCTGCTCGTCCAATCCCCAGCTGCTGAGGCTGGATATAGAGACATGGAACATCACCTCTTGGGTGGGATGGGGAGTAATGCCGTTTTAGTCCTGGTGTTGGAATGCTGGACAGGTCTTTATCCTCTTAAGGATATTCAAGTGTGCATGGGAATTTGCCCAATCAGTCTGCATTTGCTTTATGGGCTCGGAGCAGGTATTTGACCTCATCCCTTGGGGAATTCTGTGGGAGGTGCTTCAGGATCATGGGGAAATTCGCCCATTGTTATGTCCTTGTATATCTGCAATAAGAGCTTGGGCCACTTTACCAGCAATAAATCTGACTTGTTCCCAGTGAGTGGTGGACTTTACTGGGGAAAAGATACAGAGCTATTGAGTTAACAAGATGCTTATTGTAACATATCGCACAAATCTCAACAATAGTTTAGAAAATGAAAATGTATACTAAAAGAACGTTGTTTTTATGGAGGGCTGGTGTTTTTTTCTAAAGTTTCTGTTAACCATATAAGTAAATAAACTATGAGTGCTCTGGCACCTTTCACTGGTGTTTATGTTTATCTTCTTTTTATCTTCCTGGTATGTATTTTATAAATCTGTTAGGGTATGCTTGTATAATTTGTCTCTTAAGTGACTGACATCCCCTACTGTGAGCCAAGTAGTCATGTTGCAGTCACCTATGGTTTTTGGAGATCTGAGGGGTGTTATCTATAATGCAGCTGGAGCATGGCACTAGGGGCTAAGGGCATGCATTGATGCCAAGTTGCTTTCTCTTGTGCCAAGTCTCTGAAGGTGTATGAGTGTTTACGATGTTCACACTGGATGAGAGGCATGCCCTCTTGCATGAAGGACCTCTGAGTGCCAGTTTCACGCTAAAGACTTTCCCAATGTCAGTTCACTTTGTCACTCAGTTTGCTTAATGGGCCTCCTAACCTTTCATGTTGAGCTTTTTATTTGGCTTTCATCCAATCAACTCTATTGTTCTGTTTTTATTATTGTTCACAGAGAAGCAGGCTTTTTGCCTTTATTTAGACAGGACAGAGGAGATGAGACAAGAGCACTGATAAAAAGAGCAGGGGGGAAATATGCAGCAAATAGCCTCAAAAGCTTGTGCTATACCTTTAGAGCATATAGATCACCTCTGCAAGCTAGCAAACTATGCCAACATCCCTTATTAGTATTTCAAATGAAGTTGTTATTGGTACTGAAACTGAAACAACAGGTACAAAAACTCAGCATCTGGAAGTAAACCATTCCGTGGAGTGATTGAATATGTATGTAGTAAAGTAGAAACAAATAAGCCATCAGTTTTATGAATGCATGTCCAAAGACTTGATATCCGGCTGGCGTCCTAAGCGTCCACTCAGGTCCCAGCTGAAGCTGGGCCAAGAGTAACTCTCTGAGGCTGCTCTGAAGGAGCCAAGCCGTGACTAACATGAACCACCATCACCAATGCTGAGCTGCCAGCCAGGAAATAAATACAGCTGGAGAAGCCTTGGACCAACACGCCTTCCAGTCATGTTTGGTCCCAGGTGAGCCTCCACTGAACAGAGAGCTAGTAGATGGGCATAAAAAAGTCATCACAGGCTTTTTGAGCAACACATTATGTCAGTCAGTGACAATGTTAACATAACATTAAAAATTAGCATGCTGTGCTAAGATAAACTGAAGCAAATGTATATACAAGACTTGACTGTATGACAGTTTGGAGCTGCCACATGTAATCAGTCAAAATCACAGGTTTCAATTATACTGCGATAGAGTATAATTGGAACCTGTCCATCCCAAAATACCCCACACGCTGTTTTATGAGAATTAGTAGAACCAGAAGGCCTAACAAAAAATGCAAGACAGCTGCAGTGCAGTATCATAAGCAAAGTTTTTACCCAGATTACAGTCATGGTAAAAGCTTCTTTCGGTTCTAGGGTTCTAGGGTTGAATGCCCACAACTTAAAGTGAGAGACTAAATGATACAGAAAAGGATTACTTCACATTATTTTGGCTAAAGGTGGTTTTACAAGCTGTGTTGTTGTTCATCTCAGGTTATATTTATACAATTTTAAGGACATGATCATTTTTTATTTTCTCCTAATATGTAAAACCACAGAAGTGACAGAGGGTTTGCTTTCTTTTTACCTTGACTCTATATTACAAAGTTTAGCACTTGATTGTGTTGAACATGCATCTGTTTTCTTTCCTGCCATCAGTTTACCCATTAAGGGATAAATGAAGTAGTTTTAGCAAGCAGATTCATGGTCTGAATGCCTTGTTGTGCCAAACACATTTGCTTTGCCAAGAGGAGCACTATAGACTCTCTGTCTCCTCTTGTTAGTCTTTTTGTATTGTTTTTTATTTTATTTTAATATTCACATTGTTATCAGAGTGGATTTTATGCTGCAGTGGACATGGGGTGAAGGCCACAAACAAACATACAGTTTTGCTGTGTGTGTGTGTGTGTGTGAGGGAGAGAGAGAGAGAGAGAGAATTTGAGTGTCTATGTCTGAGCGTTTGTCATGAACCTTACTTGATAATGAGGGTGAGAGATTGAAACAGGAGCCAGGGGCAGATAGGGAAAGACCCCAGGCTGTCCAAGGATGCTGAAGAACCAAAGCCACACATCTCCATCCCAACAGAGGGAAGGAAGGCCACGGACAAGGCACCAACAACCAAAGGCCCCACCAAGCAATGAAGAGGTCCAAGCAACTCTGAACCACAGCTTCCAGGGAGCACCCAAGCAACCACACCAAAATGCCCAGCCAGGCACCAACAAGTACCCATGGCAGCAACAACCGGTGGGGAGTGGCAAGGAGGGGAACTCCCCCACCCACAAGAATAATGTCCCACAGGGGCCATGGCTTAGCGAGCCCCCGACCCAGGCCTAGCCATACACACACCCACACATACACTCACACAGAGAAATTGCATGAAGACAGACATCCATCCACATCCACCCCACACTCTGAAGTGCAGAAGAACAGATGCCCCCCAAAGCCAGCGACTTAGAAATATGGTATCCAACCAGATATGAACTCTGGATGGCATAACTTTGGCCTCCAGTAATATTGCGAGAATTCTCATTTTTGACCAGTTCATGCATTTATTACTTCCAGGCTGGACTACTGTAATTCATTATTATCAGGATGTCCTAAAAACTCCCTGAAAAGCCTTCAGTTAATCCAAAATGCTGCAGCAAGAGTCCTGACAGGGACTAGAAAGAGAGAACAGATTTCTCCTGTATTGGCTTCCCTTCATTGGCTTCCTGTTAAATCCAGAATTCAAAATCCTGCTCCTCACATACAAGGTCTTAAATAATCAGACCCCATCTTATCTTAATGCCCTTGTAGTACCATATCACCCTATTAGAGCACTTCACTCTTGCACTGCAGGCTTACTTGTTGTTCCTAGAGTATTTAAAAGTAGAATGGGAGGCAGAGCCTTCAGTTTTCAGGCCCCTCTTCTGTGGAAGCAGCTTCCAGTTTGGATTCAGAAGGCAGACACTATCTCTACTTTTAAGATTAAGCTTAAAACTTTCCTTTTTGATAAAGCATATAGTTAGGGCTGGACCAGGTGACCATGAATCAATCCTTAGTTATGCTGCAATAGGTGTAGACTGCTGGGGGATTCCCATGATGCATTGAGAATTTCTTCTTCAGTCACCTTTCTCACTCTCTATGTGTTAATAGACCTCTCTGCATTTAATCATTAGTTCTTATTAATCTCTGTCTCTCTTCCACAGCATGTCTTTTGTCCTGTCTTCCTTCTCTCACCCCACCCCAACATATCCCCAAATTTTTGTTCCCCAAAGTACAAATTATTCATTCCCAAAAGCAACAGGCATCTAACAATAGCATTATTGAACATTCTTTCTTGGAGAACAGTCAAAGAATGAAATCAAAGAATGTTTATTTAGAAAACCTGCAAAAAACGTGTAAAAGTTAAGGACAGATGTAAACGTTCTGCAGGACATTTACAATATACAATCCATGGCAGCATCTGTAGTTGGGAAGGAGCCCCTCTGATCCACGGCCCATTAGACCTGCCTGGTGGAACTGTGCTGCCTGGGCCTGTGTAGCCATAGTGTTGGTGTGACCCATGTCCTGTTCTCTGTGGGCAGAGCGCAGGCATTCCAGCAGCTGTCACGCTCCCATCCCTAAGTAAACCCTGCTGGTGTAATCGTCCAAGGGAAGCAGCCAGAGGAGTTGCTAAAACACTGGAATCACGCACTAACTTAACAGTGCCCGTATTGAACATGGCTGGGAGAGCGAGGCAGCCCAGAGTAGAACTGCAACACCTGCAGCACCTGCCCCATTTAATGCACAATTCGTGTCATGTGGGAGAGCCGGCAGGTATTGTAGAGTTCGGCTTGTAGGAGCTGTTCACATCAGATTATAGCCAAGAAAAATCTTTGAAGTCCATTTTCTGTTTGTGACTACTGCAAATTGGATTTGGCAACAGGCCCAGACCTCTTTGATTTTACTGAATGTGACAAGACTTAGTGAAAACGTGGAAGGAAATATTCAGTTTAAAAAAGGAAATCGTATGTTTGTTTCAAATAAGAGCAACAAAAGTGGAGATCTTTCACACATATGTATTATTATAGCAAGCTTGTATTGGGGTTCTCATAGTAATGTTTAATTTGCTGTGGAATATATGAGCATGCAATGTGACACTGACTGAAGAACACAAGTAAATAGTATATGCGCCTTCACAAAATACATTGATTAACTTCATAATATCCAACCAGTTATCATTGACGTGTGAACTGCTCTTTAAGTTGTTGTATTAGCAAATCTTTTTCTATATTTATTATAAAACTGAAAAAATATGAATACAGATGCAAGTTCAAGTTAAGTTAAGTTAACAAATATATACTCACAACCATATCAGTTACCTCAGTTGCCTGTTTTCAGGTATGACGGGGCTAATCTTTCCTAGTATTTGCAAACAAATACTCCATCTTATATTTGAGTATATTCATTGATTTTCTATTCCATTCTATTCTTGCTTTGTCTTTGGTCCTAATGGGAACAAAATCACTTTAATAAGGAGGAATCATATGGAACAATTGAACATGATTTATTGAAATACAGAATTCAGTCAAGCTGTTTGTTAATTAGAATCTGATGACCCATCATAGCATAATGGAATTTCAAGCAAGGAGACGGAAAGGCAGAATTACAGAAGAGTACTGGGTTTCAAAGTACATAGGATGGAGGTTGATTGGCTTAGAGAGGGCAAGCAAGAGGATGATTGGACTAGAGCAATGATGCCAGCATTGAGGTTGACAGCATGGGAAAGTGGATGTAACTTATAAAAAAAGACTAGCAGCTGAACATCCATGAAACTATGCAGATGTGTGATTACAGATCTTTGTTTTTCAATGTTTGTATGAGATTCTAAGTCTATAGGTGTTATGATTCATTGCAGAAAAATGTAGCTGTGATGATCCAGGTAGTTTGGTCACATTTGTATCCTTCTTTTTTATACTCTCAGTCTATGCAATAGAGTGGGTGTATACAACAATAAAGTTGTATATACAAGGTTTACTGCAAGGTCCACACAGCACATTATAGAGTGTTGAGAGGCTTTTCTGTTCGTCTGTGTGCCTCTACAACAAATAGGTGTAGCCAGATTGCTGGTGACCTATGTAGGAGTTAGAGGTATGGTTAGCTTGGCATCAACCCATTTATACAGAAAACTGCCTGAAGAATACCAGTTTCATCTCTAAGGCCAAAATGGATGTAAGAGATTCGATTTGAAAGGTTTATAATTTTGGACACTATGCTATGCACGTGGTTCACCCTAATTCTTCTCTAAGTGGCTCGGGTGGATGTTATGATGTTAGCATATATTTATGTCTTCATGAATCTCTGCAGAATCATGATTCTAGCTTAAGCGGGGTCAGGCAGCAAATGGGGATAGATGAGAACAAAAGACTGTCATTTGAGCTTGGATTTCCATTCTAAACCTTTGGGAAAAATAAGAAAAGCTTGTTTCAGGCTCAGGGCTTGGAGCTGAGATTTGACTGAAAGTCTTGTATATAATAAGTAGACATCCAAGTTGAGAATGCTTTGACACACACACATACACACACACACATATTCATTTAAATGTCAGTAAATTTGTGATACAACGTCATCTGCAGGCTGTCATTGAGAACACTGGATACACACAGCTCATTTGGCTACTAGACATCAGCACATTGTCAACCAAAGGGCAGAAAGGGCCACTGACACATTTGCCCCTGCCTTATTTACCACAGCAAGACTCCTGTGTTCTTGTCATTCCATACTTTCTTGTCTAACTCTCCAACACACACACAGAGGAGGGCCTGTAAGCGTCGTCCTCAATTAGGCATGTTTAGCTTTAACAGTGTGCCGGCGTCGGCTAAGCCACTACTCCCTCGGGACCCAGCCGCCAATCTCACTGAGTAAACACATGTATACATGGAGTACCCTGACTGCCCCACAAAATGAGTCAGACACAATCATACACACAATTTGCAGGCCACTGCAGTAGATTTACCTTGTAGTGGGTACCTTAACACACAGTGGCTCCTCTAGAGGCATTTCTCCATGCATAATACTGCTCTGACATACAGAACTGAAGTACAGTTCAGGTAATCAGTCTTCCTCTGTGTGAGCTGTGGTTATATGCTCAATTAGGGTGATAGAGTGAGATAGTGTTGTGCAGGTGGGAGACACTACACTTATTCATGCTAAAACACCTGGTTGTGTGTGCATGTGCGTGCGTGTGTGTGTGTGTGTGTGTGTGTGTGTGTGTGTGTGTGTGTGTGTGTGTGTGTGTGTGTGTGTGTGTGTGTGTGTGTGTGTGTGTGTGTGTGTATACATGTTTAGACAGCTGTTATCCCCAAGAAACCTTAACCCTCTGACCTACCACCTTTGTTGTCACCATGCAGCTACAGTCAAGTTCAGGTTCACAGTTTCCTGATTAAACATAATGTAGCAGTAGCATTATCTTATTTAAAGATTTGTGTGTTTCTTAATTATTTTTCATTGGAATCGAGTGTCTTGAGTTGGCTTTTCTAATTTTTCACTGTACCACTCTTAGCTTTTTATCAGAAGCAACAAAAGCACAGTTGATTAAACTGAACAGGACTTTTGCTTCAAGACCTCAATTATTTCAATAAAGAGAGACCACGTGGAGAAACTGAATGTGATTTATTGAGATGGAGAAATTAATTAATGTATTTGGGCTCCAGTAACACATCCCAGCAGTTTTTACTGTGACATGATTCGTGATAATGTCAAGTTGTTACTGTTCTTATGCATGACTTGCATAAATGCTGCGTTTGCCCACAGTTTTGGTTTGTTTTTGTTTTTTTAACACAGTGTAAGATGGGGGTTTTCATAGAATGACTGTGAATACTGGCTCAAATCCAACATCATTTAGTAACATCTTGACCACGCGGCTGTAGTGCCTCTGGACCGTAGTGGGAACCCCAGTGTGCTGGAGAAGCCTCACTGATTTGGGTGTGTGGTCACAGTCCAGCTGTGTGTGAGAGAGAAAGAGAGAGACCATGACATTTTTATGTCTGTTCAATAGTTTTAAAACTACCAGACACATATGTCTGTGTGTGTGTGTGTGTGTAAGAGTGAGAGAGAGCGAGAACATATATGTGCCATACTGCATGGATGTCTGCCTGCACATGTGTGCGTGTGCCAGGTCCTAAGAATGCTTGTATTGTTTATCATATTCCTGCAGTGTGTAGGGAAACCTTAACCTAACAGTGCTTGCTGCTCTCCACAGCCCGTCTACAGCCTGTCCCAGACAGAAAATTGGGAGGGTTGGGGTCCAAATTATACTTGGTGAGAGAAGAGAACGCTGCGTTTGTTTCCTGCACTATGTGTGCAGCGTGTGTACAGTGTGTTGTGGAGTGTAATAGCTGTGTATCATATGTTTTTCTCTGGTTTGGCCAGAGGGCATAAAGCAATAGCAGCCTCACTGTGACAGGCTCTTTAAGGGGTATTATCAGCTCTATCTAAATTAAACCAGTGTCAGAGTTCTACACAACATAAACACAAGAAACACTGGCACTGTGTGGGTAAAACCCACAATTCTTTCCAATGCATATGCTATATGGGTTAAATATAACTAAAGTCTCTGCTGTTTAATGCTCGATCATCACTGGAACAGAACAATGCTTTACAGTTTTAGCTCTCAGCCTTCATCTTGTTTTAGTACAGGGCTCAAAATATACCTCTTAAGCAAAACTCAGGGGTGCAAAGTGCTTGAAATTTAATCGATCATTTTCACCACATTTTAGACAAAAAAATTTAGACCTGTCCTGTGCAGCCACACTTCAGGTGAAAAGCATCTTTCTGGTCTCTTCACACTGCATTTTCTGGCTAAATCACACCACAGATATCACTTTAGACTCAAATTACAGTCTCCAGTGTGAGTCTCAAACAATTCTGTAAATAAAGTTTTGGATATGTATTTAGTCAAATGGGTTAAATAAAGACAATGCATGAAAAAAGTACAGTGATTTTCTGATAGACATATTAGCTTGTTTCAAGATCAGTATTATAGTATGCAAATATTTCAATGAAAGGACAGAATAAATGTTAAATAACTAAAACCTTAATTTCTGTAATACATTTGTACAACGGGGAGTGTGTGTGTGTGTGTGTGTGGGGGGGGGGGGGGGGGGGGGGTCCATACTCTGCAAAAATAAACATGATGGTGTGTTCGGCTGATCACTGGTGTTTAGAGGCTCTACTAAGTGGCACCTGGCCACTGCCAAAACAAACAAAACTGCGCATGCATGTGTTCTTGAGGTGCACGTGTGTTTGTGCGCACACACGTGGGTGAGCGTGTTGCTGCTAAGTGCCACTATGTGTCAGCCAAAACAAACAGGCTTAATGAGAAGCAGCTCCTGGGAGAGAGAGCAAGAGAGTTGTAGAGTGAGAGAGAGAGAGAGAGGGCGATAGAGGAGACCCGGCCAGGCCAAACACACTGACCCTGCTGTCTTTCTCACATGGACAAGGATCCACTGTTTCCCTCTGTCCTCCTATAGCACGACCATCACCTCCATCAGCCTCACCCCTCTCCCTACTCCACGCTCCTTCCTGCACCCGGCTCTCGCCACTCCATTTACCAGTGAGGTGTAAGGGTGAAAGGAGTGGAGGGGGTGTATGAGGTGAGTGATGGTAATTAGAGGTACATTTGTAGCTGTGTGTGGGAAATGCAGGGTAGTTATGCCAAAAAGTTTGTCCACATAAATACACTGGCATAGCATCTGTGAGAAGGAAAAATTGCAGATCAGATTAAACCCTCACACACCCTTTAATAAACATCTTTCACAATTAACTGTCAGCCTCTCTGATCTCTCATCTCATCAGAGAGGCAGATTATTCCACACATGTTTTTTGAATCCTTCCAATTTTGAGGTTGTAATTCAATTCAATTTAATTCAATTCAGTTCAATTCAATTCAATTCAGTTTGGTTCAATTCAATTCATTTCAATTACATTCAGTCCAATTACATTCAGTCCAATTCAGTTCAATTCAATTCAGTTCAATTACATTCAGTTCAATTACATTCAATTCAGTTCAGTTCAGTTCAATTACATTCAGTTCAATTCAATTCAATTCAATTCAGTTCAGTTCAGTTCAATTCAATTCAGTTCAATTACATTCAGTTCAATTCAATTCAATTCAGTTCAGTTCAGTTCAGTTCAGTTCAATTACATTCAGTTCAATTCAATTCAGTTCAATTCAGTTCAGTTCAATTACACCTGCTTGAAGACTCTAAGAAGACCCAACTTGGATGAATTGTAAAGTTTCCGAAAGGACAACAAAAACTTTTTAGCTTTTAACAAACTGGAAATGTCTAACAAATTACTGATTGACCACGTGCTCATCGTCAACAGTGCCTCCAAACTCAGAGGGTAATACATGTACATGTACATAATGTCAAGCTAGCTTAGCTAAATATTATTTTCATTTAAAGACTTTTCGTTGCAATTTAGTAGTTTATATTGTACTAGTATTTTTTTTTTTACTTGAGTAAAGAAGTATTTTTACCCACCATCCACTTACTCCAGTTTGAAATGGACTGATATCTACAGTGTTGGGGAGTAACGGAATACATGTACCGCTGTTACGTATTTAAAATACAAAATATGAGTAACTGTATTCCGTTACAGTTACCGTTTAAAAGGGTGGTATTCAGAATACAGTTACTTTGTTGAAATAAAGGGATTACACGCGGTCTTTTCCTGTTTCATATGTTAGGCTATGCCCTCTCTATTTTTAGTAATTCCACGCCGGTGAAAACCCAAACAAACCACGCATTAAGAGGCTCTAATGCCTGTGTCTCAATCTCGCGTCTCATAATGACGTGAAGAAATATTTTTTAAAAATTATTTAATATGAAGGCAATAGGCAGAGTGTTACAGGCATCGCCCTAAAGAATGTAGCTTCATGGGCAGTGTAGTCCGTGCTGCAGGGAGAATGGACTGCCATACCCGTTATGTGTCTGTGAGCGAGGGAGGGAGAAAAAGGAGAGTCGAAAAGTAGAGCTGTCATCGACTAGAAAAGGGAGCTGGAAGCATGTAAATATAATAATAACCACTGCAGCCAAGAAAAGTGCCTGACGAGCCCAGTTGTAAGTAAGCTATTAAGACTCGACTGTACACTGTGTTCGTGTTTTCCTCCGAAACAATAAGTTCCGTTGGAGCAGCCTTTCAACGCCTCTCTCTGTCTCTCGCTAGCAAAGTTGACCCAGACAACAAAGTAAAGCTAGTTTTCAGCTACGGGCCCGACACGGAACCCGACGTATTAGCCAGAGGTCCCTTTACTATGGTTCAGAGCCGCGGACCTGTTTTATATACGCGTGAAACCGTTTTCTATACGAGATCGCTGCAAAAAGTGCAGCCTTACCTAATGTCCACCCTACTGTTACTCATTTATATTAAGATTTAAACATTTAGTTGGTATTGGTATGGCGAGTAACCTTCAGTAATAATATTAAATCACACAGCAATAGTACATTCATTAGGTGTAAAAAGCATGATAATATATTTTAAGTAATCCAAAGTATTCAGAATACATTACTCTCATTGAGTAACGTAATGGAATACATTACAAAATACATGTTGGGGCATGTAATCTGTAATCTGTAGTGGAATACATTTTAACCTTCCCAACACTGGATATCTACATAATACTTATCTACTCTTACTCCTCTTACCTTCAACCATGCATGCACTTTCTTGTAGCATTTTCTGTTTTACGTTTAACCACTTCGTAAATAGTGCAGCCAAACTCCCTCTCCAGTGCTTCAGGTTTGATGTATTGCCCAAGGACAATTTGACACGTGCAGGAATCGGGGATCAAACCAACCAGATAGAGGCTGAGAGGGATATTTGGAGATAAATATGTATTTGTACATTTGAAAGAGAAAACAGAAGCCATTCGAATAAATATAATGCAGTTTTGCTTGCATGGGAACACATGCAGGACAAACACAAAACAGAGTCTGTTTTGATATTTGAGAGACTAGGAGAGGAGACAGGAGATTAAGATTTAAAGTCCCTCAGTCTCCAGGAGGATCGGGTTGGGGGTCGGGGTCAGTTTTTCTCCACAGATGTTTTTTGGGCGGTTTAACATCAGTGTTTGCTAAGTGTTATCTTATTTATGTTATTCAATATACCAAAGCACCAATGACCTTTGTAAAGTCCTCAATCTGATCACTTTTGATCAGTTTTGTTTTTAAAAAATCTCATCCTATTTATAACAATGCATTGAGTAAGACTGTGGTTAAAAGGTTTGCCAATCACAGCTTGATATGTTATGCCTGTGGAAGATCAGAGCTGTAGCTGAAAACTAAAACTTGGGCTTGACTTGAGGTCATGAAAATGAAAATGTAACTGCTTTGTGAATCCCCCAGTCCCAGACTTAACAGGATCAAATGTGCTGGCTAGTTAAAAGTAAACTCTCAGAACAAAAACAAAAAAAAAAAACAGAACTTGAAGGCAGAAAGTTTGAACATTTAAATATCTGGTTTGTAAATTTGAAGGATTTTAGAATTAAGTACTCAACGATATGCTTGTTGATTTGGCTTTGGGAACTAAAGACTTGAAGCAGGTCTTGATCTGATAAATTTGTCATTTGAGTTGAACCTGACCTTACGTAGATTTTTTGGACCTTTTCTTTGACTTGAAATTTGCTCTGAGATTATTTTGATGTCATGAAACTACATTTTGACTCAACCTAAAGGAATTTACATGGACGCGATGGCGAGGTCTTACCATCAAGGACTTTAGAACTGCTTTGGGGCTTGCTCTGGCCAGTTTGAGACTTGATCTGAAAGGATTTTGACGTATGACTAAGACTGAGGTTCAAGGTCTTAAAACTTGACTTGGCTTTGACCTCAGACATGGTTAGTCCACTTGATGTCCTATTTACTCTGATATGCTAAAGAACCGACTGAACAAAAACTCACCTGAGATTTGATCTGGATCAGATTTTGTGGATCTTACTTTGCAACGTGACAGGTTCTTGCAGTTAAGTTCAAGTAATGTTCAAGTCAAGTCTCCACCTACCCCTATCCTTGCAACACAACTCTGCAGACAACTTTTAAAGTGCTCATGAGCAAGTTACTCACCTTTCCGGCCTTTCTGCTGCACACAGAGCTAGACCTCTAGCTGTGAAAGTGATGCAGAGCGGTGTTAAGAAGGCATGAAATCTGAAAACCTTTCCTGGCTTCAAAAAATTAACCTCAAATACTAACTGACAGGAGTGTGCACATATTGTCATGTTTGTGTGTCTGCCCAAATGTGCGTGTGTGTGTGCTCCATCATTTAACTGACCCCTGCTTGTCAGGTCACATCCTGTTCATATCTTTTTTGCTGGTTACCACTTGCTGTTTGCTTTGGCGGCTTTAGGTCTGTTGGGGTTCAGGTGTAAAGAGAGCAACCGAGTATGTTCGCACATTTGTGTGTAGCATGGCGCGCAGGCCTTTGTGTATGTGTGTACAATAACTGTATGTATGTGTGTGCTCCCAGTTATTTTAGGCACAGTCTCCATGGCCGTTTATTTTTAGGCCTGAAAGACTGTGTGTATGCATATGTGCATGTCTACAGGGATTTGTACACACTGTGCTAAGGTGTGTGTGTGTGTGTGTGTGTGTGTGTGTGTGTGTGTGTGTGTGTGTGTGTGTGTGTGTGTGTGTGTGTGTGTGTGTGTGTGTTTTGGCAGGGGACTGGTGAGCAGGGTTAGGAGGTTGTGGTGAGTTTGTGTGTTCAGGGCCGCTGGTGTGAAAGAGCAGTCAGAGCAGCGCTTCCCCCTGGAGAGAGGGTTTAATTTAGAAGAACAAGGCTCCTAACACACTCTTGTGCAGTTGCCGTCTCCTTGGCCTATCACTCCACACCTCATCCCTCCCCTTCCCCAGCTCTCTCTGCCACTCTATAAACCTTTAAGCATCTCTCCATCTTTTCTTCCCTTACTTGTTAACCTTTTTATAGATTTTGTTTCACATCTGTTTCTTTGATTGTATAATCACACATTACTGGGTAAAAGGTTGCCAATAGTAGGTCAGCAACCTCTCCATTACTTTATTGTTTGCTATGATTTTGATTAATGCTATAAAGTTTTCTCTGAGTTTTTTTTTTTTTTCAAGCATTTGCATGTCTGGTTTCTTAGTAATAAATCACAAGTCTGGATGCTCATCAGGCAGGACTGTCAGAAATCCTGAAGCAGAGCAGGAAGGCTCAGACCAGGGTCATCATTCAAAAAATTATCCTAACACTAAAGGCCAGTACGGTGCTTACTTGTGCTCTGACTCAGTGCAAGAATAACTCTACAAACAGTATGGAACATAATAAGTAAGCAAGCAAAACTTTAGTATTAGTTCCAGGTGAGAACACAATGCACTGCAGAAAGCAGGAGCTACCACAGACTGCTATGATCCTGGGTTTTCACCCAGGACTTTAAATTTCTGTCCGTTCCCTGTTTGTCACGGTTTGTGGTAGCTTTGCAGTTTAAAGTTTGGTCTAATATTGTGTTTTTGTCTAGGCTGTGTTCTTGTTCGTATTAGGTATTTCTGGTTTTCCCTGGGAGTTTAATTCAATTCAGTTTTATTTATACAGCGCCAAATCACAATCACTATTGTAAGGTAGACCCTACAATAATACATAACAATCTCTGTTCCTAATATCATGATTAGCTGGGTTATGTTCTTAACTTTTGTTGGTTTGTATTAGTTCCCGTATTTTCAGTTATCTACCTTTTCCTGTGTTCCCTGTTGCTTGCTACTTCCTGTTTTATTTTGTTAGTATTCGTCCTGTGTGGTGTGTGATTAGTTTTGATTCCCACGTCTCATCTCCCTTGATTTTTGTCAGCTGTTTTCCCACCTGCTGCCCCTCCCATCTTTATCCTGTGCATGCGTATGTTGTCTCTGTCTCCGACTGTGCTTTGTTGTGTCGCACTGTTTGTCTGCCAGTGTGATCCATCCATCTATTCCTGTTTGGTTTGTTATATTGAGTTTTCAGATTTACCAGATCACCCAAATAAAGTTGTTTTTTGTTGTTTTTCATTTATTTTAATATGTCTACATTTTGGGACTCCACACAGCATTGCACATAGATGTTTAAGCTATATATAGATATTTATATATACATCAACAACTTGGTCAATAAAATAGTTAATAACAGACATAACTAGTAGATACAAATAAAAGGCAACAATGGGATAGGAAACAATGATAAAACTGCTAAATCAATAAAAATGATTAAGAATATTATGAAATAGTAATGAAGATCAGCAGCAGCCCAGTATAACTGTAAAAAAACTATAAAAAAAAATGAAATGGATAAAACAAGCAGATGTTTAATAAAACCGAGTGATTATTAACATCAGACTGAGATTACCGATCATGACTGCTGATAGGTCTGGGTTTTTAGTTTGGTTTTAAATATGGATGATCTTGGAGAATGCCAAATATAAATTGGCAGATTTTTCCAGTGTCTTCCAGGGAAGAAATCAGGCATTCTGCTCTGCTTGACCTGAAGGGCCAAGCCTGTTCATAGCTTCCTAGCATTTCTTGATGTCATAGTCCATGAAGGACCTTCAAAAATAAGCATTTAAATTTGAAAATTAATGCTAAAACTAAGAAAGTTTTCACTGATTTCATACAAAAGTTCATATTAAATATAGCCAAAGTTTCACATGAAGTCAGTCTACATATAAGTAATCCCTGTAAGTTAAAAATTGATGGGGGACAAGCAAGCTAGATAAGCTGTCTGCTCTACTGAACTCTACTTTCACTGCTCTGAGATCAGTCACCTTTTCCACTTTGCGTGGAAACAGAGCAGACAGCTAGAACATAAGATCCGCTTTGTCATCGTAACAGATACATTTTCTGTTACTGACCACTTTAGCCAGCTTATGTAATGTACGGTACTTAGACGGCAGTGAAATAACCCCTTTAACCATGTTAGCAAAGAAATTCTCTAATCAAGCTGAACAGGCACAGACGCCACCAGCGCGTTCAGATTAGCATTTCTGAGAAATCACTTGATTGAGTGAAGGGATAAGTTTAACCAGCTGTTTTGTTGATACACCTTCATTTTCCATGAATGTGTTTCGTCTCCTCTGTAGATATCGACAGTTAACCATGTCACATAGTGTTAAAGCTTTTGTGTAGGCATCTCTGTACTTTTGCTAAAAGAATGGTTCATAAAACAAATCCAACCACCACTTGTCATTGTCAGCTAATAGTACATTTTCAGATGATATCTACAAATGTAATAATATTTCATAATTCTTTACCATAAAGCAAAGATGGAGAAAATGAAGATAAAACAAGAGAGGATCATAATATCTGATTATGTTGTCCCTACCTAAAAGTCAAAGTGATGATAATGACTTGTTTTTGTTAGATCAAGAGTTATCACCACTTGTGTACTCCCCTCTTGTTTATAAACTTATATGAATATAATATGGGATTATATTCTGTTAAAGCTCCTTCCAAGCAAACTTAGCAGCTGCACAATATGAAGGATTTCTCAGCATGTTATTTAGGGTACCATGCAGCTACTAACTAACCCTGCACCACCTTTTCCCTCTGATCTTTTGCTAAGTCTGGTCCCGTCATCGCTGTGGGTGTTTGTGTTTGGCTCTTCCCTGAAATCTCCTGTCCATCAAACAGCGTGGTCAGCTCTGTGACGTCTTTCCCCTTGCATTTTCTGTAGGCGGCAGACATGATGACTGTCCTAACTGCCCAGTTTGTCTATGTTGTCAGCTAAATGACCATTGCTACACAAGACACATCCCATACTGAGGATTTTTCCCCCAGCTCTTCCAAACCAGCCCAGGTTCCTGCACACAGGAGCAAAGCAGGCAAAAAAGTTTAACATTTACACTTCAGCTGCTTTAAATGAACTCTTAGTTGTACTATATGACCAAAGTCCAGATACTACTTTTTAACCCCTGCAGCTGATTGCCAAGCTTCATGTGAGTGTTTTTCATTTGCACTGCTGTGCATATGGAGCAGCCGGTCTGGCCGTTGTCTGCAGCTTTGAGCTGAAGTTGTTCTTGGCAGGATATTATTCTGAGGGAGAGCGCACTCCCATAGTTGGAGGATAAATCCAGGTAAACCATTGGTATGCCGTGCGATAAATCTCTGTGGCATATAGCACTGCCAGAGGGCACACATGCGCACAATCAGACATCAAGTTCACAACAGCAGAGACCTGCAGTGCTGTCAGGTATATTTGGTGTGAGAAGACGGTTTCCTTGCTTCATATGTGAGAGTGTTTAGTAATTCTGTCGCTTCGTAATGACTGTTTTTGTTTCTGCGGTGATGAATGTGTTGTGGACCACCCTTTGGCCAGTGTCAGCCTCACTCCTCACCTAGTTGATTTATGCACTGAAGAGGTGCCCCGAGGGGAGTCTGCTCAGTATGTGTACGGTGTGAGCAGTGCTTATCAGTTACAGTGGACAACACTTAAAAACTGTTTATCTAAAGATTCCTTTTTTGGCCACATATGCAGGTGTAAGACGATGAGGTTCCAACGGGAACAATTTGATGAAGTTTCTCTTGTGAGACGTCTATGTTTCTAATGTCACACACTGCAATGATCTGTGCTAATGTAAACTGACAGACATGTACTGCTGGACTGTGGCGACATCTAGTGGCCAGACCTGACTAGAGAACAGCCAGCGCTACACACCATGCAGTTCCACTTTCTCCTGTTGCTGTCTTTATTAAAAACCTCTTAAAATTAGCCTCAACTTAGTTGATACACAGCACATGGTACACAGCAGATGGTAATCGACTTCAGGAGAACAAAGCGATCTGAGCACTCGACCCTCTACATTGATGGGGAGGAGGTAGAAAGGGTAGAAAGCTTTAAGTTCCTCGGAGTCCACATCTCGGCCAACCTTACCTGGTCCACAAACATCTCCCACCGGTTAGGGAAAGCACAACAAAGGCTGTACTTCCTCAGGAAACTACGTCAGGCCCAATTACCCCAAAGACTGCTAGTAAACTTCTACCACTCCACCATCGAGAGCCTTCTGACTTATTGCTGCACACTCTGGTTCAACTGCTGCACCGCGGAGGACAAGAGGAAACTGCAGCGGGTGGTGAGAGCAGCAGAGCGGGCAATCGGCACTTCACTAACCCCCCTCAGACTTCTGGCAGAAAGCCAGCATCATCATCAAAGACCCCTCGCACCCTGGACACTCACTTTTTTCCCCCCCTTCCCTCTGGTAAACATTACAGGCCCATTAGGTCGAAGACAAACAGACTCACCAGAAGTTTTTACCCACAGGCTGTCAAACATGCCCTACCTCCAACCTGATTGGAGGATAACTGCACTGCCAACACTCATGGACATTACACCTTATTTAAATGGCATGTATGTGTATGTATATAGATGTAAGCGTGTATGTGGAAATATGTGTGTGTATGTATGTACGGATGCATACATGTATATAGACACATATATGTATGTATGTGCGTGTATGTTTGCAGTTGTGTGTGTATAACTTGTACATATCTTTCTTGTGTAAATGTAAATTTGTCTGTTATTGTGTAAATACTTACGCTATTGTGTACTTCACACACATGGAGAAATGCCAAACTGCCTTTCATTGTTCTTGTAACAGTGACAATAAAAAGCTATTCTATTCTATTCTATTCTATTCTATTCATATTATAGCTACATGTGTAGCAAACCGGGGCTGGTGGTTTAGGGAAGTCCTTAGGAAAAGGTGGTTCTCATATAGTTTGATTCCATGTGTGCCCTCACAGGGAACGGTTACTGCAAATCATTAATAAGTTGTTCTGGTGATGAAATATTTTGGTCCCGATGGGTTTGGTCTTTTCCAGGATTTCACACAACATTAGAGATCACTGATGGCAGTTAAATCCAGGGACCTTTGTTGTGACCAAATGTCAGTCTCTCTGAAGACATATAAGAGATTTGTAACCAACTTCTTGCTCTTGTCCCAGTCATTTCTCAATGAGGTCATAAATCAAGCAATTCTTTTACTTTTATATTGTTCTTTTTTTAACCATAAATAACACAGGTTTAAAGAATTTCTGCATTGGCTACATGTATGTTTTTATGTGAAATCTATGAACTATTAAAGATCATTACAGATTATTCACTAAAAGCACCAACAAGGTGTTCCCCTATTAGCTGAGAACTTGGTGTACCTTGGCATGGTGTGCAGTGTGTGCTTAAAAAATTGGAGGGAAATGCTCGAGTGAATGAAAAAGAACTGGTAAGCCGAAAAAGAAAAATCAAGTAAAGACCTGACACAGGACCTGAGAGATGCATCTGAACCATCTACTGTTCACTGAAGCCTCAACAGAAATGGACTCAGAAGAAAGGTGGCTGTCAGAAAGTTATTCTTAAGGAAAGGGAACAAGGAAAAAGCCTTGTGTATGCCAAATTACAGAATTGAAATATAAAAACTGACTAAAAATCAGTGTAAATAGGCTTTATGGAGTTGTGAACCTAAATTTTTAATTGTTGGTCCAAATCAACATCAATATGTATAAAGGAGGTGAGTGGAGAGGTACAACAGTGTCTATAGCCATCTGTAAAACATGGTGGAGGCTCTGTCATGGTGTGGGGCTTTGTTACGTCCCCCCCCCCCCGAGGGCAGGAGGGAAAAACACAGCAACTCCGGAAACTCGGTAAAGGTGTTAAGAAAAAGATTTAATGGCAGCGCTCTCACAAGATAAATAACCCAAAGTCAAACAACAAATGTGGGGGAGAAAGGGACCGTTAGGTTGTGCCAAAGCAAATACCAAAAAGACAAAACCAAAACATAGCTGAGCTACTATCCTAGAAAAAACAAAAACAGAAAGTCCCTAAATCACAACTCAAAACAAGCTCAAAATTACATGGGTGGCACCAACCTACTTACCTAGTGTTTCTAACAAAGAGTCTCTACGTGAGTAAGTGTATGGGGTCCCCAAACTTACCTAGTCCACTTTTACTCCCACCACAACCATCAAACAAAAGAAACACAGCAGAGGAGCTTTCCACATGAGCCAAACAATTCAAAAGAGGGAAGAGAGAGCCGTGCCCAGCCACAGGTGAGTCTCCTTATCAAGGTGTGCTCTCCTTGTTTGTCCAATCAGGGTCTCCCTCCTCTAATTAGTTGGACATCCCCAGATTGACATCAGCCTGCAGTCTGTGACCTAAGGGAAAGGCAAACAAAAGGAGAGGGAAAGAAAACATGCAGCCTGCAGACATGTAACAGGCTTCATTTCAACCAGTTTTGTTGGCAACCTTGTCAGAACTGGTGGAATTATGAACACAGAACAGTGCTGATGATTGGCAATGGTTTCATTTTTAAGCTTGAGTGTGTTTGTATTGTTGGAAGATCAGCCTTCACCCCATTCCGAGGTCCATAGTTGTTCTGATGCAGGTTATCATGAAGGATGTTCTGTACATAGCTGCATTCATCTTTCCCTTGACACTGACTAATCTCCCAGTTCCTGCTGCTGAAAAACAGCCCCACAGCATGAAGCTGATAGCCCCATGCTTCACCGTAGGACTCATACTGGCCTGGTGATGAGCGGTGCCTGGTTTCCTCCAGATATAACTCTTGGCGTTCAGGACAAAGAGGTCAATCTTGTGTTATCAAAGACCGAACAAAAAAACCCTTTAAAAAATTTGATAAAGGCAGCCTGTTGTGTTAACGAATCTTGAGGCAAGTATCTGCAACAAGTCTGTACTGCTGTTCAACTCATAGCCAGCAGAGGGAGCACAATTGATTTGTGTCTGCAAACTCTTTCTCTGTGTAAAAGTACAGGTTACAGATCACAGCTGATGGGAAACCTCTGTCCTTTGGACTTAGCATCAGACATGACCTCAGTCAAAGAAAAACTTAAAAACCTATTAGGTTAAATGCCACAAAATCATTTATGAATATCTTCCTCTTCTTTGTCACGCTTCCTTTTTGGATCACCACAGTGGACGGCTCCATCTCACACCGGCCCTATCATCCTCTATCATAACAACCATCTGCATGTCCTTATGAATCATGTTTGCATATGATTTTACACCAAATGCCCTTCCTACCACACCCTCACTGGCTCAAATGGCTGGGTTCATTTATGAATATCTAACAGTTATAATTCATTCTCAAAGATAGTTAGACTCACACTAATAAATGTAAAGTATTCATAACCTTAACAGCATTTTCTCAGTAAATATATAATAAATTTGATAGTTTGGTACAGGTCTGTAAAGCAGAACAGGAAATTGCTTGGGTTAAGTCATATTCATGAATCTGAACATGTATATGTTTACACATCTATCAGTGAATATTGTCTTCTTTTTTTCATGAATACAGACATGTACTCTAATGATAAACATGTCACAGTACACATACAAGCAAAAAAGGATCAGCATTTGATAACAGTTTTTTTTAATGATGCAGACATATTCTGAAACAATTTGCCAAATCTACCAAAATTTATGGAGTTTGCCTTAATGTGTGATCCAGAATTATTGGTTTTGTATTTTTTTTTATTAGATTTTATTTTGTTTTAACTTTTTATTTTTAATTCAGTTTCAGTTAGTTTCCAAAATGTGTTTGCGCATTTCAGTTTAGTTTTTGTTATTTGAATATCTTTGATTCTAGTTTAGCTTTTATTAGTTTCAGTGTTAGTTTTAGTATTTTTTTTTAATTATTACGCCAGAGAAAAGATTTAGGAATATCAGTATATTTTATTATATTTCAACATAAACAGTTGGAAGCAGTTGACTCAGTCTTGTAGACATACAAAGTCTCCATAAACATGTCCATAAAAGCCTGATCAGGGAGTTTGTGACAACATTTTTTTTATCAGATTAACAAATACAAAACTAAGACTATTTTCTCCACATTTTTTTTTCTTTGTTTGTTTGTTTATTGTTTGTTTTTTAGTTTTCCAAGTTCACAAACTACATAAGACCTATCGAGGGCACCAATGTGGTTTTGTTGCCTCTAGCTAACCGCAAGTTTGAATAGAAAAAGAAGGAAAAATATCCGGAACCTTCCACAAATGCCCGCAGACTAAACACGGACTTGTTTGTTGGTAGCACTAGTGATCGTCTAGTAGCTAGCTGCAGTCAGTTTACAAGCTGATTAAGGGTGGTCAAAGCACGTTATAACGCCTTTTCTACTTGTTGTCTTTACTTTGTCAACTGTAGGGTAAGTGTACCATTATCAGAATCTAAAATGCTGCTGGCGATTGAAATGTTACTCTATTAAAACCAAACTGTTAGCTCACTAATATTAGCTACATGTACAGAGATGATCTTGGCGATAAAGGATTACAGCTGCACATTTAGGACGTTTAGTTTTCTCTTTTTGTGGTGCACTTGACTTGTGTCGGCACAGTTGTTTTCGCTCTTATTGCTGTTGCAGCTTTACACGGACAGCCAAAGCTAACGCTCATTTATCATCCATTAACTCCATTAATGGTTTTTGTTCGAAAATAAGGGGGAAAGATCGTTAAAACTTCCCGCAGTCCAGGGAATGAAAATGTAAGGTCCTAACTAAACTCATAAAACTGTGTAAATGTGGAACGCATTCATCATAAAGCTGGTAATGACACTGCCTAAAATACTTGTTTAATTTCCTAAACAAGTCATACAGATGAGAGAGGGAGCAAAATCACAAGTTATAAAAGGCATACATATACAAACATACACTGGATAATTGGAGGGAAAGGGGAGGGGTGGATGTGATGCATTTAAATATGTATTTAAATGTATAAAATCCACAATTAGTTAAGTAAACTTGATATATTTCTCATTTTGTGGGTCATTTGCACTTTTTGTGTCTTAATCTTCTACATCAAAGGGTTTAGTTCTCTTGTTTCCTTTTTTTATTTAAATGTTCTGTTCTCAAATTTCTGTATTGTGAATAGTTGCCACCTTGATGCCACGGCTGTATAATTGGGCAGATACGGCAGTGGATTGTAAACCTTGAAACTACAGCTTCTCTCACCCACTCATTTGTTTTTGTTGTTTTCCTCATTTGTTTGTTTCACTAGCTGTTCATTAGGTTTAGGTAGTTAAGTGTTACTGAACTCTTCTTGATCACATTAGACAATCCATCATGATTTGCTCTCATATTGTCTCTATTTTTAGTCACAATATATGGTTTTCTTTTTAATGTTTTGTCACCATGAGACCATTTGACGCTCGTCTCTTGTTAAATTTCTAGTGGACCATCACCATGGAGCCTGCGTGTCGTAAAGACAAACCAAAGCTGAACTCAACCCCGACCAGAGGAGACAGAGCCAAGCAGAAGTCTGCACAGCAAGAGCTCAAGCAGCGGCAGAGAGCAGAGGTGGCCATCATCCCTTCTTTTCTTTTTTTTGCTGTTGTTGTTATTAAACCTAGCACACATACCCCAACCTAAAATCATAAACAGACATTAAATTTGATTGCTTTCTTTCATTTGCAGATCTATGCTTTGAACAAGATGATGACAGAGTTGGAGCAGCAGCAGTTTGAGGCCTTTTGTAAACAGATGCAGTCACAAGGAGAATGATGCTCTGTCCTCCCTATTTTACACACCCTCCAAAAACACCATGGAGAGAGACAGACACACACACACACAGACTGCTCTCTTATATTCAGCTGCATCTCTGTTGCTGCCACCTGCTGGAAACAATTTAAAAAGTATTTGTTTCTGGTGTTGAATCAGGCAACATGTGACATTTAACAGACTCCAGTTCCTGGCCCTGCAGCGTACTTGAAAATGCCACACATTAGTTGTTGTAAGCTGATGTTGAGGCGCATCAGGTTACTGATATTTCCTTTCCCCGAGGTGTGCATGGTCAAACATACATAGTGATATTTTTACTGTATTTCAGAGTTAAAATCAATTTTTCAGCTGAAAAGTTTGACAGTTCAACTAGCAGGTCGAGTGAGTGTATGTAGGCTCCCATACATAACCTGTATTTCAGGTTTCAGAACAAGGAACTGCAAATACTGCAAATATATTTACCTGCTTTCTTAACCCAGGAAGTCTCTCAGCCAACCGGAAATGGGTTTAAGGCTGATATCCATGAGAGGAGAGATGTTTTTGGACCTCTCCTCTAACAACTCATTTGCAACAGTGAGTTGTTAAGAGTCTGTTTTGACAGAGTGCTTTATTTTTAACTTCTTAGTATTTAAAGCTTGCTGCAGGCGTTAAAGTACCATAGGAATGAGGAAAAATCACAGCTTTACTGAAGAAATCATCAGTTTTGGCACAGCTCCGGTCATAAACATTGCTAGTCTGTACATTATGCTCTCCTGACTTGTTGTCACCTGCCTACGTTTTTATTAGGAGTATTTTAATATCCTGACACCTGGGCCATGTGCTTCTGTTTGTTTTTGCTGCATCAGGTTGGGTTGAACTCTGCACTCTCTTTATTTATTAATTAGTTTAAAATGTTATTGTGTAAACACGAATGCAATCTAATGGTCCATCGAGTGGGAGACGTGAGGTTACAGCAGAGACTGATCCAGAATAATGCTATCACTCCTCCACTCCACTGTGTTTTTCAGCCAGTACCTTACAGTGATGTCTCACTCTGACCCAATCACAGACTGTGGAATGTCACGTTTTTATGTCCTACTGCGAGTGAAGTCTATTCTATCTGTCAGTGTGATTTCCAGTGATGGTATGTGTTCTGTCAGTCTGTCCGTTAGTTATCCGGATGAATGCTATGGATGAATTTGCCATCGTATGTGAATTTTGGCCCAGCTTTGAGATGAAGAACTGTTTCAGCTGATCTGGATTCACGTACCTTTGGAAGCCTTCTTTACCATTACTACATATGTAGTGTCATACATTCTTAAATACATACCCTGTTGTATAAGAACAGCTGAAGAGAATATCACAAACTAATTCAGATGCACACATCCTTTTGGATTCAGGGACTTCTAGGTGGAGGTAGTGGAGCTGCAGACTGGTGGAAGTCTTGGAGAAACAAAGTTTTTTGGTCCATGTTAGCACTTCAGATTTTGTCTGAAAGTTTTCATTCTCTTACCAGCATACTTAATAATGCAACACTACACTCCGCTCTGGCCATGAGGCTGTTTTTCAGTGATTCATGAACACAAACTAATAGTAACTTTAAAATCCATTGTCCCTAATATCTGTGTGTTACCAGAGCTCATATAGACTCGTCTGAGTCTCACTGATCTGTACATGAGCTACTCCTGCATGTTTTTGCCACAGTCACTAATTTTGTAACCTATAAATATTTGTATTGTTTGTTACCCTATGGCATCTACTCTGACCTGAGTATGATTTATAAAAAATAAAAATGAGGTTTTTTGAATATGTGCTTTCATTTGTTTGTGTTTTGACAAAACTGTCAGATGAGTTAACACCACCCAGCACAAAAAGCCATCAACAGCAGCTACTTCCTGAGGTCCTCATCTCCAAAGACACCAACAGATCAGCAGCTCTTATATTTAACACCCCACCTTTTTTGTAAGGGGGTGGTGGTAGGATTACCCCTCTGCTCTGTAGCAGAACAGAAGTATTAAAAGAAAAATACTTGAATAAATTACCGAACATTTGTATATGATGTATTGATTCATGGTCCATCAAGAAAGCCCTTGTGACCACATATAGTCAGCAGTAGCAGAGGAAGTACATCCATCTTGATATTCTCAACCCCCTACAAGCAGTCTTCTTATAAATGAGGACAAGTCATAATCCATTGAATTCTTTATTAACTTTTTGGTTTATATCGTAATTATAATTCCAGGTTAAGTGATAAAATGTGATCACTTTCAGAACCCCACTCATCAAGTCAGTCCCTTAGTTTAACCCACAGTGTAGTTCCACAGAGGTAGTAGTTAACAGATTATGTAGTAGATAATAACTGGTGCAGGCAGCAGTTTAAGGATTTTCAGGTTAGTAAAGCCAAGATGACACCACGGTAGGGTTTTGTTGTGTCATTTTACAAATATGAAGCAGTGTTTTCACAGCATGAACAGCAAAATGCAGGATAAGGCAAAGCTGGCCATCAATCGAAAGCTCTGACAATAATATTCTAGTTCTTTATTCTCCACCTTTCACTATTATTTGGTTCCCTTTTTCCTGTTGTCAGTGCTGCTTAAACCTCAATAGTAACGGAGCTTCCAGTGACACGGACTCCAAACCAGCCATCCCAGAACTTAGTGTCTTGTCCTCCATGTTCAAAGGAAATGAAACGCATCCCAGGGCCATAGTCAGAAAACGTGTGGCTAACCTGCAGTACAGACAGAAAACCACTGTGAGCTGTAATGCAGGATACAGAGCACTGTGTTTGTCACACATTTATAAGAATCAGATTTTTTACTATTAAAGGGGCTTTTAAAAACCTGTTTCCATGAGCAGTCATCACAGTCGGGGTCCAGAGTCACCGAATCTGGTCTGAACTCCTGTATGACTTCGTCTTTCTCATCTAGCAGACACACGGTCATCTGGTAGGTGCAGCCACAGTCCGTCCTCCCACAGTACCTGCAGGATGAGCTTCCCTTTAATCACTGAGTCTGTTCTCTGACACAAAGGAAATAACGTGTCTGTTCAGACGTGTCCTACCAGTCTTGTACTGTGACAGGAGGCTGAGCATCCAGCTGTCCAGATGAGAATCCCTCTGCCAGCAGGTCAATCACCTGCCTCTTCAGACACAGCCTGGGACACACAGGATAAATTTGCAAACTGAACTAATTTTGTGAAGAAAACAAAAAAAGCATTCTGCCACATATATGATGTTTAAATTGAACTTAATATGTTTCATGTGAATAACAAAGTTGTAGTTTAGTAAAACCTTATGCATGTACATATGTTGTTGAGACAGACTCAATAATACTGTTAGAAGTATGCGCTGTATTATAAAGTATCATAACTGTCTGTCCAAACATTTTAACGTCTTAAACCTTTTCCAGTGACCCTAAAAGAAGCCTGACAGAATGTAGTGGTGTGACCAATACTCATATGTTGTATGTGATAACTACTCACTCAAAGGAGGTTGCAAAGTATTTAGTCACTCCTTCACTGCAAAAGTCATGACCACAGTCTCCCGGCATGTCCTCCACCTTCCACTGGCTCCCACCATTCTCTATCAGCTCCCAGAATTTCAGCTCATCTGGGAGGGAAATCCACAGTCTCAAGCTTCCAGTCACAGTATTATGTTTTGTTTCGTTTTGTTTTGTTTTTTACATGAGCTTTATTGGGTCAAATACAAGAGCACAATTAGTTGCATTTGAGTGCTGGCCAGCACAAAACAGCCTCAAAAACAAGACCAGAACTAGTAGTTTTTAAAAAGAAATCTAATTTAGTCTTGATCTGGTGAGTAACTTGTTAGCTTTGCAACTTCTGTTATGAAATAGTTATGAGTAAGTTATGAGAAACAAAAGTGAACAAAGCTGGCAGCTGTTTTCAGTGTCACGTTCTAAAATCTCACGGTAAAAGGCAGAAATCATTAGCAAGTTAGTGAACACGGCAAACCAGTCAGATACCCCCCCTCAGAACTTGGTGAAGACCAAAAGCAGAGTCAAGAAGGAAAGTGGACACTGGACTACCATTCACCGGGTGCCTAGAAACATGTTTCTAAATGAATAACACTACTTCTTGTGTGTATGTCTTCTGTTCGTTATTGTTTTCTCCCTGTGCCCCATTTCCAGTCTACCCAAAGCATCTTGTGCTCCCTCTTTCGGATCAGTGGCCTCCCCGTGAACCTCCTTATGTGTGCACTGCTCCCTGTCTCATCTTTGACTGCTTGGATTCTGCCTTGCTTTGTAACTTTGGAGGTATCCTGTATCCTACACTAGGCTCTTGTGTACATGTAAGAGGTTCATACAAGAGGTAAGCTCTGCAAAAAGTAAAAGTGATAAACAAAATGTCAAAACTACTCCTTTAAAAAGCATCTGATGAAATACTCCTCATGCTCTCTAATCCACTGAGGGAAAAATAATATCTTACCTTCTCCGCTGGGGTTCTTCAGCAGGTTTCTGGCCATGATTACAGCTCACTCAGAGAAGGCACGACCTGCACAGGAAAAACAGGAAATTGCTACTTGGACCAGTATTACAATTTAAACCACATCCTTCATGTAGGTATTGGCTTAGCTGCAGGAGGGGTACCGATACAGGTCTCTTCTATATTACACAGTAGTGTGCTGGAACAGTAGTGTGTGTGTGTGTCATGCCAGCTGGAAGACTGCTGAACTCCACTCAATGGGGAACGTCCAATAAGGCAAAGGCTTGTGCTCGGGAAGCACATGTAAATAAACATCCAAGGAGAATCATAGTGACTTTGGGACTCTTAGTGGTCACATGGTGCTAGAGTTTCCTTTACTGCAAAAGGCTGTTTTAAATTGACTGAAATCTTTGTGACATTTAGTGCAATCAATGGTGAGCATATTATTGGGTTTAGGTGGGCTCAGGAGCATATGAGGTGAGACCTATAGTCTCAAAAACATCCCAACCCGAACACTAATACCCTGTCTGCTGACTCACAGCACAGCAGAGAGGGTGAAAGCCTCACGCTTTACATGCTGAATAGGAGGCATCACAGAGGATCAAGCAGTCATCAGACAGACATCAGTCAGCAGGAAAACAACCAGGGATAGCAACACTTTTAAACTCTACAGTGCCTGGTCATTAGCTTTCTCTTTATATGCCTGGTGTTTGTGTGCTTCAGCACTAGCACCAACAATTTTTTTAAGAAGAGCTAATCATTTTTGCATTAAGGCCCAAAAAGATAACTTGTCATTTTAGTCTCACAGTGTTTTGTGCATCAAACACTGTGCAAGATACTGGATCTGCATTTTGCTGTTCACTGAGACTGAGAAAAAACTACTGAGTCATTTCCCCCTGCAAAGCATAACAGCTACATGACACGCATGCTAATGACATGCTCTGCTTTAAATAAAACACTGAGCTAAATGCATAAAGCAGCATATTGTGTATGTTACTCACAGACAAGAAGGTGGCCAGGTGCAGTCTTTTGTTTCCTCTGGCTGTTTCTCTGCCTGCACTTGAGTTCCTCTGCAGAGTAGCACCCCCACAATAGAGAGGCTTTTATAGACTGTGACGCACACACACACACACACACACACACACACATGAGAAGGAGTGAGAGCGAAGAGAGGAGGAGGAGAGACACAGAACACTCTGGCTGGAGGCAGGGTGCATCCATCCAGCAGTACTCAGCAGAACACACATGGACTCAGCACAAATGTCAGAGGAAACACTTCAACAGCAGCTGTGGGAGAAAAGCATTCAGTAAGTCATGTTGCATATACTAATAGGGTCACTTTAGTTGCTCGTGAGGTTTTATGTAGCATTCAAATACAAGAAGAGCCAAACAATAACCAAGAAAGTTAAGAAATAATAAGAATTAAATACCAAGCTTTGGGAATTAGTTAAAATCAGAAAATGATCTATGACATATGAAAGGACACCAGATTGTAGAAGGTAAATTATTCCAGAAGTGAATAGACCCAGTGAAAATAAACTCAAAACCAGGAAACACATCTTAAACTGATGGGAAAGGGGACCAAGTAGAATTTGCCATACAGTAACATGCATTACAATCAAACAGCTGACTTATAGACTGGTTGATAGAGCAGTGCACCAGGACTCTAAGCTCTAACACCAGGCAGACTGACCTGAGTGGGACTGTACAAGACTAATGGTGCACTAATAACATCCATCGGGAACTCACTGGGACTGTGGCGTCCAGCTGCAATCACCATCAAGTGGACAATATAACAGGGTGATGCAGTACATGTCCCTGCTGCTGTTCTGCATAGGCCTCACACATCACACATAAAATATCTGTCCAAAATATTGTCTAGTGGACCTTCCCTCGTGCCTGGGCCTTAGTTTTGAGTAGATGTTAAATATTTTATCAATCTTGACTTCACACATCTTTTATGCTGTCAATGTGTAGCACAGTCCTCTGCAGCGGCAGCAAGGTTGTGGATGGCAGTAACATATATCACCTGCAGAGGGAGATGTGGTATCATATGATGGTTCTGCCAAAGACCAAAAGCCAGCTTAGCTCCTTAATGTAAAACACTTGTTCACATGTTAGACAAAGATTTGCTCTGTGGTTTGTCTGATGAGCACTCCCAGGAAAAGTGTGTGATTTATGATGGAAACACAACTTAGATGACTGGTAAGTTTGTAAACGAACCAAACAATATTAATGAAGCCGGTGACCGGCACCATCATTATGTCCCATTTTATCAAAGCTGTAGGGCTAAATAGATCATAAAAAAGTAATAGCGTATCAACTTCTTCTTATTTTATTTATTTACAAACTTAAATCAGTCATACGCCCAAACTAAGGGACGGTCATACCCGCAAGCCACCAAGGAATTACTGGTGACACGCTTTAACAGTAGAGTCGTTAAATTATTCTTATCTTGCAAGCTTATTCGGCGATTTAAAAATAATAATTTTAGAAATTATTTTTGCTTCTTAGCATTTTGACAGCACATTTTGATGTAGTTTACGCCTTTTGATGTAATATAAAATGTAAAGCCTACCTTTGCCGTGTTTTTACTGGTGAGAGTTGTTCCTTTGGTTTACAGAGGGTCTTATCTTCAATAACATCAGATGGGAAATGTGTCCATACGTCTTCTGGTCCTCCCAAGTGTTGACATTTTGTCACATTTTCATGAGAAAATATGAGGGTCTAAACTTACTGCACAAGGATATTACTCCTTATCAGAAGGATATTACTTCTGATTGGATGACTTCCAAACTTTCATCTTGCTTTTATTGGTTGATGAAAGCATCAATACATTACATCACAGTTTTTGTCCTCCGTGTCCCAGGTGTAAATTATAAGAAAGTCTAAAATACTCTGCAAATAAAAACAGCACTTCAGGGATTTATGATGCACTGCTGGATTCAATTATTTTTATTCTAAAAATACAAAAGAAATCATTATTTGATAATTTAATGGAAAATAAAGGGAGTAATTATAAATCAATGTTTCTAAATGAATTATTAATCCGAGTAAGAACATACATGGGAGGTGATGTTGCTGGTGTTCCTACTCCACTGCAAAATCTCCTTCCTCCAGCAGGCAGCTCCTACTACAGTGCTAACCAGCTCCCTACCAGGCAGCCCAATCTAGCTGTAAAAGGCTGATGGGGTAATCATAGCTTCTTGTGTGGGTATACAAAATTAGGCTTTATTCTGCGCCACAACATCAATATAACACAATGAATACATTACATCATACACAAAGTACCTCCCAATATGGGAGAGAAAAATTCAAGTTAAACATTGCAGATTTGGCACGTTGCTTTTTTGATTTTTTTTTTTTTCCTGCGGACAGTACAGTACAACATTCAACAATCAATAGGAAATCATTGTGCCATAAATAACAAGTGGTTTAGGCATCATTCATAAGCAGGAATTTTCAAAATCATCAACACCAAGCTTACAAACATGGCTTGAATCACACTTTTTTTGCATTCATGAACTACTGACGTTTTAGTGCCTTTTGTTGGATGTCCATTTGTTTCTTTATTGTCAATGCAGGAGTACTATATGACAGGATGAGCTTCTAGAAAAGTCTCTGACTGCACAGAGGAATGTCCAACAAACAGCAGTGCATATCCAACTGCGTGACCCCTGTAATGTTTTAGTGCAGCACCAGACATTTTTATCTTCCAGTGATACAGCACCCATAACTGTCCCTTCATAAATGGGTGGCCTGCTTATAATTAGGAATTTCCATTATTTGTTTGGGAATGCGACAATACTTCCAGTTCTTTGGAACAGCTGCAGGTGGAGGCTCCGTTGCAGATCTAAGCTTCAGAGGACGCCTGGGGTTTGAGTTTGGCTTTTTCCATGGTCGTACCGTATGGGTCTGATCTTTTAAAGAAGCCCATCTAAAGCAAAGGATGAGGAGATTAGATGCAAAACAATAATAATGTGTGAGCTTCAAAACTGATACGTGTAAAAAATACACTGTTCCCTGTTAACTTACCCAAAATGCAACTCACAACTCTTAAAGAATAGTCACTTTTACAATATCTGGTCAATCCACAAACACTATATAATGACAGCCATACTGATTTTTCTACAACACATTGTTTTTCCTTGCTTCTGTAACGGGTATGACAGTATGGGATTTTGTTCCCGCAGTAACAACTGAAAGACAATCTTACAATTTCCGTGTCCCACAAGCACAGCTTTAGTTCAAATCACAGATCTGCTTTCAGCAGTTATAAGTAAACAAACTGACTAAAGAAACAAAAATCTGTTTTTTGGGGTCTTTGGTTCAGGCTGTAACTCAGTAGAGCAGAAAAGCCCAAAGGTTAGTGTTGTCAATGTCATATTTATCAGGAATATTACAAAAAATGGAAAGTGTAACCACCAAGTTATTCCAGAGCTGTTTTTCTGTGATCATGCTAAAAGTAGGGTATTTTAACACCTTATTACCTTGTAAAGTAAGTATATGAGCAAGGCCAGTAACAGCAACCCAGCTAGAACAGCCAGGATGATGATCCACACAGGAACCGAGTACTGACTGTTGGGTTTATTCCACATCACAGCAGTCGCCACCTGAACAACAGGAAACCGCAGAACTGATCCACCGTGCACTGATTTTCATTTGTCAATGAAAAATCTAAAAAGCTTGTGAAATTGTAAAAAGGCAGAAAAAAGCTGTTGATGTTACCTTTTTGGATCCTGATGGCTTGAATGTGGGAGAAACAGAATACGGCATCCTGTCTACGCTGAAGTGAACGGAGCACTCCAGCATGTACTGCTTATAGGCTCGCTGTGGACAATCGATAAACAAGTTTAATGAGGAAACGTTTTTGTATCTAAGGAAAATCAAAAGCCTCTGTGATTTCTGCGAAATCAGTTTTGTACTATTTCTTTAAATATTAGTTTATTGTTCCATACATCATCTACTCTGTACTGTGGGTTATAGTAGGATCAAAATGTAATTATAAGATGTCAAAATTAACAGTAGAAAGCCTATTAAGTTCATTAGGAAAACTGTTAGGTACGAATAATGATGTAACGTGGATGAGACACACTATCTGTTTTTGTCGGTCTCCGACAGAGGGCAGCATGAGCACAGACTCCTGCAGGTTCTCGCCTTCATCCGCTCTAGTCTGTTCCTCCTTAGTTGAGTTTCTTTGGAGACATGACTGACACTACAGAGCAGTAATGCAGAGTACAAAGACCTGTAGTCTCACCTCCATGAACGTTTCAGCCCAGACTCTTGAGCGTACAGTCAGGATGACACTTCGTCCTCTCTGCAGCAGCCCCACATTACACTGCAGCTGCCAGCACTCCACTGTACTGCACGTCTACAGAGGGACAGACCAGGAACAGCACATTCCAGTTAACCATTCACCGTCATTTCTTTCATTACTAATGACTAATTACTGCCCTCACAACAGCAATTTAAACAAAAAAAACATGCAAGGATTTTTCTACTACATGATGCATTTGCATACATGTGCAATTACGTGTCTTTCCTTAGTTTTGATAAAAAAGTTTTCCATTTGTCCATTTCACTGTTAAGTGTTAATTCTCACAGCCTCAGGGACTGAGAAGCCTGCAAAAGTCTTTTAAACGTTCCTGATTTGTAGGGTTGATTTGTTGAGTGTACTTCCGTACTTTGTGAGCTTTGGCACTTCAATGCATCATCTGGCAGTGAATATTCGGTGTGGCAGTGACTCTAAGCTCAAGACAAATTTCCTGTAAGAACTATACAGAAACAGCTCCATCTTCGATATAGAAGAGAATACCTCCCATGCTGTGATATAACTGCATAACCATAAACCCTAGCAGTCATTTTTGTAGCAATATAAACACATGGATAAACAGAGGTTATGTTTCTTTGTATTATGCTTAGCATTAGTATTGTCAGTTATTATGACTTTGAATTAAGCTAAAATGTTGAAACATGTTCTAAAAATAAGACGGGCCCTCTGGAAAGGCTCACACAGTTAAATGGTTTTGGCAGCACAGTGACAGAGTAAGAGTAGATTACAGTGCAGTGATGATATAAGATGTCAAAGTCACCGGTGCTCTATACAGAGTTGATATGAACCAGTTTGAGCTCCAAGAAAACTTCATTCAAAATCCCACTGACATTTACAAAGACGCTAAAAACTGAACTTCATTCTTTGGATACAATCAAAAGAAGATTGCTGGCAATTCACATGTCTCTGTTCTCAGATCCCCACAGTACACACTGAAACTCCTGTGATGTGTGTAAATGAGTAAAGTCGTGTATTGAACAAAGTAATGTTGTTGTTTATTCAATATTTCAGCTTTCAGTTTAACCCTGTGAGGTGTAAGTCATTATCAGTGAAACCCCAGCCCTAAACCCAAACTCTATATTTTTTTAAAAAGCCAAGAGTATGTTTTTGGTAAAAATGTAGGTAGGGTCTAAAGTGTCCCTTTGAAATCAACAATTACCAACTGAGTAGGGTTCACATCATAAATACAGCCTATCCGAACCCTACCTACACCAACAAGATGTGCCTCCCATAAGCCAACAAAAGAGAGAAATCCATAAATGATTTCAGGGGTCATGAACGGTTCATATGTGTAGAAATATGATATATAACCAACGACAGTGTTGGTGTGTTTTATGATTATGAATGAGCCACACTGTCTGGGTTTCTAGTTTCTTCATGGAAGCGTTAGTCTCCCTGTGCCTACAACAATCGTGGCATTGCATGGCAGACTGTGTGATATGATGGAAACAAAACTAGTGACTGTCACATACCACAGCAAGTCACTGAAGCTACAGGTTATCAAAATTAAAGCTTTATATCTCTTAAAAATAACCCAACAATGCACACGTACAGTATTCTGCAGCCCTAACTTTCTTCTGGGAGTGTGTAACTGTTGTTCACACTGACCTGTGAACTTCTACTAAGTTAGCACCAATTCATTAATACTAAAAATACTTTAGTTTTTAGAATTCCCACTGTGCAGCACGGTTTATTAGAAACATTTCTGTGTGGTAAGGTTGTTTGGTTTCATCCGAGTACCATTAGAGATGAGCTGTCAAATGTCAGCCGCACAAAAATAACTCAGTAAATCACAAACGTAATTAACTTCATCTCACAAACAATTACAGCAAGCAGCTGTCGATGTTGAACAGAGCTCATCATCTCTATTTCCATTTCCTCTGTTGAAACAAACAATCGAATCAGAACAAGAAAAGGCAGAGCTACTCCTTTCTGCAGTCTCATTTGCATCTTTTGGTTTCAGTGCATTGCATACATGTGTAAATACCACTGAACACTTCAGTAAACACAGTCCCGTAGAAACTCAGAGAGACTCGACACCCAACGAAAGAGCTTTTGTTTTAAAGTGTTTGGGATCTGCAAGCTAATCTCGCCACTACTCTCCACCCACGTGTCAGACACTGAGGACAGAGACAAACATGACCTGTGTCTTTAAGGGACACATGACGTCCACCGATGAGGAGCAAATGTTGTCACAAGGTTGCAGAAGAAGGAATAAAGTTGGATATTCAGTTTAAACTTGAAATTAGCTAGGTTTGCCACTGGATGCTCTCTTGGAGCTACAAACTTACCCTGCTGTGTGTGTTTGTGCTAAGCTAGGCTATACATAGGTTATGGTGCTACAGTGAAGGTTTGGCATGTAGTGCACAGAGATGTCAGACTCTGCTTAGCTCCTGATGGCTTTAAGCTGAGTTAGCTGCTGCTAGAATCTGTAATCAAGCATTTCCATTCGTTAATCAAAGAACAGTACATGTTCTCTGTAAAACTCCTTCACAGGTTGAATTTCTATATTCTGTAATGTCTCACCAGGTTTCCTTGTTCAGCCAGAGGATCTCTGTGCACCTCCCTCTTCTGGATGCGGTGCTCAACATTGGACTTCAGTGATGCTGGACCCTCCACTGCTCCAGGCTGAAGCTGTAAACATAAACACATTAGCAGTCATTAGCAAACACAAGCCAGTGTTCATAGTCAAGAATAGACTAAGGGTAATAACGTCACCATGACAACAAAGGTGTAAGTGTGTGTTTAATTGTGTGTCCTCACCTTAAGTTTCAGTGCATTTAAGGTTGTTTTGGAGGAGCAGCTGAGTGGACCCTCAGTGACCACCTCCAGAGGGTAGAGCAGCCAGTGACCATGAGCCTTCAGGGGACATTTCACCACTAAAGATGTCTGGCTCACCACACTGGGACCGTTATTCACCAACTGAGAAAGAGTTTAACATGTTATACTGTGTCTTCTTTTAGTACACTGTACATTGTGTACTGCACTTTACAAACAAACTCCCTCGCACTGTGATTTTAGTAAAAGGAAACAAGTTCTACGCGTGAAATGACATTAGCAATGTTTGACTGTATCAAGCGCGCCAGCACAGCCATCCACGTCATGATAGTCTTGAGAGCTTAATAAAAGAAGTCAACTGGACTGGTTTGTGAAGACGTTTCGCCGCTCTTCAGTTCTAAAACAAGTGGTCCGGTTGTTCAACAGATGTAGCCCGGATAAAAATGATCCGGCTTGGGATTTTTTTTTTTTCCTTTCCATGGATCACGTCATCCAGTTCACTTTTGTCCTGGTTGTTCAAAAGAAGAAATGAACAAGACAACCTGGAGGTTTGATCCAGATTTTTTTTAATACCCCAAAAACTATTGGATTATCTGATCTTATCCAATCAGGTAATCCTGTTTTCCCTTTGTACAGGTTTCAGGATCCTTTCTGACTGGATTAATCCTACCAGATTACTTGTGAACAAACGCACCCAGGTTATTAGCCACTAGTGGAGGAGACCCACTTCGAAACTCCTTGTAGCCACATTTTTAAGGAAAAGAAGACTATCGCACATCTTAGTTAAGACCGACGCATCTCAATATTACCAGCTGACAAGGGGAGGTGCACTGCTGTTCTCAATTCATCTGATTATCACTCCAAAATGACCACACTTTTCAACAATTTGAGGAGTGTGGTAATATTTTACTTATGAGTTCTTAATGTAAGACACAAGCAGCTACTAGATGAAAGACATGAATTGCATACAACAGCTTAAAAGGGAAAAAGCTACTGACCACCATACATACTGATGCCTACACCGAGATGTTACACCCTGCATATGCATGACTTTCTTCTTGTATCTGCTTATGGGGGTCTCATAAGTGTTAGTGTCACTGAGGAGTGTGGTAATTTTGGAGTGATAATCAGTTGACGATTGATGCTTTGGTCTTTACACAGGAATGTTACTCAGGACACCTCCTTTTTCTGGATGGTGACGTTAGAAGGAGGCTGTAGGTATCTTCCCTCACTAGGGTTTAATCACCTGCCAGTTTGTTTTAGAACTGAAGACTCCTCAGGTCTTCACAGATCTGAAAAAGTCCAGGATCTTTCAGGCTCTCAAGTTTGAAGATTTGCAACTTTTTGAAACGACACATAATACTAAAAATAAAACAAAATGAAGAATAAGATCATTTAAAACACATAAACATACAGAAAGAGCGTAAGAAAAACTAATGATCATGGCTTATGAACAGCTCCCTATTTACCTTGTAGAACAACCTTTAGCAGCATTAACTTTTCTGTATGACTTTAGTCTCGCACATAGCTGTGGAGGAATTTTGACCCACTCTTCTTTACGTTGCTGGAGGTTTACAGGCTTTGGTTTATGCACAGCAGTTCAATCAGGTTGGGGTCTGGATTTTGTCTCAGCCATTGCAACACCTTGATTCTTTTTTCAACTACTCTATTGTAGATTTGCTGCTATGCTTGTTATCATTTTCCTGTTGTTGTTGATCTGTCTGTTAGGCAGATGGCCTGAGATTTGATTCTGGAATATTTATACAGAGGAGTTCATGCCTGACTTGGTGACTCCAAAGTTCCCAGGTCCTGTGTCTGCAAAACAAGCCCAAATCATCAACCCTCCACCACCGTGTTTGACATCTGGTATGAGGTATTTTCCAAATATGCCACTGCGCATTATGGCAAAATGTCACCACCTTGTTTCAGAAGTCTTTTGGTTCGTTTAGATGCAACATTACAAAACTGTAACCATTCTATTTTCTTGTTGGAGAGAAGAGACAATTTTTCTAAAAAAAAAAGACATTCAGTCTTTTCCTAATTGTACTGTCATGAATTTCAATATTTAACATGCTAACTGAGGCCTGTAGAGTCTGAGATGCAGCTCTTGGATAATCATTCCTGTGAACACTGGCACCTATGTGTACTTTTTTTGTAACCACAGCTGAAGTTTTAAGCCTCAGAAGCTAATGTTAGCTTCTTTTTCACAGTGCAAAATGTTTTTCACAGAGTCAGCTAGCCGAGCTCCTATTTTACATGAATATTAAGTTAAGCTCACCAACAATACTTTACTCACATTAAAAGTTGGTGATATTTTGAATGTATTACTCTTCTATGTTTCAGTGCACTAACGTGATAGGATTAGCTTCTTGTGTATCGTAGATGTTATTTTTACCTCGAAGACCTGCTGAAGCTCAGGGCCGATCTCCTGCTCCTCCCCCAGACCCTGTCGCACAGTCCAGTTGGGAGGAGGAAAGATGACTTTGTCTGGCCGAGAAACACTGCAAACGGCATAGTCACACTGTTATCTTGGCAGGAATGAAGGTTAAGAAAAATGATGTCATAGTTATGTGTCTAAAGTGAAGCCTCACCCCTGGAGAATGACATCAGCCATGGCAGAGACCTTCAGCTCATAAAACACCACTTCACTCTCAGAGTTATTTGCATTTTTACTAGAACAAACCACAAAAACGTAATGTTACTGAAACAGCCCTTATCACCTGATCAAGAAGCATTAAACAGCTTTACAAACCTGAATTTTATAGACTTTTAGTGAAGCGAGCTGAGAAGTTATTAAACATATATATATATAAAACTAGCTTTGCAAATGCTACCAAAAAAACCCTACAAGATAAAATGAATCAAAAATATTTGGATAACACAGTAGGAACATGTATTTTCACATGAGGTATTATTTAACCAGTGGGAGTTTAAGTTATTTTGCATGCTAATATTCAAACATTCATCTCCCAGTTATACACAACATAAAGACCCCACATTAATAGATGCATTGCTGGTTTGGAGCAAGTAATTACTGAAGTTATTACAGAAAGATCAATCAGAGAGAATGAGTCTAAATAAATATCAGTAGTACTAGAAGTAGCTGCTCATTGTGAATCTTTTTTTTTTCTTTAATGGTTAAAATTTTACTTGTGAACAAAGTCATTTTAATTCAGATTAAAAGAGTATTTGGCTCAACGAAGCTCTGACTAAATAAACCTGGGGTTGTTCTTGTTTTCAGCATTGAATCAGTGACAAATCGTAAGATGTCCTAGCTTTACAGAAGGTGTTTTCTAGTTGCTGGAGAAAATCTTGTTCACTTTCCACAGAAATAGAGCAACAAACTCTTTTTCTAAGCTAAAAAAAAAGATCTTTTAAATTAGCGGGATGCCATTTCCTCTCTAGCTTACTGCTTTAAGGTACGCGTTGCTGAGTATTTCTCATATGGAGCCTTTATTTTTAGAGGAGCCAGAGTATCCAGGTCACTTTCCAGGTCCACAGTCCCTTTTTTTGGTAGGATGAGTAACATTTTTTTCTTGGCGTTCTTCCTCTTGTCTCAATGAAGCGTGTTTTGTCAATTTCAGTTTGTTCTAATTGATAAAGGGATAGTATAAAATAATTGAACACAAACTTGCAGAAAGGTTAAGAATTTCCAAACTTAGTACAACTTTCAGTTTGGAAGACTAGATATGGATCACCATCACCTTCTCAACATCAAAATGTTTGCTGGTGTGATATCACTACAACGCAGCCACATTAACCGTGGTTCAGTTAGGATCACTAAAACAGGCTGTTTCCATCTGCAGCAATCTAAATGCTACTCAAAAAATGAAGGGATCACTTAACTCAGACATCAAGTCTTCATGAATGAAATATTCAAGTTGAAAGTCTTTATTGACACATTGTGTAATCTGTTTTGGTTTCAATGGAAATCCAAATTTCAACCCTTCCAAAAAAAATCATAGGAAGAACAGAGCAGGCATCGTGACAACAGCCTGTTAAAGGGGAGTTTTTCCTTCCCACTGTCGCCAAAGTGCTTGCTCATAGGGGGTCATATGACTGTTGGGTTTTCTCTGTATGTATTATTGTAGGGTCTACCTTACAATATAAAAGCGCCTTGAGGTGACTGTTGTTGTGATTTGGTGCTGTATAAATAAAACTGAACTGAATAGATCAAGGAGCTGGGGTTGAGGTGCAGCAACATTGAAAGCAGCTAAAGCAGCCTAAATAGCATGCCCTATATGGGATTTACCATGTGTAGAAAGAAGTCAGCTGGTGTGGACTGGCAATGACATCAGCTGAGGTTGACTTCAGCATGAGCTAGCACTAGTAGTATGTATGTTTAACTGCTCTGTTATTTCCTGAGGGGTTTCAGATGGATGTGCATATTTGATTTGGCACAGATTTTACACTGGATACCATTCCCAGCATAACCCTCCCATTTATCTGAGCTTCAGAGCAGTACTAAGAGTACACTAATCCCTGAAGTGGCTTTGTGACTCCTATTTGTCCTACCGGAATTTTTTGTTAAAAAAACTGTATGTAGCTTGTAATAAGAATTAAGAGAATACTTCGGATTAAAAGCTGCTCCACTGGTATGCAGTTACCAAAGATACCCCATCCCACTTGAACTGGAATCCCTAAAAAGTGGCCTACCTTCGTATCTGGAGCTCAAACTGAACAGTATTGTAAGTATCGTTGAGTCTGGGGATGGTGAAGCGAAGACCGGCCCACAGCTACAAAATCAGCCACAGAAAATTCACTCAGTTATTTCAGGGAACATGAGAAAGGAAATAAATGTGTTAAATAGAGTCTGGGCTCTTTTTCTTAGAGACGCCCATTTTGGAAACAAGGAATGAAAACTCTTTCAACACAAAAGCAATGTTTATCAGGTTTTATCAGGTCGGTGAGAAAACATGTTGAGTTTGCTTATGTATGAATTATGCAAGTCAACTTGGCTTAATTGTACTGAGACACAAAGAGTGGGAAAGGCCAAAAATAACATGTGGGTCTTATTGGCTCTTACACTGGTACCAGACTTCATGGGGTTTCCCAGATCACACACGAGATAGCGGGTCTGGTTTTCTGCCTCGTAGCTGCAGGTCAGCTGAGTCAAGCTCTGGAAAGGACACAAAGAAATAAAACTCCATCATGTATTTAACTTTATTAAGTATACTGCTGTAAAAGCTAAAGAGTTGTTGTCTTGATGTATGCTCAACTATCCAGGTAAGGAAAGAAGTTGATTCATCTGGATGTAGCGTTTTCAGTGGGAGAAACGTTTTGTCACTCAGCCAAGTGACTTTTTCAGTCTCACGAGTTGTTAGAATAATAAATCAAAACTCTGACTAGAGTTAGAGCGTGACTCTACCAAACAGCTGCATTTCAGGGCTTTCAAAAAATGTATTCAAAATGTAGTAAGTGTATTCATGTTCTTTCACGGCTTTAACTCAACAAGGAGGGCGTCAGGTTGAGAAAACTCTTTTAGCGGAACATTACGATGGCAAAGTGACCTTTGACTTTATGCAAAGTCAAAATAATTTTCCACATTTTATTGGCATTAAAGCATTTTTATGCATAATTATCATTTGAATGAAAAAACACAGTGCTTCTGACCGTGATACTTAAATCTCCTTTTAAACGCCACCGACTCACCACGTTGTTGCGTGCTATCCCACTGTAGTCAGCCTCTGGGGGAAGCGCCACATAGAGCTCAGCCTCGTACGCACCTCCCTCTCCCTCGTTCCTGGCATTGAAGGTCAGGCTCACAGAGTTTTCGTCTCCCAAGTAAACCTCTGTCTTGTCACTGGGCAAAGAGAAGCGCAACATCATCACTACGTTTTCACTGAGCCTTACCTTTTTGAAAGCTGTTGAAAGCTGTTAAAAGAACAGTTTATACAGACTTCCTGTTGCACATAAAACCATAAGTTCCATGTAACACTGAGAATTTAATCAATTTATCAGAGAAAAAACAGTTTTTGAACCAGATTTTTATTTTTTATTAACCTAAAGCGATATACTATAACCAACTGTAACCAAAGTACCCATCATCAACAATGACTCTAACCCTAAACTAGTGCTGTCAGGCTAACATTGAAAACTTTGACACTCTTCTCCAAAACACAGGGACTGGGTTGGGTCATTACCAGTGACGAGACGTCAGGGTCAGAGGGTTAACATATCACAATCCTAATGATTACATAATGCACATATGACTATTTTTAGATCAGAACAAAAAGTGTCTGATTGTGCAAGAGTTACACAGTCAACAAACAATCATTTGCAGTCTGCTGTAAGCCACACGATTAAAATAAGCACTATAATCTCCCTCCTGTAGATCTGTTCTGTTCTTCAGCAGCCCCTGAGGAAAATACTCATCTGTGACTCTTTAGCTGCTTAATTCTCCACAGTGTTTCTCACTCATGTTTGGTTCTGCCAATCGGAGTTTTCAAAGGTTTTTCAAGAGCAGCAAGACTGAACAAAAACAGCCAAAGCAAAACAAAGAGCTGAAAGCAGCAACACTAAGTAAAGTCGTGATTCAGCGTTACAGGCTAAACTCATTAATGTGAATATGCCAAAAATTATCAGTACTTGATGTATTATTTTGTAATGCTGCCACTGAAAGTTGCAACTCTTATTAGAATCTAAATGTAAATTATTTTTTTAAATGACCTGGGGGGTCGGAGCTGGCTTTGCAATGAACCTATGAAAGTACAGTACCTTTTGACTGTACTTTCATAGGTTTTACAGCTTTTCCTACTGATACAGACCCCACACCCATTCATACTACACCAAAGTAATTAAGTAATATATGAATAATTAAATTCATAAAAACCTCCTGTTTTATTAACTATCTACTATAGAAATGTTTTTTTTAATATATAAAAAAATATATATTAATATTTATATATATTCAAAGTGAAAAGAAATCAGTGAATTCACAAGAACTTTCTGTTTTAAAAATTCAGGACAGTCTCGGGAATGAGCTACCAAAACTTC